>NC_138663.1:207637912-207921750 GCF_964273445.1 Streptopelia decaocto | reverse complement strand
GAGGATGTCATGAAGGTAAAGCACACGGGGTGAATTACAAGCCAGACATCCCAAAGTCATTTCAACTCACCATGCCGCAGCTCCTGGCTCCCAGGCAATGAACACTAAGGCTCCTTTCCCATGTCCACATGGGACACTCAGTAAAAACCTCCTGGGGGTCCCATCTGGATGCATCTGTGTATTGGTCCCACCCACATCATGACCAAAGATGCTCAACTCAATCCAGCCATGAGCCAAGAAGAATGATGCTTCTCCATCCCTCATGGCCATCTGTCTTGGGGCCAAGGATAAACCCGTGGCCTCCCTTTATTTAACAGCATATACGCAGCCTTCAAATCCCTTGGCTTTATGTTGAGATCTTGAGTTTATCTGGAGGGAATGTATCAAATACAGCCAAGGAGGGATAAGATCCTGTTCCAGTTCCTATTGCCATTCCCAGGGGGGCAGAGCTAAGGTTATGTAGTGGGGCCATGTGGGAAGTGTCATCTTAACCCCACATTTCCTGGCTGGTTCTCTGAGTTGAGGGAATTGGACTCTCACGGTCTGGAAAAAGGCAGCATTGGACGCCCACAACTTAAAATTTGATGTCAGCAGCATGACTTGCATGCATACATCTCGCTGGGCTCATGCTGCAGCTGTTGTGCTAGTCCCTGCGAGAACACGAGCCAGAGACTTGGTGGGGATGAGCCAGCAGGGCCCTGCAAAACCCAGGTTGGCCAAAGGCTGGGCACTCACTAGTCCAGGCTAAGAGGTGCCTTTTTGGCCATATGTTGTAGCAAAAGGGGGAAAAAACCTTCTTGTGACTCCAGCCCAGAAGCAAAAATACACAACTGTGAGCACGGCCAGCAATGGGACAGACTAGGCTGAGAGCCAGGAATTTTTTAGGAATGTTTTCAATCCCCCAAAGTGGTATTTCCCTCCTTGCTGACAGCTCTGAATTCCCTTGCTCAGAGCGCTCGGCTGTTTCTGTGTGCACATATCTTCACACGATGTTCCTGGGTTTAACTGAGCGAAATAATTCTTCAGCCTCCTTTGGAAATTGTTGCTCAGAACCACCTTTTGCACTGGAGCCACGATGTCAGCTTTGCCCTCCTGAAGGCAGAGGCTGGGACTACAACTCCCTGTATCCCATGGACATTAAATGATGCCCTTGGGAAGGTGGCAAATTTTGGGTGTAGCTAAATTCCTGCGTTCCCATCAGTGGTTGCGGTAAAGGTGCCAGGTTTGTTTGGCATCCCTGTGGCTGTGCTCACAGTTGTGTATTTTTGCTTCTGGGCTGGAGTCACAAGAAGGTGGCAAGAGCCAGCTGGTCCAAGGAACCTTGCAGATAAGGCCTCCTAAGGTCTGGCCTGGCAAATAATGCCATGAAAAGCCTCATCACGTGCTGCTGACTTTATGCCAGTTAAAACTTATGGCCAATGAGATTGTTTTTTCGGGAGAGAATAGTAGAAATCTACAACAAATAATCTATAGGAGAGCATGGCGCAGAGTGTACTCATGTGTTATCATCTTCCCTACTCTTTGGACCAGCTCCATCATTTCTTAGCAAAAAAAGGGGGAATGTTCTCCAATGGGAAACTGCCTGCACCTCTGTTTTTGCTGCCAGCTCACTCCTTGAGCACAAATACAAAAAGAATAAAAAAGAAAAAGACAAACAAGCCTACCAAAGCAAGCCCTCCACATGGTTCTTCTGTCAGGGTGAGGAAAAACATGTCCAATGGATGAGTCACTGGCTACCACGCTGCCAGGAGGCCCTGGGATGACATGAGGATGAGTGTGGCACCTGAGGAAGGTTTATTTACCGAGCTTTCCCTGTCACCTCCGAGTTGGATGGCATTTGGAAAAGCTGTTATCAGTCTGAGGATGACTTGGCAGGTCACCTGCTAAAGGTTTCCTCCAGCAGGCTAATTGGAAAGGGCATCTGATTTGGATAATTTCCCCTCTTCAGTTTCCATCAGGGTGGGGAACTGCATGCAAGGACACAGGTACCCTAATATTTGACATTGTATGATTTTTGGGTGCCAAACAGGGTGGGAGGGAGCTCCCAAAAAGTGAGGATGGGGCAAGATATGACTCACCACAGCTGCATCCTCCACTTCAGAGGAGCTGAAGGGTGGGGACAAAAGCCACATTGGGCTGTTGAGCTTTTCCTTTCCAGTTTCTGCTGCTTATTTCCATTTGCTTTAAGAAACTGGTCAGGACAGACTGGACAAGGGAAAGGAGGAGCATCATTTACTTTATGGACAGGGATCTGCTGCACTGATGGCTAAGGGCATACTTTCTATTACCCAGTTTCAGCCATCTAAATGATATTACCCTGAGCTGGTCCCCTTAGGTTTTTCTCTACCAACAACAGTGAAATCCTCCAATTATTTAAGCATCCAACACAGGATGGAGAGAATTACTTGAGAAAGAGTTTATGGGAGAGCGAGTGAGGTAAAGATGAGTGGCAATAAATAGCTTTGTCTCTACCCATTAATGTCAGCGCTTTCCTTGCATTTGTATGAAACAACTGAAAAAATAGTGTTAATGTAGAAGCATCTGCCTTGGAGGAGCATGGGAACCAGGGGAAAAAATCACAGCGCCGGAGAGTGAGTGAGCGAGAAGAGAGGGAAAGGAGCCAAGTCAAACCATCCTGACCTCAAAGCATTATATATCTCAGTTATTTTAATAGCAATCAATTCTTTGAAGGACAACGGGGCAGAAGGGAGAGAGACTGCCACAGAAATGATGCGATGCTTCTCCCCGGAGAACACAGGTTTGCTTCTGTGAGACGAGGCTGTACCCAAAACCCCATCCCTGTCCTGAGAAATACCCCTTGGTGCCACTGAGCCCTGTCTGTATTGTACCAGCATGCCCCGTGTGTGGCGGCTGCCCTTTAAAGAGCAAATCTGCCGCTCGATTGTGGATCTCAACCTTTTGTGAAAATATTTGGAGGTCTAACATTTGGCCAGACAGGGCTGCCTGGTGTGCACTTATTTATTTTCTGTTATAAGGGCTTCGGTGCTGGAGATAAAAGCAGATGAATGTGGATGCTTGCAACCCTGGTTTACGTGCGACCTTGAGCATCCTGCCTGGGACATCCTTATCTGAGAACCCTGGAGTAGGACGATGACCTACAGCCGGGGATGAAGGACGATCCCAGGGCAGCAGCGTAGGCTGGGACAGGCTTCATTTGCTCCTCAGAACCAACCTCATCTCCGACGCTCTGCTTCATGAATCATCATCTCTGACATCGCAAAAACAATTCGATGAGGGATTAAATGGAAAAAAAAAAAACAAAACAAAACACAAAAAAACAAGAAGAAAAAAAGGCTGGAACAGAGGGAAAAGGCTGTACCTGTATATTAATAAAACACAAAGTGGTCTCATGGGGTGTATTTCTGCCTTTTTCAGGGTAGATATAAGATGGCAAAGACCAGGCAATGGGGATGTGCAGAATTGTCTGCTTTCTGTCCGTGCACAGCAAATGCAATTCCCGTGGATGCCAGGGGCATCCTTAGGAAATCTGGCTGGAGGTACGAGGGGTCTGCGGAGCAAATCATTCCCAAGAGCTATCAAAAGAGATGACACATTTATATATATCTTTCCCCGTACAAAGGCAGCTTCATGATGGCCTTGGATCAAGCTGGTTTCCTCACTGCATGAGATGAAGCTCTGGCATCCTGTTTTGGGAGATGGTACTGGTTATTATTATTAGTTATTATTATTTATGATGATGATTAGTGATTTGGGGTTTTCCTAACTGGGCTTTCCCTTGGACATCACTCTGCCACAGTCTCACCCGGCGCTGTGGTTCAACTTGCCACCAATGGGCAGCCAGAAGCTGGTGTGTCATCGACTTTGCATCCCCTAGCCCAGGAAAAAACTTGGTTTTAGGTCCTTAACAAATGTATTTGCATCCTCCTTGTTGTTCAATGGGAGCAGGATGCAGGCACCTCTCCTTGCTTAAGCAAATATGGGTGCATGCTTTACTTAGTAGGGATGGAGAAGGAGAAAGGATGAATCCCAACCTAATCCTAGCCAGGGCTTCTTAATGGCTTGCTTTAGATTTTATAGCCTTTTTTATGGCAATGGGAGCGTAGGTCTTTCATGCTCCAGGAGAGCAAAGGAAAACTTTCGCTCGGAGGAAATGTGAACCCATTTTACTTATGCATGATTTAGTACCATTTCTATTCAAGGGAGCGCGCAAGAGGCCCAAATATTTGCACTTTGTATTATAGAAAAACTGCCATTCCCAGCTCTTTACAGAAGTAATTTATTTCGATCTCTCCTTACCTTGGGGGAGAAACGTTATAACTCCCTGTTTGCTGGGGAGTCAATAAAACAACAGCACTGGTAAGGGTCTGCTTTACCATCACTCAGCAAGACAGTGATGGAGAAAGGAAGAGGATCCCCAAATTTCTTCTCTCATGTGTGGGACTAAACCATCAGAGTTTGGCCCCATTTTCCCCTCTTCTATCTGGGATTAATGTTACTTTTTGCTCCACAGGTGGTATTTTAGCTGATGGGTTAAAAGGAAAGGGGGTTGGTGGGGTAGATGGGGACAGAGTTTGTCATAGAGCCCCAGATTTTTTGCATGGCTTCAGGGGGGGACAGCATGATCAGGTGGGGCAATATCAGCCACATTGACTGCAAAAGCTGACAGAGGAGACAAAAGGAGTTATTAATCCTCACGGCCGCAATACCATGTCTCTGAATTGGCAAGCAAAGCAGCCCAGGGGGTCGGTGCGAGCAAGGGTCAGTTCATCCCCAGAAAACATGCCCTTATGGATAGAGACTCAAAAAAATTAAATAGTTTGGCTATTTAGGGGTGCAGGCATACCCTGTCCACATACTACAATTATCTAAAGAAGCCCTGAAGGTAAAACCATTCCCAAAATGCAAAATGCAAGAAAAATCTCTGCAAGCGATGTGAGGATTGCACCTTGCGCAGCCGCTCTCTAGCTGGGCTCTGCCACACCAGAGCTCCAGCAAAAATGCAAACAGCTCAAAAAACCATCCTGCATCTCTCTATCCATCATTAAAAACCCAAGTCCTGCCCATTAGGCAGTCTATTAACAGTGCTCAGTGGAAGCAGAGAGAGAAAAGGTCCCTTCCAGGGAACTATTCTCATTGCTGTGGGGTTAAAAATGCCTGTGACCCCCCAAAGCTTAATGCATTCAGAAATCATGAGTTCACCTGCAGTAAAGGTCTTTGGTATCAGCTAAAACCTGGAGAATTTTCTCTTCCTCTTCTTTTAAGATGCTGTGATGGCAAAAGGACTCAGAATTTATTCCCTACACATCATCATAATCAAATAATATGCTAATGCTATTAGCATGGGACCTTGCATCGCAAATGACTTAGGATCATATTCTTTTCCAAAATACTAGAGTTTCATTTAAATTGGTCTCCACAGCAACCAGAAACGAACTGGAATAATGTCAGATGAAAAATCTTCATGGCTGGGCAGGATGAACAAGGAATTTCACAGCTGGGATAGAGGCCAGAGCAACGAAGATGGCTCAAGCCCACCACCACTGGTGGCCTTGTGCCTGTCACCTTCCACCCAACCAGTTATCAGCTGTGATTATGAAAACAAAGACAAAATGAACCTGCACATCCAGGAGGATCTCAAAGCATCCTGATGGAAAAGGGATGAGTAGACATGGGATTCATGTAGACGTGAAGCCTGAGGAGGCTTTCTTGGTCCTCCTCCCCACAGATAATTTCTCAGTGGCCCCAGGGGACATGCATATGACACCTGGTTTCGTTCACGCTGAATCAGTTCTCATCTGTTAAGCTCAAACCTGGCTATTGGCAAATGGCCTGAGAGAACGTAGCTCCTGATCCTGAGCCAAACTCCCGTCTATTAGTGTTGTACAAGCACAGACCAGGAAGAAGGTGTTTGCTTCCGGCTTCCCTCTGTTAAAACAGGAGATGTTGCTCCTTCCTACATCTCATCTGCTCTGCTCACAAGCTCATCACCATGGCCACTGTCGCCCATGAGGATCTAGGATGGGAAGCACCTGCAGCATCCTCTGGCCAGTGCCCACCAGCTGATCGAATGGTTTCATCCCATTGAAAACACTCCCCAAGCCCATTTGAAAATGAGCTGGGCTTTGCAATGCCATGGTGGAAAAGCTCTAATTTCCCATGAAAATGTTTTTCCAGCCACTCCACTCGTCTTCCCTGCACTTGTTTCACTCTGCGGTCACCATTACATCAGCGGGCACAGTGCGATCCTTGTCCTGGTTGGGGCTTTTCGGTGTTCCCCTAATAAAATGAGTATTAGCAACGTGGCCCACAAAAATGTCTTTGAAAGCAATGTCAGAAAGTGGGAGGTGCCTCACTTGAGAACGGCTGAGAATTCAGGCAATGAAAGGAAAACAGCCCGGACCAGTCTCTCGATTCTGTTTGTAATTATCTGGGCTCCGGTGGGTGTTAAAACATCTGTACTGGTTTGGCAGGGACTGGGGAGCATGGCTTGTGCCAAAGGCAAGAACTGGCGTGGCTTGAAAGCAGCACAGCAATACTTTAGCGTGGTGTTCATGTTCAGAAACATGGGGCTGGCAGCCTCTCCTGCAAGTGTTTTTGGGTTGGGGTCGCCCTGTCCCTGTCCCCACATGCCCCATCCACCACAGCTCACACCCTTCCAGGACCATCCCACGGCAAAGCTGAAGGTGGTTAAAGGAGATGCAGGGCTGGCTGGAGTACTGAATCCTGCTGGGTTTAACCTCCCGCTGGACTTTGGTCACCATCGGTCCAGCTCCGCGTTACGCTCTTGCGTTTCCTATCTCTGTGTATGACCATTTCCACCTGGACACCCTCCATGTGCCCGTCACGTCTGGTCACAGACAAGCAAACCTCACCCCCCTGGATACTTCTGCACTGAGCTGCGGGGCAAGCTCCCAGCATGGAGGTTTGAACCTTGTGCACTAAAGCACAGGCTGGTTTTTGTGGTTATTTTTAATGCACAGTGGCAGCAGAGCTGGGTTTAGTGGCACAATGGAGTGTAACGTAGAGCTTGGTCCTCAGGAGACTTGGGCATGGCAGATTTATCACAATTTCCTGGAGGGTAATATTTTTGGATTTTTGGCATTCCTCATCCCCTGACTCAGGAATAAAACATCCTCTGGCATCTGAAGACCAGAGCAAACCTTCTCTCCCTTGGTGTTCTCTCATAGGTTGGGAACCATCACATGAGTTTATTCCACAGCTCCTTACCCTCCTCTTCCTCACTCAAATGCGTCTCATGAAGTGTGGTGAGCCCATCCTTAAAATCCCGAAGAGCCAGATTACATTATCATCCTTGCGGCTGTACCCATCCTCGCAGGCACCACAGATGGTACCAGCACCCAGACCAAAATCCACCTCTCCCTGCCCAGTGCATCACCCGTGCTTTGCGCTTGGCTTGGGGCCAGTCCAAAATGTTCTGACAAGCTCCAGCTGGAAAATGCCATTTAATCAAAATAGGAGCTTGCCAAGGGATTGCTCGCAGCCAGAAATTACAAGAAAACTTTAGAGGATAAAAGTGAAATTTAAGTAAAAGGGGAGAAGGTCAAGGTATTTTAAGTTGTTCTCATCAGAGTGGATAGTTTTTGGGGGGTAGACTGCCCTGCTTTGACCAAAGGTCATCATCATGTGCTTTTTAGATGCGAAAGTGCAATTCTCAGCGAAACTCTTTTTTTTTCTTTTTTTCTGAAATTCATTCACATTCAGAATGAAAAGGTGTGAAGAAAAATCAATGCAGAAAGTGGATGAAAATGAATTCCAGTGAGAGTGAAAACGAACGTGCTGAATTTTTACCATCTCTGAAGTAGTTTGTGATGGGCTCATCACTCGCTTGGCTCACTGCAAGGGCAGCGCTTCCCCCAGCATCAGCTTCCTCAGACTCCATATATTCTTTCTTCCTCACAGGAATGGGATTTTTTTTTAATTACCTAGATGACTCGCATCCAAACTGGGTGTATTTTGGTGATGAAACAGATCTGGATGAGACCCAACACTTGGTGCTCGTCTCATCACTCTCAGAGTCCTTCAACCATGTGTGAAAAGTGGATTGGTGACAAGTACTCAGTGCATTGGATCTGTTTCATCTGCAGATGCTGGGAGGAATAAGTCCAGTTATAACGGATTTGGGCTATGACCACAGGAATGCTGGAATTACGAGGACCAGACCAGACCAGATGCCAGTCTGCTCCAGCTTTCCATCTCCAAACGCTTCAGAGACAGCTGGGAACTTCACAGGGATCACTCATGCGGCAACGCACCTGCAGGGAAAATTGGTTTGTGCCTCGCTTCATCATTTATAAACCTTATTAAAGCAAATATTTTAACTTATCTAACACAACTGAGGGCATTCTTGTACTCATGACAATATTAATTCTTTAAGCCACTTTATCTGTAAAACAAACCACTCTGTGTCACATGGGTCTGTGAACACAGCGTTGGTCTTCCCTTCAAACTGCACCAGGAGACACCAGACAGTAGCTTGGGCTCTCATTACTGAGATATGCCGGTGGATTTTTTACTGCAAGAAGCACTGTTTGTCCAGGGTTGGGACACCATGGGCTTATCTGCATAAAAATATTAGTGACAGGCAGAGCATGAAGACAGGGTGGTCCTTCAAGAAACGTGCCAAAGAAATTCAAAGCATTTGAAAGCCTGTACTCTGAGTTCTTCTTAAAGGTAGCAGAAATGGTGGGAGTTTTTGGAGCAGCACAGAAAAGCCAGTAGGATCTCAGACCCTCAGAAGGAGTTATGTCGATGCCTAAGAACATATATAATGGTATTTAAAACCTGTAATAAAGCTATAAAGGGGTGAATGAGATTCAAGTAAAAATCACAAATCTGCTCCTTTCTTAGACTCATGGAATGGAGTTTGAGGATGAGGAAAAGCCAAGAGAGTCAAGAAATGGGGACTGAGATACTCAGAAAAAAAAATGTAAAGACTGAAAAGACAGAACAGTGCTCTTCAAGAAAGACAAAGTCATTTTTTTCAGATGGATCTCAGGAGAGGAAGGCAACATTTGCACCTGGAAGATCATATGTTGACCAGGCGTTGACCCTAACACTAATCATCAAAGCAACCATCAACTGAGCAAAAAGACTCATCACAGAACTTATGGATTTCAAGCGGGCATTTCAAAGACTTCATCATGACTCATTGGAGAGCAATCTGAATCGTTATGGTAAGCCAGCAAAAATAATTACTATCATAAAGGCTTTATTCAAGGTTGAGCACACGTGAAGGAAACGTGGGCTCGAGGAAGGGGTTTACACAGAGGGCAATGTCAAACAAGGTGGTGCTTGACAGGGCAGGTGATCTGTGAGATAAAGGTCAGGATGGAGCCATGGGCAGTGCAACAGCCATTCACTACACTTTCACACGTGATGAAGTATTTGCAAATGCCCGAGTGCCCAGACACTTCAAAAAGAGGATTCATTGTCGGTTATGAAAAAAAAATAGCAAATGCAATGAGTCACTCAACTGCAGCTTACTTTCAAAAGCAACGGCATACAGGAACAGGGGCAGTTTATATATTTGGCAGTGAAAAGATGGAAGGCAATTGTACCAAAAGTTGGCAAGGAGCAGCTGTGTTGGCCAGGATGGGATTTGGTGACGTGGAGCTGAAAGAACACATGATGAAATTTTTGAGGTGAAATGCTATTTTCCATCCTAATAAACAGATTTAAAGGGTGGCAATCAATCAAAGGTGCAAACGAGTCAGACACGTTCCTTGGCATGTGACAACGACCCGGTAAGTATGAAAGGGAGCTGAATCCCCAGTAAGGGCTGAGATGTGAGTGAAGCCAGAGCTTCACTACCCACCATGGAGCAGCTGGAGGACTATGAAGGACCTCACACAGAGCAAAAAGGGTAAGAAATTATGAGTCTGGACTTCCCCAGAGCCAAGGGGTATCAAATAAAATGCTGTGATATGGACTCAAGTGAGGCAATATCATCTCATCCTCTGCCCTCCCACCTTCTTGGTCATGCTAACAGGGAACAGCTCCAGTTTTACCTGCTGAGATGACTGAGGTGTCTCAGCTCCTCCCCATACTCTGAAGCCTGGTATTTCCCTGCAGTGTAAGTTCATAAAATTCATACAATCACAGAATATTTGGGTTGGAAAGGGCCTGTGGAGATGGTCTAGTCCAAGCCCCTGCTCAAAGCATAGGCAGCTACAGTAGCTCAGGACTGTGTCCAGCTGGGTTTTGAGTATCTTCAAGGATGGACACTCAAGCCAAGTGTCCCTTTTAAGACCATTCCTTGCTTGGAGGGAGCAGGTACCATCACTGAGCTGCCTCTGGCAGCAAATGGCTATAGGCAGAAGATGCACCAACATGTCCATGCTGTGCCTCAGTGATGAATCCCTTAGAGAAGAAACTGCCTTTATAGAGCTATAGAATAATTTTGTTCGGAAAAGACCCTCAAGGTCATCGAGTCCAACCATTAACCCAACACTGGCACTAAACCATGTCCCTAAGGACCTCATCTATGCATCATTTAAACCCCTCCAGGGATGATGACTCCACCACTGCCCTGGGCAGCCTGTTCCAATGCCCAACAGCCCTTTCCATGAAGAAATTTTTCCTAATATCCAATGCTCGGGGCTTGTGCAGCACCCAGCATAGTAGAAGGCTGGTTTCATGGCTACATCAACGCCATGAGGGAAGCTGAGAGAAGTTCTCAGCCTTTTGGAGGGAGCTGGGATGTGGCCAGGGCACACATGGGGACATGCACATCCCTGGGCCAGGTGTAACCCTATAATCCAAGTAATAAATCACCAACGTTACAGCTCTGACATTGAACCACACTACATAATGCAGAAGTATGTTTGAAATCAGGCAGTAATTATAACTGAAGCATAGAAACCATCTATGGAAGAAGTGTTATCTTTACAGATAAAATCAGTAATAAATGCTACTGCATTCATAAATAAAAATCAGTCTGGAAACCCTGAGTGGTGTCACGGAAAGTTCACAGCAATCGACAGCTTCACGGCTCCTTCCTGCTCTGTGTGCCTTCGCTCAGAGGCTTTAAAGGCTTTAGAAAGCTTTCCCTTTGCTCGGGCTCGGTTTTAATTGGAAATACAAAGCAATACAAACCAGTAAACAAACAGGTGTTGGGGTCTGGGAAATGAGAGTCTAAATCTGTCTTGGCTTTAATCAGGTTTTACAAAGCACAGCTCAGGGTGTATAAACCATGGCCCCTGTCAAAGGTTTGGAGTGAACGATGTGAAATGTATAGAGGGAAGAAAAGAAGAAATATGTTGACTGCAAGGGGAATAAGAGTCACGCTGTGAAAAACTGCCTGAAATTATGCACTGTGAAGGTCGCTGTGATTTTCTCCCTTGTCCTCCAGCTTGTTCTCATGCATATTTTGAGGCCTTGCATCCGTGTTTCCCAGCCTGGTCCCTATGTGCTGGGCATCGCCTGCAGATCTGCATCCCATACTGATGGCCAAGCAGCTTTGCAGATATGGGGTATAGCTCCGTGAAACCTTACGTGGCACGGCTGGGGCACAAGGGCTAAAACAGTCCCAGGGCTCCTCTGGGAAATATAAATGCAGGCGAATCTGCAAGTTTCCTCCCAGCTGGCCAACACCCAAAATACCTCCCTCCCTCCCTCCCTCCCTCGGTTTTGCTCAGACGGTGCCACTTCACTGGTCGCTTCACTCCAAGCCCATAAGCTGTTTTTGTTTCTAAAGGCTTTGCGTGGTTTTGCTTTTTTGATGTGATGTTGATATCATCTGCTGCACTCATTTTTCCACGGTCAGTAAGTCATCCTAAAAATTCCTCAGTGCCCATTAAACTAATGGGGCTGACATGACACGCACAGGGCTCATAGTGATAAAAGCCAATTATAAAATGAAGAATTATTTTAAATGGGTTTCTGATTCTGGGTACCTGGCTGTGGGGAGAGAGCCCTGGGCAGGGATGAGAGGTATGAACACAGCTTGCCAACCCCTGCTGGGAAACTTGTGCTGGAAAAGGCTCGGCAATGCTTTTCGCTCTAAAAAAACCCCAAACCTCTTGAACTTCACATTTCTTCTTTCCCTCCCAGCTCAAATCCCAGCCTCAGCTCAGCAAACCCAGTGGGACTTTGGCCAGGAAAGGGCAGGATTTTCCCCAAAGGCCCCAGTCCTCCAGCTCCATATTTATCTTCAGAAGAGGCTGGTCTGATACCCTTGTGCTGGGCGCCTGCTGGGAAATAGACACGAAGAACTGGAGTATTTGCTTGTTGGTCTTTTTTGAAAGCTGAGCATAAATTCTGTGCTTTTTTGGCTGGTTGATGGTTTTATTATTTGCAACAAGATAAGAACATTCTTTGCCTCCATACCCTGTGCTCCCACAAATGGCCTCTGCCAGTTCCTATCAGTGCAGTCAAAGGGGGCTCTACTAACACGTATCTCCGGGTGGTCTCTCTGGGGTGGCAGAATTATGGGTTTGCAATCACAAGGTTCTGGATTTTTTCCATCCCCACCTCTCCAAAATGTCCACAGCCATAATAAAAAAATCCTAAAAATTCTTAAATTCCCAAATCTCAAACTCTGAAGAAAATGTTGATCCAGCATTACAAATGTCAGACATTCAATTGCATCAGACACCCTAAAGCCAGAAGCTTGGCTTTCTTATTGTGTAGATAACTTAAGACCTTTTCTCTTATTTTCTGGTTTCCAAAGCCCTCTGCATCCTTGTTCAGTCCTTTTCTTGGCATCCAGATGGGCTAGAAATCTTCTCTTGGTATTAAGGACGTGACTGTCACAGCAATGCAGTGCTTACCCTGGTCCTGCAATGCTTCTGGTAACACAACATGATGAGGAGCTGAGTACAGCAAGAAGAACAAGGTAAGGAAGAATAGCAGGGGTCGATCCTCATCCAGTGTATATGAAATGATGACAAATGACACAATTTGAAGATCCAAATATCTCAAAGGTCTTGATAGATATCCTGAGATGGGTGGGATTCATCTCAGCAGAGTTTAGGAGTCTACAAAGTGGATGTGTCCGCCTGATCTCATCACTCCTGGTTCTCTAGAGAGCCAAGAGGAAGAAATGGGCACTTTCAGGGTGCAAATGATTCAGTGTGTTTTAGACATATTTTTCCCTCTTCTCCCAAAAAGCAGACAGATTATAACTACCAGCACATGTCTCATTCTCAGTGGCATCAGTTCCCTCTCCAAAATGCCAGGGAAATCACAGCAAGGAGACCCTGACCAGTTGGTAGAGATCATAGAATCATAGAACCATTTTGGTTGGAAGAGACCCTCAGGACCATCAATTCCAACCATAACCTAACTGTAGCGCTAAACTATGTCCTGAAGAACCTTGTCTAACATTTTTTACACACCTCCAGGGATTAGCAATGATCTCTCCCTGTTTCTGTCTTCTAGGAAGCAAATTCCACGTTGTTAGTGGCTCTCTGCTCTTCAGCACTCATTAGCACCTGAACTAGCTCATCTCCAAAGGGAAAAGAGGGAAAAAAGGAAGGGGAAAAAAGGCAGCAGACACTTAACTTCTCTCAAGCTGCTCCTTTGTGCCAAGACCTCTCCATCTCCGGTATTGTTTACACTGAAATAAAAGCTGAACAGTGTCAGATCTTAAAATAACTTGCTGTTTGTGGAGCAGGAAAGCCAGGGTCAGGGAAGTTTGGAATAAATTTAAAGAGGCAGGATGACTAAGGGATGAACTAATGAGGTTCTTAGGGACATGGTTTAGAGGTTGACCTGACAGTGGTTAATGGTTGGACTCGATGATCTTGAGGGTCTTTTCCAATTAAAACAATTCTATGATTCTATAACTGGGACTCAGGCAAGGAGATGTTTGCCTGTATCTGAAATTCAACCATGAGCCTGGTGGAAAGTGAACGGGGGTTGCCGGGTGTCCCCATTCATTCCAGTAAGGTTGGGTCAAGCCTGGGGCTGAGACGTGACATCCACATTTGTCCACCCGGAGTGAATTTGCAGCCATGGCTGTTTCCCTTGTTAGGAAAACTCAGCACATCATAGAGAAGGATGGATGAGACTGATACAAATGCCCTCAAGATGTGCAACCAGTGGATCTAGATGCGACTTGTAGTATTTTAAAAGAAGGAGCTCCATACCACTGAGTGCAGAAAGTATTGATAGGAACACTGAGGAAAAGGATACATCTATATGGATGGTAGGAGGTTGGGTGAGGGGAAAGGGCTCAACACTCAAGGACTCCACATTGCTGTCCCAGTGCAGGCCACCTCCAAGTCCCAAATGGGGCAGGGGTCATTAGATCTTTGGGCAGGTGAACGAGACATGGGAATGGGGATACATGGTGAGAACTCAGCCAGATCTGCCCCATCCACCCCATGGGTCAAGCTCAACTCAACTGTAACCTTGCTCATCACTTGTCTTAGAGCGTTGTACTGTCTTCCAAGGGACAGATTGACCTCCAAGTGAGCTGATATCCAAGTATAACCCATACCAAAGCATAAAGATAAAGGCAAGACCAATTGACTTGCGTGGGCAGAAGCTGAAAAGTCAAGTCCTAGCCCAGCTTGAGGGCACAAGGCTCTGCAAGGGCCTGCCTGCTCGACTGCCCTTAGGTGGCAGTACTGCCTGCAGATCCCAAAACACAGTGCTTTGTCACCTGGGTGCTTTCAAGGGCACAAGGACACCCCCACATCTCCCTCCATGCCCCCATTTCTCAGCTCCCATTTCTCATCCTCCAGCATGGTGCAGGGCTTGCAGCTCATCCAAGGCATGAGCAGGGAGGAAGGAGGTGTGTGCTAGACACAACAGCGAGGAAGTACCTGGCCTTGTGGTGATCATTAACGCTTCCCCTCTGCTTGGGTTCTGCCTGGCCATGGGAGATGTGGCAGCGGGGAGGCGGGGGCTGTCCTGGGGCCATCATCTTGCCTGGGGTCCCCGGTGCCCCGCTCCTGCATGCAGGGATGGTGAACACTGGGTGATTTGGAGGAGGTGGATGGTATATGGCATGGAAACATGTTTTTACTCTAGTTTTGCTACCTGCAGCCTCTTCACTGAGCTTCTGTGCAGCTCTGGTCCTCCAAACAAGTCATCCAGCCCACCTCAAGCTCCCTTTGCTCAGCGATCACCTGTGCAAACTCAGCTGCAAGGAACTGATGGGGCAAGAGACACTGCTGGTTTGATGCTGGGACCAACACGTTTTTGGGGGAGAAGTGAGGAGGGAGCAAGAGCAGCCATATGGGCTCATAGCACAAGCTTGCAGGCAGGTCGTGTCAGCAGGCAGTAAGTTGGGGAGCAACTATATGGGACCCACAGCCAAAGCAAGTCAAGTGGGTACTGGTGCAATAAATTTGCTCTCAAGGGCTGGAAGGGGATAATCAGTGAAATGTCTGAGGGAGCATCAAGTCAAAAAGACCCACAGTGGAGATCATGCACGTGGGATGCAGGAGATCTCATTGATGTGAGCGGAAAGTCACTGGTGTCTGAGGGCTGATCCAGCAAACTCTGCTGGAGTGAGTGTGGCTGAGTTGAAGGAGGAAGGAGAGACACTCAGCTCTCCATTAAACATTAATGCACGGCCCTGACTTGCATTCGGCAAGACAGTAAAAGCTTCAGGATTGCTGGGGATCGATCCCAGCCATGATGCAAAACGCCAGTGCTGAGCCTTGGAGATGCACCAGGGAGTGAGACAGAGCCTGAGAAGTCAGAGAAATAAATAAAAGAAATAAAGTCCCAGATGAAAAAAAAAAAAAAGAAAAAGATGACATGCCCGGGTTGGGTGGGAGAGACCACCGCTGGCAGACACAACCCATCGGGGCAGCAGCCCAGCACCATCCTTTTCCCATGACCTGCTCACCCTCTCCAAGCTCAGAGCAAGGATATTTATTCATCAGCAAATATTGTCTTCTCTGCTTCCATGGCTGAGTTAAACTTCTAGCACAGGGCCATTAACACAGCGTGTGAATAAGCTCTTAAACTCCCCTGGGTGTCTACTCAGCACCCACAAATCCAAGCCCCCGAGAGAGCCCGTGCCCCATGGAGGAGGTGGAAGAAGAGCCACAGGGATATGCTAGTGGTAGCACAGTAAATTGGAATGGCGTTAATAAAGGTATCGTCCTCTCCTCTCCTGTGAATGGGATGCCTGCAAGGACACACATACTGCAAGGATGCATGATAGTTCACAGAATCACAGAATGTCAGGGATTGGAAGGGACCTGGAAAGCTCATCCAGTGCAATCCCCCCATGGAGCAGGAACACCCAGATGAGGTTACACAGGAAGGTGTCCAGGAGGGTTTCAATGTCTGCAGAGAAGGAGACTCCACAACCTCCCTGGGCAGCCTGGGCCAGGCTCTGGCACCCTCACTGAGAAGAAGTTTCTTCTCAAATTTAAGTAGAACCTTTTGTGTTCCAGTTTGAACCCACTGTTCCTTGTCCTATCATTGGTTGTCACCGAGAAGAGCCTGGCTCCATCCTCCTGACACTCACCCTTTATATATCTGGAAACATTAATGAGGTCACCCCTCAGTCTCCTCTTCTCCAGCTCCAGAGCCCCAGCTCCCTCAGCCTTTCCTCACACGGGAGATGCTCCACTCCCTTCAGCATCTTTGTTGCCCTGCGCTGGACTCTCTCCAGCAGTTCCCTGTCCTGCTGGAGCTGAGGGGCCCAGAACTGGACACAATATTCCAGATGTGGTTTCACCAGGGCAGAGTAGAGGGGCAGGAGAACCTCTCTGACCTACTGACCACCCCCCTTCTAATCCACCCCAGGTACCATTGGCCTTCCTGGCCACAAGGGCCCAGTGCTGGCTCATGGTCATCCTGCTGTCCACCAGGACCCCCAGGTCCCTTTCCCCTACACTGCTCTCTAATAGGTCATTCCCCAACATATACTGGAGTTCATGAGAAATTAAATTATATGCTGCCATAGCTGCACTTCTGATTTTTGTCATGAATAAGACACAGTGGGGTTTTGGCTGAAGCATCAGCTCCACAATGGGTTAATAGCACATGAGATATGTTTAGTGGGATTGGGTATTTTTTTTTTTAACTCCAACAGACAAAGCATATGAGAAAATACAGTTTACAGCTGAGCCCTGGCTGCCTGCCCACTAGGGCAGGGAAAATGCAGATGGTTTGAAATACCCACGTGCCTCTGTTGCTCCTGCAGCCGGTGGCTCAGGGTCCCTGGCAGGTCTCCCCTCTTCGTATTTGAGTCAGATGAGGTGGCAACGGTGCAAATCACAGCACAAAACCAGCACTGAGCCAGGAGAAAATCTACTTTCCTTGAGCACCGTCAGCTTCCTCGGATCCATCAAGGAGCCGGGACTCTGAGAGGCTCCGCTTGTTCAAAAGTAGTAATTATCTCTCAAAGTAAATAGGTGTTAACAGAAACAAAGAGCTTTGCCACAGTCTGGGTAAACACTTTAGAGTCAATTTAATTGCCACTCTCCCGGCAGATGTAATCGTGCCGCTCTGCAATTATTTTCAGTTCGGGGCAGGGAGCGAAGCCACTATGGTGGCTTTGTGGAGTGGCTGCACTGGACCGGCCGGTGGTACCTGCTACTTCACTGACATTTAGGTCCCTGAAGCTTCCTTTCAATAAACCAGATGTATAAGGCAGCCAGTGACCAGCTAAACCAGCAGCTAACTGCAGCATGATGTTAAACCACCCTAAACTCCAGCCTGTTTCTTAATCCTTAGACTCCCCCAGTCTAGACAGGACATGAAGTACTAACGAGAAAACCAAGCGACAGAAAATTTACACTCTCCCATTGAGCTGCAAACGGAAAGAAGCATCTAAGTGTATAAATTTGTTTCACCTTTTAGTTTTTTTGCCTTTTGGAGCGTGGGCAGCACTTAAGCACGATCCCACACCAGTGCAGAGAGTTTGCATCACTGCATGCGGCCGTTTTCAGGTTGCCCGTTTGCTCACTAAATCATGCTAAAAAGCAATTAAAACCCCATCTTTTCCCTGCCGTTGTGGGGAGCTGGTGAAATAGGCTTTTACCTAAATGGCTAATGGGTTTCTCCTTCACCATCAGTGGGTTAAAAACAAACTTGTGACCAGTGGCTGGGGCTCAGATGATGTGGGGTATCCCTTCGAGCAGGAGGTAATTCAGCGTGTGGTGGAGTAAACGCCTTTGCTGGTGATGTAGAGTTTCTCTGGTTGGGTTACAAATATAACCCAGCTGGGAACAGCCCAGCAAGGCTTTCAGGTCAGCATAAAGCAGTCATGCATTCAGGAACAAGAACAATCAGGAAAATGTGCACAGCAGCTTCCCCGGCAGTTTCTGATCTTGTTCTGCCACCCTGCCTGTCTGCTGGGAGAGGGACTTTTAGTTAATTAATTGCTACAATTAGCTTGGAGCTGTTTCTGCCTATGATGGTTACCTTTTCCTCCTCTTTTTGGTGCATCCAGTTACTGACTCATTCATACTCCAAGGCAGAGGCTACAACAAGGCACGGAGGGGCTTGAGGATGAAGGGGTGAAGACTAAGAAAGAAATGTTACAAGGCCCAAAGCTCTATTTCTACCTAGGAACTGTCTTACTCTCATGCAAACTCCTCATCCTCTCCTGCCCATCAACACAGGGCTTCAATGAGGTGATGAAGAGGGAGAACAGCAGTTACAAACATCGCTATGACTGTTTTATTTCTCCCGTCATGTGTCATAGAATCATAGGACAGTTTGGGTTGGAAAGGACCTTCAAAGCTCACCCAGTGCCACCCCTGCCATGAGCAGGGACATCTTCACCAGCTCAGGTTGCTCAGAGCCCCGTCCAGCCTGGCCTGGGATGTCTCCAGGGATGGTTCATCCACCACCTCTCTGGGCAACCTGGGACAGGTTCTCACCACCCTCATTGTAAAAAATTTCTTCCTCATTTCTGGCCTGAATCTCCCCTCCTTTAATTTAAAACCATCACCCCTATTGCAACAGGCCCTGCTCAAAATTCTGTTATCTTCCTTATGGGTGATGGGTTTATCTGCACCAAGCTGGACAAGACTCCCAACACCCATCATGCTGCAGCAATCCTGCAACCTCTCTGCTAAACCCTGGGCTGTGGGTCCTTTAAACAAACATGATACACTTTGGGAAATCGATGATTTATTTGCCATTACTTAGCAAGGATGGTGAAAAAAAGGTGAGCATGGGGTTACCTCTTCAGTGACCACCAAAGCGAAGCACCAGCCCTGAATAATTCATACTCCCTCTTTTCTGCAGCATCTGGACACATCTGCTGCATTTGCTTTTTCTTGCCTGACTCAGAAAATCAGGCTTTGGCAGCTGGGTACTGTTTCAAGGGGGTACTTTCCCTACAGCATTAACGAGCTGTGATTTTGTTACAAATAGGGATTTTTGTTCCTTTTTGGTGATGTCACTCGGTGATCCTGCAGGGAATAGCGCTCAGATCTCTGCAGCTTGACAAGCCCTATGTGCCCTTTGGGACAGATGTACTTGCAAGTGGGAGATTGTTTTTCCTTTTGCTGCCCAGATTTATATTTCACTGAAGTCCAGTATCGATCCCACTGCCACTGGGCTAAAAGCTCATTTTACTAAATGGGAAGAAAACAGTTTCCCCAGCTGAACGCACACAAAGTGGAAAATCCTGCAAGAAAACAGCTGTTAAAAGGGGGTTTGAGTGATTACACTGAACCTCGAGGACTGCACTGCTGACATAGGAACGTGATGTAATTTATTTAGCCTGACCTTTCCCTGCAAGACCGTGCTGGCGGCGTTATCAAGGATCCTTTCTACCACTTGTGCACCCATTGCCAAGGTGACGTCCTGTTTCGTGCGTCAGCGGGTGAAGATCGCGTTCGCGCTGCTGCGATGCTTTGTTTGCTGTCCTGCCTGACAAGCTCTTGGCAGGGTTTCAGCTCCCGCGGACGGCAGCTGTACCACAAGGGACCAAAACAGATTCAAGCTGGATGTTATTATGGGGAGTTACGTGTAGACAAAGCATGGGACTGGGCTCCCCTGGATGAAACTAGAACATGGATGAGATAAAGCAAACATGTCTGCGGGTGCTAGCTGGTGTAACGAGACCAGCAGAGAACCACGGTGCTGCACCCCATGTTCATCCCCATCCCAGCCCATCTTGGGAGCCCTTGTGGTGCTGGGGAAATGAAGGCACCTTGCTGATGCTCACTGCAGAGGTTTCCCAAAGTGCAGCTGGATTTGGACAGTGGAGCACGACTGGTGCAACAGGTCCTGTCGCTGCATAAAACCACCTGGTGTTTTCCTCTCCCCTCCTAGTGCTTTCCCAGTGGGTCCCAGGGGGAGATGGAAGTGTGGATGGGGAGGTTTCATCTGCCCTTCACAAGAGATCCTGTTGGTGGTGGGGACAGCCACAGTGGGGAGGGACATAGAATCATGGAAACATAGAAGAGTTTGGGTTGGAAAGGACCTTCAAAGCTCATCCAGTGCCACCCCTGCCATGAGCAGGGACATCGTCACCCAAATCAGGTTGCTCAGAGCCCCATCCAGCCTGGCCTGGGATGTCTCCAGGGATGGGGCATCCACCACCTCTCTGGCCAACCTGGGACAGGGTTTCACCACCCTCATTAGAAAAAATTTCTTCCTCATGTCTGGCCTGAATCTCCCCTTCTTTAGTTTAAAACCATCACCCCTTGTCCTATCGCAACAGGTCCTATTCAAAAGTCTGTCTCCATCTTTCTTATAAGCCCCTTTTAAGTACAGAAAGGCCGCAATAAGGTCCACCAGCTGAACACCCCAACTCTCTCAGCCTGTCCCCCAGCAGAGCTGTTCCAGCCTCGCATCATTTCTGGGGCTCCTCTGGCCCCTCTCCAGCAGGTCCATGTGTGTCCTGTGCTGAGGACCCAGAGCTGGACCAGCACTGCAGGGGGGTCTCACCAGAGCGGAGCAGAGGGGCAGATTCTCCTTCTTCCACCTGTTGGCCACGCTGCTTTTGATGCACCATGATCCTAGTAAAGCTTTCCCCCTATCGCATCAAGGGACTGACGCTTCTGAATTAGGGGGCTTTTCACTGTTGGTTCACACAAATTTCAAAGGGACTGTGTTGATGGATAAAGAAAAAGGCTGCACTAAAAAGACTCCCCAGATCCTACCACGTCCTTATAAGAGATTCAAAAGTCTACATTTATTGGGGGGAAAATGACTTAGGTTGCTCACAGGGGCAAATCCTGCTCTGCTTCAGATGTCAAAGGTAGGAAAACCTCATGGGGGTTTCCCACATTTCGACCCATTTCACACACCAGCCCTCCCAGCCTTGTGGCAGGTTGTACCGCCCCTCCCTGATCTGAATCTGAAAGAGGTGCTGGGCCCCAGGAGGGGACAGGAGATGCTTTTTACCATGGGCTTATCTCCCACAGTACCTGTGTTCTCTTCGGACTGGTTGAAGCCACAGATCTGGCAGATGCTGCGAACCCATTTGTTCATGTCGTCCTCAGTCTCAGCCACCAGGTAGAAGGTCCTGTCACTGGTCTTGATGTCGAAGATGTAGCTGTCTTGCAGCTCCTTCTTGTTGAAGGTCAGGCCTGCATCCACTTGCTCACAGAAATTGAGGTTGATGACACGCAGAGGTTTCTTGGAGTGGTCATTTTTGTAGTACTCAAGGACGTCAGGGTCGCCACTCATTCGACCGCTGCGCAGGACGAACCAGCGTTTCTTCCATGCCTGAAACCGAGAAGAGAGGAAGTGTGAACCCCATCTCTTGAGTCACGAAGGCCAAGAAACCACTGCCATGCATAGGGTGACACTGATGGACATAGAATCATAGAATCATTTAGGTTGGAAAAAAACCTTTAAGATCACCAAGTCCAACCATTAACCCAGCACTGCCAAGTCCACCTCTAAACCATGTCCCTAAATGCCACATCTCCACATCTTTTAAACCCCTCCAGGGATTGGGACTCAACCACTTCCCTGGGCAGCCTGTTCCAATGCCTGACAACCCTTTCTATAATAATTTTTTTCCTCATATCCAATCTAAACCTTCCCTGGTGCAACTTGAGGCCATTTCCTCTTGTCCTATCGTTCCTTACCTGAGAGAAGAGATCAACACTCATCTATTAATCTACTAGTTGTAGATGCCCCAGGATGCTCCGAGATGCTGCTCAGGACATCTCTGCAAGATGTGCACAGACTCAGCTCAGCTTATACTGAACTTGAGTTCAGTACTCAAATCCCACCAGTTATCTGAGTGAATTAAATTCTGAAATAGAATTCTAGCTTAAAATGACCCCAATAAGTTCACTTGAAGCTTATATCAACCTTAGTCCTACTCTACAGCCTGGTTACCCTCCTAGGACTTGAATACCCTTTGGTCCTTGATGTGAGATAACTTGCGGGGCAGCATTACCGCCAATCGCACTGCTGAAATACCTCCCAGCAGCTCAGAGGAGCTCAGGTGCTTTGGATACAGTGCCCTGGGTATCCTGCCCTTCAGACAAACCCCCGAGAGCATCACAGCACGCATCAGCAGATACCGACCACGCCAATACCACCTCTGTTTAAATGCCAGGATAGAAAGGCTAATAAAACCAGCGGAGAACTGTTTTAATTTTTTTAAATATGAGGAATAATGCCAAGGAGACCCATGGAGAATCCAAGCTTCATTTGTTTTTCAGCATCTTCTGCTCCCTGGTACATAGGAAAGCCCTTAGCAAAGGAAAAGGTTATCACTGATTCTTTGAAGTGCTGCTGACAGCGGCCCCTGGCCAAACTACCTCAGGGAACAGACTCAGAGGGCTACAGGGTTTGAAGCAAACTGGAAAAAATAAATGTCAGCCATCAGCCCTGGCCCTGAGAGCTGTGGCCCCTCTGTTCTCCCCACTCCAAATGCAGTTGGGAGCCTAGAGGAAGTGGAACAGCCACAATGATAATGTGCTAAATGCTACAATTTACATTACATAGAGAATTGTCCAGGTGTAACTCCCCATTTCATGGGTTGAGGGTTTTTCTGGGGAGTGGGCTCTATATGAGCATCCTGTAGGAGGAACAGTCCTTGAGCTGTTCCCCAGTGCAGAGCTACACTGCCTTGAAATGGGCTCAGTTTCCCCAGCATATCATAAAATCACAGAGTGATAGAATCATAATTTGGGTTGGAAGGGACCTTCAAAGCTCATCCAGTGCCACCCCTGCCATAAGCAAGGACATCTTCACCCAAATCAGGTTGCTCAGAGCCCCGTCCAGCCTGGCCTGGGATGTCTCCAGGGATGGTTCATCCACCACTTCTCTGGCCAACCTGGGAGAGGGTCTCATCACCCTCATTGTAAAAAATATCTTCCTCATGTCTGGCCTGAATGTCCCCTCTTTTAGTTTAAAATCATCACCTCTTGTCTTATCGCAACAGAACCCATTAGAAAGTCTGTCCCCATCTTTCTTATCAGCCCCTTCTAAGTACTAAAAGATGGAAGGGAAGGACTATGTCTAAGCATACCCCTTAAAACACCTGAGTTTGTTCTGGTTTGAGAGGCGCATGAACAATGTGGGCTGGATATGGCCCGAGTGGATGAGTGGGGTGATACAGTGTATTGCTGGCGGTCCTGCCTCACCTGACACAGACCTCAGTTTGCAGCAAAAGATGTCAATAGAGGTGATGTGATCCCTACTGCCCGGCCCCAGCTGTGGACATTAAGAGTCTATTTTTTTTTTTTAAATTACCAGGTTTTGGGTTTGTGTGATTATGAGAGGTTGTGTCATGAGGAAGCACATGACGCTCCTAAGAAGGAAGAGCCAACAGACACAAACATCTTTAGTAACCCAAGAGAGACAGCAAAAAGAGTGGTGTGCTGGGAGGTGACTACAGCATTGCATGTTGGCGATTGGGCATGTGCCACCTTGGACACCCATTTGCACCAGGATCCAACAATTTTGGACAATGTGGTTGCTGAAATAAGGATAAGAAACCTCTGTGGTATTTTCTCTGAATGATCCAATTTGCCCTGTATTTCTCAAAGGCTTCAAAATAGCTTTTGTCAGTGTCTTTGAGATTTGTAACTGAATTAGTTTTGCACTAATTCTCAAACTGGCTCCTGGTGCCAGGAAAGCAACTTCAGTGCAATCTTCCAAATGCAGTGGAGCAGCAAATTGCTTAGCAAGAGGATGTGCAAGGCTTGCAGATTTTGGTTTTATCTGGGAGATGCTCACTCACTCCTCATCAAAACTGCTGCTCTTAGACAATAAAAAAAAGAAAAGCACATGTGGCGGAGCTGCATCCATCAGGGAGGGAAAGAAACAATTTCACCAGGCAGCAGCAGTAGTTTGCTAGCCCACCCTCTCAAAATGGATCACCTAAAGTATGGGGAAACAAACTTATGAACATTTTTTCTAGCTCTAGGTGGAATATGTCCCATTAGCTCCTTCCTATTAACACTGAACTATTTATTTGCAGCCACTCAGCAGGACTAAGACATGAGCACACATCAGTGAGGGGCTCTGAAAGGAGATCAAGTTGTGCAGTCGCATGAAGCACCACCTGAATTAAGAGACATTCAACAGCAGTTCTTGCTACTTGGCTGGTTGCTTTTCAACCATTCAAAGTCAAGTCTTGCAGCATCCCTTCACAGCTGAGAATCTGCATTAAAAACCCCCACAAAGTACAGAAGCTAGACTCTAGAATTTAGAGCTTTCATGGAAAAAAATAGGAGGAAATGCTGCAAGCAAGACCAGCGATGCCACCACAGCTTCCCTTTTTAGAGTCAATGTGAGAGCCACAACTTCTCTAGTTCTCTTTAGTCTGTCTTGTCGCAATGGAAAGCCCCACGCAGTCAATATTTGGCAGAGAAAACAACATAACACAGGCAGTCTAGTGGTACTGGGTAAGTCCTAACATAAGCTGGTTGCAAAATAACTGCTTTGGCTGGACAAAATTTCTTGGGAAGCTTCAGGAGCTGGAGTATCACTGGAGAGTGGGACCCTTGGACAGAGCAACAGTCCCACCAAACTGGGACAACCACCCTGTCCACCTCTGCCTGGTGCCCTCATGATGACAAACAGTCACCAGTGTTTTTCTAAAACAGCTTCTAACCCAGAACAACAGCTCATGGCAGCAGCTGCTGGAACGGCCTGTCCTGGACAAGTGGCTGCAAGCAGCACAGCTGGATGCATCTCCCACTGCACATCCTCACAGCAGGACCAGCCATTTCTGCCTCCTGAGATCAGCTTCTGGGCCAGAGAAATAAGTGTTGGCCATTAGAAGAGAATAGAAGGAAATTATAAAGAAATAGCCAGGAACCTTCTTATTTTTGTGGAGATTTTCCCTGTTTCTTTGAATTTTTGAGCACTAAGCTTAGCAAGTATATTTTTGTTCTTAACCATGGAGTTGTTATGTTTCCACTAGGGAAAGGGCTCAGCTTGTGTTTGCTGGCCCAGGGCTGTGCTTGGAGCATTTCGTGGGCTAATGGAGCTTGCTTCAACATATAGATACAGGTGGCAGCATGTGGCTCAACCTCCTGGGACACCTATTTCCCCATCCAAAACTATCAATACCATCCAAATCTTCCATGTTTAGACTTCCCTAGAACATCACCTTACTGCAAGAGGGTGATTTAAGGGTCCACCAACCACCAGCTGTGACAGCAGTAGGATGCATAGGATCTATATGTTCACAGTAAATGCAGCCCATGCTGAATGAGATGATACAAATCCATGTGAACCTTTACCCTCTGCTGCCACATTTCCAAGACCTTATTCTCCCATCACAGGGCTATAATGGCCAACACACACCTCCTTCTGCACTTGAATTTTTCTCCTCTCCTCATTTTTGTCTCTTTCTGGCTCCTGCTGTGAGCTCACTCCTGCCAAAACACCATGTCCCACCACCACGTGGTGTGAGCCAACGGCTGTGTTTCTTTAAGAGCTTTACGATGTAGAGAGGCAAACAGCTTAACATCCATAAAATGGTGCCTTTACAACACAGACTTCCAGCTGTGTGGTCCTCTGCCTGCTTCAAGTTGCTTCAAAGTTAAATTACAGCTGCTAAAGGCCCTGAGAATCGTTGAGAAATATTTTGATGCTTTGCAAGTATGTATTTTAAAGACTTTTTTGATAAAAATATGCCCATCATGCTGCCAGTGTAATGTAAATCCTGCCTGGGTGCCGAGAACTGTGACAGCTGCTTGGTTGCTTTCCACCTCAACAGTGCTGTGGCAAGTTAAAGTTTTTTTAAAAAAATGAATGCTTCCCAGGTGGATACTATCTGGAATTGGTTGTTTTATGGGTTGGAATGTTGGGTTGGTGGAGACAACTGGTTATTTTATTAGTTGGAGCACCCCTGTAGCTCTGAGCAGCTCAGGTTGCAGCTGGGACCCTTCCATCTCATCTCTGGATGAGGAACCAGAATCATAGAATCATAGAAACGTAGAATCATAGAATAGTTTGGGTTAGAAGAGACCTTCAATGCTCATCCAGTGCCACCCCAGAAACATAGAATCATAGAATACTTTGGGTTGGAAGGGACCTTCAAAGCTCATCCAATGCCACCCCTGCCATGAGCAGGGACATCTTCACCAGCTCAGGTTGCTCAGAGCCCCGTCCAGCCTGGCCTGGGATGTCTCCAGGGATGGTTCATCCACCACCTCTCTGGCCAACCTGGGACAGGCTCTCACCACCCTCATTAGAAAAAATTTCTTCCTCATGTCTGCCCTGAATCTCCCTCCTTTAGTTTAAAACCATCACTGCTTGTCCTATCACAACATGCCCTGCTAGAAAGTCTGTCCCTATCTTATTGTCCCCTTTTCAGTTCGGAAAGGCCGCTCTAAGGTCTCCCTGGAGCTTCTGTTCTCCAGTTGAACACCCCAACTCTCTCAGCCTGTCCTCCAGCAGAGCTGTTCCAGCCTCGCATCATTTCTGTGGCTCCTCTGGCCCCTCTCCAGCAGGTCCATGTGTGTCCTGTGCTGAGGACCCAGAGCTGGACCAGCACTGCAGGGGGGTCTCACCAGAGCGGAGCAGAGGGGCAGAATCCCCTCCCTGCACCTGCTGCTCACGCTGCTGGGGATGCAGCCCAGGACACGGGTGGATTTCTGGGCTGCAAGTGCACGTTGCCGGCTCATGGCCGATCTTTCACCCACCAGCAACCCCAAGCCCTTCTCTACAGGGCTGCTCTCCATCCCTCCATCCCCAGCCTGGATTGATACCAGGGGTTGCCCTGACCCAGGTGCAGGTCCTTGTGCTTGGTCTTGTTGAACCTCATGAGATTCACATGGTCCCACCTCTTGAGCTTGTCCAGGACCCTCTGGATGGGATCCCATCCCTCAGGTGTGTCACCTGCACCACTCAGCTTAGGGTCATCTGCGAACTTGCTGAGAGTGCACACGATCCCATTGTCTATGTGACTGATGAAGATATTATTAATAAATAGTACTGGTCCCAATATGGAAGAACCAAACCAGAGAGGTGGCTGCTCTTGAGCAACTGAGGTACTGTCATGGGACATCTTCTGGTCACACCATGAGTAAGGTCGCTTATGCTCCCTGCAGCTGTCCACATGGTGAAATGCTGTGACAGAGCTGGTGGCACCAGTGTAGAGGGCTCAGACTGTCCCTTGCTGGAGAAGCTGGGAACTCCAAGTATTATACAATTGAAGACAGGTCAAACAGAAGCTTTAATAACTATGATCATAGCAAGAGGACATTCCAACAGCACCTCTGCCTCTGCTCTCCTGTTCTCTGCCAAGTCATCGCAGAGCCCCAGCCTATATACTTTTTCAGAAACAAAGAAGGAGGTGAGGAAAACCATAATTTAACTGTCAGAAAAGCCAGGTATTCAACCCCAGGAGGAAGCTTGCTAACTGCCACAATCCTAAGAAAGGCTCAAACAGTAAATATAGTGACAGTACGGAGAGGTGGCTCTTGGTGGAGCCTATAGGAGTGGCCCACCCAGTATTATCTTAGTTCTGAAGCGGGGAGTTGAAAAAGTCAGAGACTGTTAGCTTTTAGTCGAAAGGAATGTTCTTTTAATTAGGATAAACTTCTGAGTCAGACCTCTCAAATCTTAAATATTAGTGTTTTTACCACCACACCCTCATAGACTATATTGGGATAGGAAAAAAGGAGGAGAGGAGAGGAGAGGAGAGGAGAGGAGAGGAGAGGAGAGGAGAGGAGAGGAGAGGAGAGGAGAGGAGAGGAGAGGAGAGGAGAGGAGAGGAGAGGAGAGGAGAGGAGAGGAGAGGAGAGGAGAGGAGAGGAGAGGTGAGGAGAGGAGAGGAGAGGAGAGGAGAGGAGAGGAGAGGAGAGGAGAGGAGAGGAGAGGAGAGGAGAGGAGAGGAGAGGAGAGGAGAGGAGAGGAGAGGAGAGGAGAGGAGAGGAGAGGAGAGGAGAGGAGAGGGGAGGAGGAGAAAATATATATTTCCCGGGAAATCTGTCTGTCCTGCTCCTTCTCCCCCCGCCGCCACCTTTGTCCCTGGGAGCGCAGCACACCACCAGTGTGAAATAAACCTTCCAAAATCTGATCTGACACAAATCACAGGATCTAATCTGAGCTGGCAGGCAGGATGAGTGACCTAGCTGTGACACTGGGCAAATTTCTCACACCGGGATGAAGTCAAGGACTGAGTGATTCGAGCAGAAAACCCCACAGCAGGGCAAGCGGACGCTTATACCCTGGATTTACCCAGATCCAGAGCAATGCTGGGTGCAGGATGTTTCCTGCCATTGCCCCCGTGGCCACCAGCTGTCGGTGGGGATGCCACCATGCCTACTGAAAGCCCCAAGCCTGGCCCAGCCCATGTGCCCCCAGTTTTCACTCTGCAGTGCAGGGTGGTCTCGCACCCCATCAAGCACATTCTCCCCCTGGCTCCTGGTGCATCTGGCATGGTGGAAAGGAGCTCATGCTCCAGGAACATGCGAGAATGACTGTGGTGCCTGGAAAGGTCTCACTGTTCTTTCCAGCCACCGTGTCCCCTTGCTGTCCCCTCCTGGCTGCCACCACTTTAGCCATCCTGGCAACATCATCCCGGGGAAAGGGGCATAGAGATTATGGGGGTATCCCGAGAGCACATTTCGCGTGGCTTGACTTGCTTAGTGCTGTTATTGTTTTTGCCACGAGCAACAATGCCGCTGATCGTAGTTGTTGGATTGTGTTACCTTGTGCTAAGGCTGACCCTGCCCCAGCCACCTCATGCCTGCAGCCCTGCAGAAGGGACATGGTCCCCTACTGCCACTGGTGCCACCAGCATCGGGGAGTGAAGCCCTGTACAGGAGGATTGTAAAATAACCTACTGGTGACTTGTATAATAATGTTGTCTTCCTTTGTGTCCCTGGAGGCTTTTTATCTCAGCTGATGGACAGATGGATGTTGGTTTTATTATTCATGCAAAAAAGTCTCTCGTCTCCCTGTGTTAGCGCTAACTCAAGGGAAATGTAGTTTGGAAGAAGACTTGCAAGCAGTGTGGAATTCCCCAGTGTCTGCTCAGGTGATGGGGGCTGGTCATCCCCACAAAGCACCTTGGGGCTGCACCATAGCCATCCAACCCTGATGTCCCTAAGGCCAAGAGCAAACAGGAGCACCCTGAGCCCCCGTCCTGCTCTCCCAGACCTCTCCAAGCACCTTCTCCTTGCCCTCCGCCCTCTCACGGCACCTTTTGTTGGGAATAGATGGATCCCAACCCCGCTCCTCTCACCCTTCAAAGGGATGGAGACTGATCGCTGCTAATCATGCGTCTGCTGTGGCTGAGTGCACGGTGAGTTCGTTAGCGGCATCGCTTTGGGGAGGCTTGATTGGCAGCGTTAATAAAGCCATGCTGCAGCGGTGAGACCCTGCAGGGCACAGGAAACCTTGCTGGGGTACAACGTGGCTCTTCCTCAGCTCCCTCCGGGGTTGGGGGAAGTAACGGAGATGCAAAAAACCCTCAATTCAGTGTGTACATCAGGCTGTCAAATTGACCTTCCCCTGCTGGGATTTTTTTTCCTGCTGTCGGAGGTGTAATTAGACTTCAGAGCACACGCTGAATCGCTATGTGTGAAATCCACCTCAGGGCAGCATGACCAGTGCGAGATTTCCTGCACCGAGCATCACTCACGGCTGACTGAGATAGGATTTGAAGGAGGTGAGGCTTAAGCACACACTAAAACCTGTTTGCAAGATCCTTTGTGTGCTGTCATCCAGCGAGATCTGGACAGGCTGGAGAGCTGGGAAGGGAAAAATTTAATGCAATATAACAAGGGCAAGTGTAGAGTCTTGGATCTGGGCAGGAACCACCCCAGGTTCCAGTATAAGTTGGGGAATGACCTGTTGGAGAGCAGTGTAGGGGAAAGGGACCTGGGGATCCTGGTGGACAACACGATGAGCATGAGCCAGCACTGGGCCCTTGTGGCCAGGAAGGCCAATGGTACCTGGGGTGGATTAAAAGGGGGGTGGTCAGTAGGTCAGAGAGTTTCTCCTGCCCCTCTACTCTGCCCTGGGGAGACCACACCTGGAATATTGTGTCCAGTTGTGGCCCCTCAGTTCCAGCAGGACAGGGAACTGCTGGAGAGAGTCCAGCGCAGGGCAACAAAGATGCTGAAGGGAGTGGAGCATCTCCCATGTGAGGAAAGGCTGAGGGAGCTGGGGCTCTGGAGCTTGGAGGAGACTGAGGGGTGACCTTATTAATGTTTATAAATATGTAAAGGGTGAGTGTCAGGAGGATGGAGCCAGGCTCTTCTCGGTGACAACCAATGATAGGACAAGGGGTAATGGGTACAAGCTGGAATACAAGAGGTTCCACTTAAATATGAGAAGAAACTTCTTCATGGTGAGGGTGCCAGAGCCTGGCCCAGGCTGCCCAGGGAGGTTGTGGAGTCTCCTTCTCTGCAGACATTCCAACCCGCCTGGACACCTTCCTGTGTAACCTCATCTGGGTGTTCCTGCTCCATGGGGGGATTGCACTGGATGAGCTTTCCAGGTCCCTTCCAATCCCTGACATTCTGTGATTCAGTGTGATTCTGTGATCATTTAAAACCTCATAATATTTAAAACCATCTCCTGCCATCAGTTATTTGCTACCAGGGAAGGAAAGGGTTGGGATGGCTCAGAGATAAAGGGATGCTGGTGTGAGCTGGAGGACCCCCTGTACGTGAATGCGACAGGCAAAAAAGCAGTGACACAATGTGGAAAACATTTCCCTCTGTATTTATTTTACGGGAGTTCTCCAGCTGGAAAGATTTCAGTAGCTCAATGATGCTCATGGTCAATCTTAGGAAAATAAAGATGTCTCTCCAGGATGTGAGGGCGCTGACCACGTTTCTGCACCTGATTAAGGATCAGTTGTAAAAACAAAACACCAAGTATTGAGGTTGTGTGTACACTGCCAGACAAGCTGTGATGGTCTGAGAAAGAAGGATGCATGGGAAACCCTGGGGTGGGCCAGGAGTGCTCCTGCCTGGAGTGTGGAGAGAAGATGGAGCCAAACCCTACCAGGAGATACATGGGGACAGCATAAGAGGCAATGGGGAAAGTCAAATTAGGTGTAAGGAAAAGGCTTCATGGGGATTCATAGGTCAAAAAAAAAAAAAAAAGATAGGGCGATGTCCATCCTTGGAGATATTCAAAACCTGCCTGGAAAAGATCAGGAACAATGTGATTTACCCTCAGAGTTGGCCCTGCCTTCAAGCTGATCCTGATTTGAGTGGGAGGTTGGTCTGGAGACCTCCAAAGGTCATTTCTGACCTCAGTTATCTCCAAATCTAAATAACTTTTCCATAATTAGATCCAGTTCCCAGCAAGGAGTGTTGAACTTGTAATATGGGGACCTGGTGAGACTGCTCAGACCCCAAGCCCCGACGCGGGACCAATGCATCCCCTGGCCGTGCACCCATCCTCAGCATTTAGCATGACAAAGGGCAGCGTTGGCATTTTTAAACTCTTTTTGAGTAAATCAACCTTTTCCTGGGTAATTTCTTCTGCTGAAGGCTCCAAGGCATCTTTGCAAGTGAGAAGGTGCTGGGAAAATGTGGAGACTGAAGGAGTGAGCTGGAGTCCAGCTCCTGCCAGGGGTTGGCTGCGAATGGTCCATGTGTGGAGCCTTCACCGTGTCCCTGCTGCCACGCCATGGATTTTGTTATCTGCAAGTATTTCCTGCTATTTAGCTCTGTTCTGTGTTGCACTCTGTTATTCCTAGCCCAAACCTCTCCCTGCTCCATCGTGGCACACCCTTCGCATGGGGAGGAGAGTGGCACCCAAAGGAGCTGCAGGCAGATGAGTGTCCTTGCATGGGGACAGGCAGAGCTGGCGGCTCCCCAGGGATCTGCAGGACACCCATTGAAGGGCCGAGATGACACCTTCATCATCCCTGCCCCAAGCCACGATCAGCCAGCCTGAGAAAAGCAGCACAGCCAAAGGGACCGCATCCTACAAAAGCAACGTTGCTGACAATACCCTCGGGGCCCTGACGGGATTGCAGCGAGTCCAGTTGACTGTTTAGTCTGGTTCTGATCCAGAAGCCAGGGCCACTAAAGGGATTTTTCATCCTTGGCCTCGAGGTGCTTTGTTTTCAGGGATGCCAGTCCCAGGGATGCTACCTGGTCCCTGCATCCACTCTGGTTGCATCCTGACTTGACGCCGGGGCAGACTGGGGGGTGGTGGCACTGCCGTGTCACCTCCCTGGGCACAAGCACATGGCTCCACCATGTCAGTGGTGAACTGAGCACAAAGCTGCATGGTGCCCGTCCCCCGCCATCACCGGTGCTGGTGCAGCGCCGTGGGGGCTGGCTTGCACCTCATTGCCTCTTTGGGGGCTGACATGGACAAGGGGCTGTGACAACCCAACAGGATGCCCCAGCAACTTATTATGTTGTATTATATTTATCATATATGTTTATATACTAAAGTTATATGCATTTTATACAATGCACATTGAGACTGGTGCTTCTCAAGCCTCTCTGCAAAACTCAGCCAGCACCATTGACTAAGTTCAACCCTGCAGAGCTGAGCAAGAGCAAAACAACCTGCTGGGGTATGTCAGCCCACGCCACGCGAACACGCCAACAGCGAGAGTGGAGTTTACTTTGCTTTTTCAACTTCAGGCTTTCAGAAGAAAAAGCAGACTGCTCGGAGATTTTTTTTCCCTCCTGAGACTTTGGTATCAGGCCCTGATAAGCGCCTTCCCGGCCATTACACAAGCAGGGTTGGACATGGGAACGCGGCATGAACAAATGACTCCCAGCACAACGTTTTGATAACTGAGTTTTTCTAGCTTTCTGGCCTTTGCAAGAGAAAAATAAGTCCCACAGCACGGTCAGTGGTTTCCCTTCCCTCGCCCCTAGCTTTGGGGTACCCCAAATTGCTACCCCGTGAATAGAGATCTGCCCTCAAAAAGCCACACACTGTGCTGGTAGGGGCCATGGATCCTGCCCCAGACTTTCTCAGCAAACCTATGCCAGGTTCTGATATTTTCCAGGCAGGGCATTGCATTTTGGGGTTTTTTGTCCCATATGAGTGAGCATCCATGACCTCCAGAGGCAGCGGGAAAGGGGTTAATATAAGAAACATGTTTCCCAGACAGTGAATTCTTTCCAAACACTGAACGCTGCTTGTGTTTTAAAGCAAAACTGATTTAAAACAACACTTCTGAACCAAGAAAAGAACCTGAAAAAGCCAATTTGAGGCTTAGTTTCAATTATCTGGGGGCAGGCACCTGTGTCAGCTCTAGGAATGAATCCCATAATTAAACTGGTCTGCCCTCAGCCTCTCAGGTGAAGGCAGATGGAAATACAGATGGACACAGAGGTGGACAAGAGGAATGAGAGGTGTGTCAGGACGCCTCCCCTTTTCCTTAGCATGTCACTTCATATGCTCGAAGGCTGCAGAAAAAGGGTCTTACAAGGTGATACTGAACCTCTTCTGCGCTTAACAGTCTCTATGCGCAGCAAAAATCACTGTCCCCTGTTTAGTTTGAGATGATGAGCTGCAGGTATCGTGGGGCTGAAGATGGTAGTAAAGCATCAAGAAGTTTCAACCTGGTTTCCAGGCTTGCCTGGCTTTTAGCAGGATATTTGGGATACACTTGCCTCTCCAGGAATGATTTCTAATTTTAGAAAAACTCTGAAGCTTGTTAATTTTCAGCCACTTTAATGTCCCATTATCTCAGTGTGTAACCACCTCCAGCCTGATTAACCTCTGCAAGAGTGAGATGATGTGGCAAAACTGCACTTCTTGAGTATTATGGTGCCCAGCTCCTCTTTTGAGAGACAGTTACACCATCGGGACATTGGTTGGGAGCGGAGTGAGGGGTGTTGTGCTCCAAACTGCCAAAACTTCCACCTGACATACAGGAACCGGCACAGGGTCCAGTTGTACAGGTTTTGCAGAGTTTAGGTTTCCTTCGGTTAAATGCACTCCCTCAAATCTCCCTTTGTTTTAACTCCCCCAACACATTCTGACAAACCTTCTGAGAAATAACACCAGATCCCCAGGAACACCATGGGAACTGGGCATCCTCATGCCTTTACAAAATTTGGACCTTCATCTTTGCCTGCTGTAGCTTTTTTTGTCAAGGAAACATTACCATGGTAGCCCCAACATGAGACATTTTCCAAAATCGGGGCCGCTTTGTGCCAGATGCTGTGAGAAACATTAGCTCAGAGATGCCAGACTGGAAGAGAAAAGGCAGATGAGGAATGAGAGAAGAGCCAACCCATCCAGGGCAACTCAAATTTGAAGCAGCAGTGAGGTCCTTAACTTGCCTTCTGGCTCCCAAGCCAATAAATCACTTCTCTACCTCTTGGCTACCATCATGCTGCCTTTACAGTCTTTTCCTTGAGGAAATTTCCACTGTTCATGTCTAGTTTATGTCTAGCTGTGGTCAAGTTGCAAGTGTCTGCACGAACCATTTGCTCACAGCAATAATGTTTTTTGACACAGAAAAATATGCTCACCTCTAGATGTGGGTTCAGGTATTTAAGTGGTTTTGGCACATCCAGACGGACTCGTTTTTGGAGGAAACGAAGCTATTTATCACTGTCCAAATGTCCTCTGACAAGTGGGGATGCATTTATAGTGCTGCTATGGGGCTGGATCACCAGGATGTCCTCCAGTTGGTATCAGACCCAGAAGACAAATTTTACCCCAAACTGTAGGAGGTTGGAGGAGGTTCAACACCTTCAAGCTACTGATCCGCTCTTGTGGCAGGAGGGACTCCTCTTAGACCTGGACAAATGTTAGACTTTGTGTCCCCATGTAGATTATCTTTAATTAAACCCAAGATTTTTATGAACAGGTTAAGATCATTCAGTTTTTAGCAAAGTTGTTGCAGCCTGAGACAAACACAGGCCTTTCACAAAGGCAATGGTGACAACAGTGGATTCCTGGGACTTGGAACAGATCACACATTTCAGTATGGGCTTTAGAAGACAGCTGTGAACTTTTTAGGGGGTCTATGGTGTAGATTGGATAAGGAAATGGGAACACTTTTAGCCCAAGGAGTGAGCAAATATCTCATGAGTGCATCAGGAACAACCATACCCAACCATGCCCAACTTGGTAGCTTGGTGCTCCTCCTGTAGCTATCCCAAAGGGAAAACAACACAAACATGTAAGTGCACACCAGAAACATCAGAAGATATTTTAGATGAAGGGGGAAGAGAAGCAGCCCTGTTGTGTCTGTAAACAATGGAAAAATGGAGGAATTGGACTGGTTTGGCTTGCATTGAACTCACAGTGTCCTGGACAACCCTTTGCATCTCACAGTAGCTCGCCAAGTGGCATGGCCAGCATCACAGTTGCTGGCACAAAGGGGGAAAAAAGGATGATTCTCTGCAAGGAACTATTAATTGAGACAGGACTCCTCAGTCTGGACAAGAGTTGGGATAGGAGAGATGATGAGGAAACCATCAATGGCAGGGAGAAGGTGACAGAGATGACCTATTCACTCTTGTCTAATAGAAGAATGATGAGGCATCATAGGAAGGTAACAGGAGCCAGGCTCAGGGCACACAAAAAGAGACTTTCATTTAGGCAGCACAGAAAAGACCTGTGAGACTCCTTGCTGAAGGATGTTCTGGAGGCTTCAAGTTTAGCTTGCCCTAAGTGGAGACTGGAAAAGATGATGGAAACAAACTCTCCCAAAGGTTACTGAGTGCCATCATGTGTAGCAATGGAAGTCTGCACTGAAAACTGTTGACAACAGAGGAAATATTAGGATGAGGAGGGAGTCTTACCTAGACAACTGCTTACTGACCACGGCACAACATTCAACACTAGATGGACTTGGATTTGACCCTCTATGGATGTTCAAACATGCCAGGCTTGGAGGCAGCAAGGGGGGGCAGCATTGGCTTTGCTCTGGGAAACATGAGTGTGGTTGGTACTTTGGCAAGACGGAGGGGCAGGAGGCTGTGAGGTCAATCACACCAAATGCAGGCAAAAGTGAGAAATGGAGCTGAAAGACCCTACAGTTGAGGCAGCAGCATGCTCTGGCAGCCAAGAGGGCCAACTGTGTCCTGGGGTGCACCAAGCACAGCGTTGCCAAAGGTGAAGTTGGTGAAGGATTTCGAGGGGAAGCGTATGAGGAGCGGCTAAAGTCACTGGGTTTGTTCAGCCTGAAGGAGACTGACAGGAGACCTCATTGTGGTCTATATCTTCCTTACAAGGGCAGGAGGAGGGGCAGGCACGAACTTTTCTCTTTAGTGACTAATGACAGAACCCGAGGGAATGGCAGGAAGATGTGCCAGGGGAGGTTTAGGTTGGACATTAGGAAAAGGTTCTTCACCCAGAGGGTGCTGGACACTGGAACAGGCTCCCCAGGGAGGTGTCACGGGTCCAAGCCTGACAGTGTTCAAGAAGAGACTGGACAACGTCCTCAGACACACGATGTGAACTGTGGGGTTGTCCTGTGCAGGGACAGGAGTTGGGCTCGATGATCCTTGGGGGTCCCTTCCAACTCAGGACATTCTATGATTCATTCTACAAGAAAGACAGCTCCATGGAGACCAGCACCAAGAGCACTCACTCATGGGCTGTTTTCTCATGGCTTAGTTGATTTTGGGAGCTGGGGGTCATTCCTGCAGCTTAAAAAGGGCACCCTAATGAGCAGATTCCCTGGTGTTTCATAATGAGTAAGCTCAGCTGAAGCCTTTCCTTAGTTAAAAGAGGATTTATCTCCTCTTCCAGCTCACCCTTTTTAGATGAAACTTGTAGAGACCTAATTATCTCTCCTGCTGCCAGTCCCCACTGAAACCTGCTGGGGGATTTGCCGGTTTCCAGGAGACACTCGCAGAAGGGACATGCACATCCAGACTCTCCCCAGGGCTCTCCTCCATCAGCTGTGCCGAGACCGCAGCCCCCACCATGGTGCTCCCACCATGCTCATGGGCTGGATAACTCAGGGACAACTCCAGATCTGCGCAACACAAGGGTCCAAATCTCACTTCTTGCACAGCCTTCTCCACCAGGCTGGAGTGTCCTTAGCACCTTTACGGGGAGAAAATATCACAATCATCTGTCAACTCCAACCTCTTAGCTCTTCCAAAAAACTAACCAGCTGCCAGCCTAAGCATTTTCTGTGCTAAACACTATTACTGCAATACTTTCATGTTCCCTTTCTTCCTCTTCAGCATCGACATTAGTGGCCAGCTAAAATACACAGATTTCTGTTTTCAAGCCTGGCACAGTGGGTGCCCCTTGTTTCTTGATGGTTGGTGTTGCCCAGAGCTGTCCAGACTATTTCAGGGTTGGGTGTGCTCTTCAGAGAGGGAGAAGGGAATGTTTATATAACTTTATGCTTTATTTGCACTAGAGAATGTGAATTACTTAATATCAGACATTGGCAATTTTCTGAGCAGGGAAGAGAGGAATTCCTCCTTGGCTCTTGCTTGTTTTTCCTCCCATTACTCAAGTGATGTGAGGAGAGGGGTGCGAGCAGGTGAGGGGCTTCTCAGTCCTTGAAGCGCTTTTTACCTACTAGATAACCAAGTTATCTGCACCAGAACAGAGTATGTACATCATTACCATTTGAAAGGATTTTAAAGTATTTATTTGTTTTGTGTGTTGTTGATTGCTTAATGGCAATATTGAGGTCCATTCCTCTTGGCTGTGTTAAAGGAACAAAGTATGCGGTGAGAAATGAAGATGTTTTAAATGGTGCTGAGAACAACCGAATAAATGAAGTGGGATGAGCATACGAGCACCTTTTGGAAAAATCTGTTACAGGCTTTGATTGTACTAGACTGTAAAGTGTATATCTGCATAGCAGAACCCTGAGCTGTGAGGTGGGGGGAAAAAAGAAACAAAACCCTGTCCAGTTTCCGAAAAGGTAGATCTCTCCATATGTCCCCAAGAGCCAAAACAGTGACAACAGTTGGCTGGGGTGTGTGTTGAGTCCTCACAACCCTTCCAGTCCCACAACCCCATGCCTACAGAAGGAAATTTTCTCCAGGTTTCCCCTCAACCTGTGTGAATCACAGATTCAGGCAGCCCATGTCTCCTGAGGTCCCTCGCAACCTGAATTATTCAATGACTACAAACTGATTTCTTTTGTGTCACAGGCTCTTAATTAAATGCACATTTATGCCCATATGGACACCAGTAACCGCTTGCTTGTTCTCATATTTAGCCACCATCTCCAGAAAGAAAAGGCAAGGAGGGGGTTGCTTCCAATCTGTCACTTTGTGGCTTTGGCGTCTTGCAAAGGGCTCTTGTGATGCCCTTCTCCACCAGGCTGGAGTGTCCTTAGCACCTTTACAGGGAGAAAATATCACAATCATCTGTCAACTCCAACCTCTTAGCTCTTCCAAAAAACTAACCAGCTGCCAGCCTAAGCATTTTCTGTGCTAAACACTATTACTGCAATACTTTCATGTTCCCTTTCTTCCTCTTCAGCATCGACATTAGTAGCCAGCCACTCTAATATGTTTTGCCATTGCTGCACACAAGGAAAAACAAATGCATGTCCTACCCCTTCATTTAGACATCAAAGGTCGCAGTAGCTGTTTCTGCCTCAGCTTCAACTCACGTCAGGAGCTGCTTGTGTGGTTTCTTTCTGCTAAGCCCAGAAAACCCTGCATTTGGTGATTCACCGCCCCTTTCTGCAGGAACAATCCTAATTTCTTCTCCTTTGATGTACAATTTTGCATTGGGCTGTCTTTTAGTGTTTTGGTTTTGGTGTTTGTTTGTTTTTCAAATGGGCTCTGCTTGCCAAGTGATCCAGACTACCCTGTCTGATGAATTTGTCTTCAACATTTACCGTTTCATCACCCTTTCTGATACTGGCAGCTTCTCCCCGCAGGAGCCATCAGATCTGCTTCACTTAGGGAAATGACGAGACCTAGTATTGATCCCTGAAAAACAGCACGAAGAAAAGCCACATTTTTGGGTGACATCTTTCTGGGATCTGCCAAGTTTTAATTCACTTGCCACATGCTCAGGGCTGTACAGGTTACCCTCACGACCTGCTGACCTGCCATTAACAGAACTTTGGGCTCCACCATTTGGCCCAGGATTGATGCTGGGCATTGACCTTTTGCTGTCTAGGGAGTCTCTTCTGGATATTTCTGCTGCCTTCTGGATTGGAAGTAACTCCTTTATTCAGGATTAACCCAAACCCCTTCTCCCCATATCTGGAAAGCTGTTATTTTCTTTTCCCATGCTTTGGTGGAAAGGCAAGAAGATTGCTGCTTCTCAGGACCTACACAAGCTTTCCCTGCAGGAACTTTGGATACTGATCTACTCACCTCTTCCTCAAATACCAGATTTTCAAAGCTCTCCATGGTCCTTCAGTGATGGGACCCCTTCCAAAAATCAGTGGGAAGTAGCCATTGAGAGTTTTGACTGGGGCAGAAGGCTTTAGGAGAAGCAGTCTCCAGAGATTATCCACTCAGAATTTGGAAGAGAGCAAGGAAAGTCATGGGCTTCCTCACAGAAAGAAAGAGACCTTCTCCAGAAGGTAGCACCTCAAATCCAGATGTCTGGGGTCTGATGGATGCTGTGGTGTACAACTGTGCATTGGCAGAGTCCATCACGGTCTTCAGGAACAGCAGTCAACATAGTGCTGAAGCACTTTATTTAACATCTCTGCTGCAGCCTTTGCCTTCTGCCAGCAAGCAAAGCCTGGGGAAGATATTCCTGAGCACAGAATAATCTGTTTGGCTTTGGGAACTCACAGAATCACAGAATGTCAGGGATTGGAAGGGACCTGGAAAGCTCATCCAGTGCAATCCCCCCGCCGGAGCAGGAACACCCAGATGAGGTTACACAGGAAGGTGTCCAGGTGGGTTTTGAATGTCTGCAGAGTAGGAGACACCACAACCCCCCTGGGAGGCCTATTCCAAACTCAAATGCATAAGAAGTCACTTGATAAACAGTGGCAAGGTTTAACCAACATAGATGAGAATGTCACACAGATGAGAAGGTGGCGTATTCAAAGAAAACCTACTCCTAATGGCAGTGCTCCTGTTACTATTGTCTTCTAAAAATCAGAGCCTATAGAAGCCCTTGCAATAGTATATTTGGGATGTTACAGGATTTCTGGTCATTTCTATTTCCTGCCCGACCAACAACACAGTAAGAACAGGCTCTTGACGTCAAATATTCCTACTGCGACCTGAAGAATGTCCACAAATCTGCCTGAACAGGGCAGAAAAATAACCCCGGGTCACAGTAACAGATTGCCTTGTTTAAAGACTTCTTTAAAACCAGGGAAGCCAAAGGGGAATAAATCAGCTGAGGTGCTGAAAAACACTGTACAACAGCTACTGGATCAGCAGGACTGTTCAGTGTGAACTCTGTGGATTAGCCTTTTCTCCTTAAATTTAAATTATTCCATTAAAAGTGGCTGCAGCCAGACACAACTGCAGTAGCCTACTGTTCCCCCCGACTGATCACACCAGCCTCATCTCTTTAGAAACCCAGCTGGAAGCCCATGTACTTCAGGCTCTGGAGAAGTGGACAGAAGGGTGGATGGTAACTGCACCCCACAGCAGCTCCTCTGTCTGACTGTTACTGTGTGTTGAAAAGCCATTAACAACACTTATACCAGTTGTTCGAAACGGTGGCAGCTTTATTTTGGTCCAGCAGCACAGCTCTGCTCATCAGTGGAGGATGATGCCCACCACTTCTCCCTCCGCTGGAATCCCAGCGGCCACCGACCCAGCTGCTGACCCTGTCAATAGCTGAAAAGCCTTTCCAAAAGCAGTGAATCTCTCTTCTTTCATGTATTATTAAAATCCTCACTGGTTAATTTATTAGGGTACTTTGCGCTGAGAAAAATGACCTCTTTGTTGACCCACTTAAACATGCTCCACTCCAACACAAAACTGTCAGAACGGCTAACGGGAGAGCTGGGGAAGTTGTGCACAGACTGATGTCCTTTGTCCCAGCGAGACAGCTCCAGGATGGAAGTGCTGGGACTCCCTGGCACGAGAGCAAAGGGCGAGACACAAGCCTTCACAGACCAAACCACAAAGGAAACATTCAGCCCATACGCTGCATGGACACAGTCAGAGAAACAAGACTCCCTGGTCCTCCTTCCTACACTGTTCTCATCCCTTCCTGGCCCTGTGGGCCTGGGGAATCATAGAATCATTTTGGTTGGAAGGGACACTCAAGATCATCGAGTCCAACTAAACCATGTCCCCAATAACCTCTTGTAAGCATCTTTTAAACCTCTCCAGGGATGGTGACTCCACCGCTGCCCTGGGCAGCCTGTTCCAATGCCCGACAACCCTTTCCTGCAATAAATTGTCCCCAAGATCCAACCTCAACCTCCCCTGGAGCAACTTGAGGCCATTTCCTCTGCTCTTGGCGCTTGTTCCTTGGGAGCAGAGCCCGACCCCCCCTGGCTCCAAGCTCCTTTCAGGCAGTTCAGAAATCAGGTCTCCCCTCAGCTCCTGTTCTCCAGCTGAACCCCCCAGGTCCCTCAGCCGCTCCCATCACACTTGTGCTCCAGCCCCTTCCCCAGCTCCGTTCCCTTCTCTCAACTCGCTCCAGCACTTCAAGGGCTTTCTTGTGGTGAGGGGACCAAAACTGACCCCAGGATTTGAAGTGAAGAAACATTGAGGTATTGAGGAAGAAACCTTGAGTCTTCCCCATGATGTCTCCTCTAAAAATGCAAATGGGAAATATGACGATGGTTGGTGGATGAGCCCATCCACACGTGTTGGGAATCACAGTGCTCATAAGACAGCAAAGGTGCATTCTGGATGTCCTCCAGCCAAAGGTGTCCAGACCTGCACCTGTCCTCTGCTCTGTTTTCTCCAGTAAGGATATCACTATATTTGATCCACAGCAATCCCTGATTCAAAATAATGAATGGGGTGTGGAAGAGCAGGGCACTGCAGGGCGAAACTGGATAAGCCAAACTGATAACGTACAAACACCAGTTGGCACAAAAAGTAGTCCCTGTAAGTGAAATGAGCAGGATTAGTTGTCATTAGGTCTTGTTTTTCCATTAGTGTCATAAAGGTAAAGCTGCTCTCCTCCCACAAAAGCGGTCTGCAAATTGGTCAGACTCTACAAGACTCTTAGGTTATTAGAGAGGACACAAAAGCTCCATTTTCTTCATCACCAGGAGAGCACCTGGAAAGTGCAGTGAGGACAAAAGGACACTGCAAATGTCTTCATACCTTGGTGGGTTGGGAGCTCCAACCTCTACCCTGCTCCTTGCCCTGACTGTCACACCAGCTTCGTGCTGGAGTGTATTTTAAACCCCAAATGTTTTTTTGGGGCTCGTTCTCACACAATGCTCTTTATTTCAAGTAAATGGACTGCTGGTTAACTTTGATAATAAGGGTGGATATAACAAAGGCTCATGAGGATGCCTAAACAGTGGGCCAAATTTCTTAAGAGAAGACCTGGAGGGAAATCTTGAAGATAGACACGAAACGCGCTAATCCCTGCTTATTCTTAGCTTCATATAGCTCATCTGTCCTGGGTGTTAGATGAGATAAAACACATTGAATGGAACTAAATAGAATGAACTGCAGCAGAAAGCTGAATGCAAAATCAGGAGGTAGAAGTTTGTGAGATGTGATGCTGTGGCTGCCATTAATCTGTCAAAAAACTCTTGGAGAAAGGGGTTTTACCCTGTCATGCCGTAGTTTTCCAAGTGCCAAATCAAGATCCAATCTCGGATGGATGCAACAGAAAAAAAAAAGAAAATGACTGAGTTGCTATCTGCAAAAATACTTTGGGGGTGGAAAGTGTAGTTGCACGATGGGTGGGGAGTAATTTTTCTGCCTGCAACATTTCTGCAATCCAAGAGGTAGAAAACAGTGTGTGGGAACCTGAACCTGCAGCAGAGAGGGGTGGAAAGTGTGGTAACTGATGGGTTTTATTGTAGCATGTGTTAATCATCCCTCTAGAAGAGGGACTGGGACGGGGGTGGAGAATTTGGCAGCTGGGGGAAACAAGGGTTTTGAGCTGTGTTTGTGATGCTAACTCACATCTGGGATCAATCCCGGAATGGGAACACAGTCTCTGGCCCAAAGAAAACGTTCTTCGTGGCCAACCTGCATGAAGGACCCAACCCTCTGAGCAAAGAGTGGCCTTTGGAGGTGCCCCTCAAATGACCTGGGGTCGTGGACCCGCAGATGCTTTCCAAAGGGAGAAGAGAGCTCCTGCGATTGATTTTCTCCGAGGCTGTAAGGACTGCCCTACTCAGGCTGCCAGGGAAGAACTGGTCTACCTCTCAGCAGGAGCCCTTGTCCCTAAATCCTCTGGTGGGCCAGGCTGAGCTTGGTGGTGTGGTGGCTCTGGCAGGTGCACAGCAAAGTCAAAAGACATGTTCCCTTCCACTTAAGGACCCTGCACCTCCATCCTAGCATTCCTGCATTCAGATTTTCCTGCTTTTCTGATCCCACTTGCATGTCTCTTCCATCACTGTAACCCTACCTATTTCAACACAGTTCTCCCTGGCTCACAGCAGCAAGCAGAAGACCAAGGTGTGGGCATGGGCACACAGGGATTGCACCTATGGGCACTGTGATTAAAAAAAATCACTCTATTGCCACGCAGAGTCTCATTTCCAAACTCCTTGGAAGGCCGTTCATCTTTAGAAACCAACATTGGATACTAGGAATTAAGATAGGATATTGGATATTAGGATTGCATATTAGGAATGAAGATTGGATATTGGATATTTTAAAAAGTTTCTTCACGGGAAGGGTTGTTGGGCATCGGAACAGGCTGCCCAGGGAAGCGGTGGAGTCACCATCCCTGCATGTGTTTAAAATACATACAGAAGATGCTCTTAGGGACATGGCTTAGTGCCAAATTTAGGTTGTGGTTGGACTTGATGATCTTAAGGGTCTCTTCCAACCAAAATGATTCTATGATTCTGTGATTACTAAAACACGGGACCTTTCTGGTCCATGCAGGAAGATGCATGGAGTACGTGGCTTTTCTACTCTGACTTGTGTAGGCTGTTGGGTTTGGAGAAGATGAGTAGTCTGCACTGGGCTAAAATACCCAAAATTCCCTTGCTTGGTGTTTCCAAGGATACATATATACCCCGTGCTCTGCAAAAGATCAAGGAAAGCCACTCCTTACTAACTCCTGGTGTGCAGGGGATCCTGGGCTTTGCTTGTGCTGTGAGCTTCTTAAACCCACCATACACCCCTGCTCTCCTTGTCCAGGTCCATGAGGTCTGATGCTGCCCCACCACACTGCTGCAGGTGGTTTGTGTTGACTCAGGTTCTTTCTGCAGCTGAATAAACAGGAGCAAAGCCCATTGTGGATCCCTGCCCTGTCTAATGTGGCCTCCTTGCCCTCCCACCAGCAATGATGGGCAATGAGGACACTGCTGGGTTGTCCACCCTGAGAAAACACTGGAGAACTTCTTCCTGGTGAGGCTGGGCTCCATGTGAAGCCCAGGTGCTCCTGATGACCACTCTTAGTGTCCAGGAAGGCAGAAGAAAGGAAGTCCTATGCCAAGCCAAGAACATCTCCTTGCTTCGGTGAGCAAGATCAAATGAGAGATTATGGTAGCAGCGACACGGAAGAATGAAGGTTGGAGGGATGGCAGCAGGACCAGGCTGTGCTTCAAATATTGTATTGTTATGTCTAGAGACAGGGTTTATTAGTTGGTTTTTGTTTTTTTCTACTGGGAAGACCACCCCACACACATAGATGAATTGGGAGAGAAGCTCTGAAGACCCCCTCAGCACTGAAGGTCTGCAGAGGTGTTTGAGCCTGGCAAAGCTCAGTTTCCACCTTGACTAAGGAGAAGACAGGAGGGATAAGCCCAGGGAAGGGCCACCCACTGACCTCCATAGAGGGTGGTCCTATATTAGCTCATCTTTGGGTTCATCCAAGGGGCCATGGGGCCACCTCCAGTCTATAATTACTCAAAAAAGGCAAGGAAGCATCTAGACCCCATAAAACCCAGAAACTCTTACGGCTTCATACAGTATAGGCACCTGGATTTTCTACCCACCGCTCAGTTTCCTCCGCCTCCCATATCACCATCAGGGCCAGGTGCCACCACCCCAGAAAAATATCAATAAACTGGAGGAAATTCAGGGAAGAACAAAGCAAAATATTATTATGGAGTCAGAGAGACTGACTTTCTGAGCTAATGTGTTTAGCTTGGCTTAACAGCAGCTTAGCAGGGGCTCGGCAACTCGGCTGTCTGCAAATATTTGAAGGGTGTAAACACGAAGGACAAGAGGAAAATCACTGAGGGAGTTTTACAGAGTAGGATGAACAGAAATGAGTTGAAGGCACTTGCCCACAATGATTACTAACTGGGGCTTGGGTCTCTCCATGTACAACTTGCTCAAACTCCTTCATCTTATAGCTGCTCTATAAGTCTCTGTAGCATCCACTGCGGGATGATTGGACTCAGCACACACACCCACAACCCTTACACTGGGTTTCATCTCTGTGGTTGCAAACAAAGAGAAGGTTTCTAGATGTTGGTGTGATTCTAAGCTCGCCAGGGCAAGTGGTATCTAACAACACACAGCCCTGCTCCCAGCAGGTCTTCAGGCTGCTCATAACAAGCACATTTCCCCACCTACACCTTGTTTTTCTTCTCAGTCTTCAAGTCTGAAGCATAGGGATGGGTCATGATTTTCAGCTGAAATGTCAGAAGGACAGACATCACAAGAAATAATTTGCTAATCCACACCAATTCTGCAAAATTATTTACTTGGAGGAAACACCCTTTAAACCCCCCTTCCAAGCCCCTGAAACAATCAATTTTGGTGTTTGTTTTATAACTATGTTTGGATTTCTCAGTTCAAAGTACACTCATTTACTTTCAAATTGGAAGGGTTAAAACAATAGCACCAAATCAAAATATTTAATTTACAGTCAAGGGAAGGATTTGTTCATCTTTCAAGCAAAGTTCTCCTCCAGCTTTGCAGAACTGCCAGAGAAACTCCCTAAAACCAGTCCTTATGTCTTACAGGGTGACTCCAAACTGTTTTGACTGACCGTAGTGATGTCGCTAAACCCCAGACGAGAAGGATATATCCCAGTAGGCACCAAAAAAATTGCTTACGGAAGGAAAGATTCAAATTTAGAGTGGCTGCCTATCTATAAATAGTCTGCAGAACTAAAATACATTCCACTTTGGCTGGAAATGCGCTTGGCCTCATAGTCATAAACACTCCTGCCTTTTATAGTTGAACCAAATATTTGGTTTCTATAGTTATAACAGTGAGTACCCAGTGGTCTTTATTCTTTATTTTTAATCCGCAGTGTGTTTGCATGAAATCGGGGCAGCGGTTTGCAGGGACCTCGTCGGAGTCTGGACCACAGGTGCATCATTAAAAATAAACCTGTGAACAGCATGGAAAGCTCTCCCCGAAGCATCCAAACGCACCGGGGTTTGCTTGTAAACAGCATTTGGCTTTTAGATGCTGCGCTAAGTGCGCCGAGAGTGAAAAAAGGCCAAGGAACCGGTGATTGCTAATATAATAATGAGGCTCTGTCCTACTAATCTGATGTTCTCAAAGCACTTTGCAAGCATTAATCATCCTCCCAGCGGGGCAGGTTGGGGATCGTCGCTCTGAGCGTGTAACGCGGTGCAGGGCGGCTGGGGGAGAACCGTGAGCAGCCCGAAAGATCAGGGATGTCCAAGGAACAGCGGGTCGCATTGCTTTAGATACATATATATTAAAAAAAATCATAGCCATTTTCCATAAATATGCCTTCAAAGGAGCCTGTTTATGTCTCTGACAGGAATACACATGAAAGCCCTATTATTCAGCGCTTAATAAACCAAACACCCGTCCACCAGCGTTATTGATGGAAGGAAAAGGAAATTAAAGGTGACCTGCTTGGCTTGGAGATCATAGGATGTTTCCCCAGCCATTTACAATAATATAAGGTGGTTAAATCCTGCCTGTAAGAACTAAATAGGTCTCAATTATCTCCATGTCCCACCTTAGGGAGGATCCTGGTGGGGAGAAAGGGCTTCCCAAGGGATGTCTGGAGGTGACGGTGCTGATCCAACGTCTCTGTCATCCCAGGCAGTGGGCCTGCAAACCCAGCCGTGCACACGGGCAGCACTTTCCCTGGAAAATGCCTAAATTCAGCTTCTCAGCAAAGCCACAGCTGTTTCACTTAACAGATCCAAATTTACTATCATGCTGTACAGGCCAAGAGGATGACAGGGCAGGAAGAGTGAAAGGTAAATCACTGCGATTTTGGTTTTAGCAAGGCTGGGCTTATGCTGGTCAGCAAGGGACCTGTTCTCCTTGCTCATACAGGCTGGATGAGTGCACAGTGAGATGGGTCATGAACTGGCTGGATCGCAGAGCTCAGAGGGTTGTGATCAACGGTGCAGAGTCTGGTTGGAGGCCTCTAGTTAGTGGGGTTCCCCAGCAGTCAGTATGAGGTCCAGTGCTGTTCAACCATCACCTGGATAAAGAGACTGGAGTGCACCCTCAGCAAGTTTGGTGACGATACCAAGCTGGGAGGAAGGGCTGACACACCAGGAGGCTGTGCTGCCATTCAGCGAGACCTAGACAGGCTGGAGGACCTGGCAGAGAAGAACCTGATGCAGTTCAACAAGGGTAAATGTATGATCCTGTACCTGGGGAGGAATAACCCCAGGTACCAGTACAGGTGAGGGGTGGACCTGCTGGAAAGCAGCACTGGAAAGGACCTGGAAGTTCTGGTTGACAACAGGTTGACTGTGAATCAACAATGTGCCCTTGTGGCCAAGAAGGCAAATGGTACCTGGGGTGCATTAAGAAGAGTGTGACCAGCTGGTCGAGGGGGGTTGTTCTCCCCCTCTACTCTGCCTGGTGAGGCGCATCTGGAGTTCTGCATCCAGTTCTGGGCTCCCCAGTTTAAGAAGGACAAAGAACTACTGGAGGGAGTCCAGGGGAGAGCTACAAAGATGCTGAGGGGTCTGGAGCATCTTTCTTATGAGGAAAGACTGAAAGAGCCGGGTCTGTTCAGCCTGGAGAAGAGAAGCTGAGAGGGGACCTTATTTATGCTGATAAATATCTCAAGGGTGGGTGTCAAGAGGATAGACCAGGCTCTTCTCAGTGGTACCCAATGATTGGACAATAGGACATCCTAATTCCAGATCCTATATCGTCTTCTGGTAGAAGAAGTGACTCACAGTTGCTGATGTACATGTGGCACACTCCTGTGCCTGTTCCCAATACGCTGATGGACATCAGCCTGCCAACCAGTTGCGAGAAGATGTGTCAACCTGGGAAAAATCCCTGTTCCAGCTGCTCTACACAGCTACAGAAACACAAGGGAAAGCCACATGGGGCAGAATGCACCTGGAAATCACGGGGATTTATTACGAGCGGCAGAATCTTTCAAATTGCCCCAAAGGGGTGAGTTTCTGCATGACTCATGTGGTCTTGACCTCTTGCTCTCTTGGGGCAGAAAGATCTTGAGTTATCCCAGGCTGGGGTTGTCTGCACGGTGTGGGATGTGAAAAATGAATGACTATGGAGGAAAAGAGCTGGTACAAGACACAGCTTGTGGCAGCGGGGGGGCTGAAGACATCTGAGTGCATCCACTCGTGGCAGGAGAGGAGCCACCGCTCCCTCCCTTAAATTCATTCAGGATCAAACAGGGATGTCCCAGGTGAGATTAAAACCTTTTTTTTCCCATCTTTTTCTTACTCGCAGAGTGCTCTGGGCACAATTCAAACAACACGTTTTGCTCAGTGAAGAGGGTTTAGGCAGCCCCACCACCCTGCACTCTCCCAGACCTGGATCTCAGCTCTTGCTTCAAGGCAGAACTGCTGGAAGAACCTCATCACCCACTGGCCAGAGTGAGACAACTCTGACAGAGATTCGACAGTGGTGCATGGATCTGTTGGATGTCTGGAGCCAGGATTTCAACCCTCAGCAGTTGCTTGTGCCTTAATTTGCCTAAATTAAGGTGCCACAGGGATGCTCTCCTAAAAGGCAGAGGTAGCATCGGCTTCACGACGGTGCCGTCATGCAGCCTGGGACACTTGTGCTCCCCAAATGGCTGCAGAGATGCCACCCCATCTCCATGATAGAACTTTAAAACCCTCTGAGTGCTGTGCATTTAACTCGGGAGCTAATGAGGCTCCAACATGACGCTCGTTAGTGTGTTGATACCTGCAAATGGCAGGTCTTTGGCTTCTGGCATCCCTCCCTCCTCTCCTCTGCGGCATTTAAATGCCTTGCACTTGCTGCATCACTGATTTCCAAACCTGTGGTCACTCTGCAATATTGATATTATTATATTTACCAGCAGCCACCTCACAGCTGCGTGGAACAGGTCTACAGTAAATTGCTCCTGTGATTTAATTATCCCCTTGGATTTCTGATGCATTGGCAAGCCGTGGTGGGGAAGCTGAACATCACTGACCTACACCAACCCAGCGCTGCTGTTTTGGAGCCCAGTCTCTCACCCCATCCCTGGGTGGAACAATCTCAGCTACATCCAGTGTAAAACCTGATGTGTTTTGGGGTGCTTGGGGGAACAAGAAGCCTGTGTGCTTGACCAGGAGACCACAAGAGGCTCCAGGAACCCATGTTCATGGCTTTAGGGCCAATTCTTACGCAGTGGTGGAAGGAATTTTTTTTTTTAGGGCCACAGAAATGATCAATTGGCTGGAACAGCTCTCCTAGGAGGACAGGCTGAGAGAGTTGGGGTGTTCAGCCTGCAGAAGAGAAGCTCTGGGGAGACCTCACTGTGGCCTTTCCAGACTTAAAAGGAGCCGATAAGAAAGATAGGAACAGACTTTCTAGCAGGGCCTGTTGTGATAGGACAATGGGCGATGGTTTTAAACTAAAGGAGGGGAGATTCAGGCCAGACATGAGGAAGAAATTTTTTACAACGAGCGTAGTATAAAATACTGTCCCAGGTTGGCCAGAGAGGTGGTGGATGAACCATCCCTGGAGACATCCCAGGCCAGGCTGGACGGGGCTCTGAGCAACCTGAGCTGGTGAAGATGTCCCTGCTCATGGCAGGGGTGGCACTGGATGAGCTTTGAAGTTCCCTTCCAACCCAAACCATTCTATGATTCCATGAATTTTCTTGTTTGTAGGTTCACAAGAAGGTAGTGTGGTTCTAGGATGAGACACCAGTCACCTTGGGGATTATAAAGCAAGACACATGCCCTGTGTTTGCTCCATGGAAAGCTGCCCTGTTCATCCCTTTTCACCTCTCTCAGTATCACTTTGGTTGTACAAAGTCATCTTCTCCCACCCCACACGTCTCGGCACCCCTGTGTACTCACCAAGCATGGCTTCCACAGCAGCTGAGAAGCTCCTCCAGGGAGCCCTGAGGTTTATTTGGGTAAGAATGTGAAAATACTGCTGATTCCAATCTTTACTTCATCATGTGGCACCATGCAGAGCATCCGGGAACCATCCAAGGTTATATAAGAAGAGCATATAAGAACCGCACCCCAGGAAGGATTTTTTTGTATTTCCTATGCACAGACTCAAGATGAATAAAATGTCCTTTGTTTGCAACTTTGTTGATCAAGGTTGGATGGAAATCTTGTATAGGATGCCACATATAAGCAAGAATTGATGGCTATTCTCACATTAAGACCCTTGTACCTGGGCTGTAGCTGAGGTTGGGTCCAGGCTCTACCTTATCACAGAATCCCAGACTGGTTGGGTTGAAGGGACCTCTGGAGATCATCCAGTCCAACCCACCTGCTAACGCAGGGTCACCAGAGCAGATCACACAGGAATGTATCCAGGTGGGTTTGAATGTCTCCAGAGAAGGAGACTCCACAGCCTCTCTGGGCAGCCTGGTCCAGGCTCTGGCACCTCAAAGGAAAGAAGTTTCTCCTCATATTCAGATGGAACCTCCTGTGTTTCAATCTGTGCCTGTTGACCCTCATCCTGTCACTGGGCACCACTGAACAGAGTCTGGTCCATCCTCTTGACACCCGCCCTGGAGATACTTATCAGCATTGATAAGATCTCCCCTCAGCTTCTATTCTCTAGGCTGAACAAACCCAGCTCTCTTATCCTCAAAATGTGGACAGTACTGTACATCCCAGGGAAAGAAATCACCAAAACAGTGAAATCGCTTGTTTTTTGGGAAAAGCATCCCCCTACTCCAGGCAGCCGAGGACACGTGTAACAGACCCATGACTGCAGCTGCAGCTGGCACAGGGAAATGGATCAGATAACAAAGCTTTTTGTCTGTGTTTTAACATCATTAAAAAGTGGACAATCTCCTCCTCCATAAAAGCACCGACTCCCTCTGGGAGCCTCTTTGGCTGCTGCACTGAGCCGGAGCGATGCCGAGGATGGCTCTGTCCCCAGCCAGGAGACAGCAACGGGAAGTGGCATTTTAGAAACTCAACCCAGGATCTGCAGGGTTGGGGCTGAGCTGCAGCAACGGAGCCATGCCCCTAAAAAGCTGTCAGTCATTTATTTAACACACAGTGACCCCTCCAGTGCCGGCGTCACAAAATCCCAGCAGGAAGGACTGACATGTTGTTTTCTTTTCTCCTTGTTTTTCTCCTTCGTCACGAGTGTTTTGGAAACATGGTGACATTTTTATTACTATCACTACGTTTTCTTTTGTAAGAAATGCCCACTGCAGCAGCCACAGCTGCGAATCATCGTTAGCTCTTTGCGTGGTGTTATTTTGCCTTTTGTGGGTGTTTTTTTGCCAGCTCTCTGAGGACAAGGGGAGGGGAGATTCAGGCCAGACATGAGGAAGAAATCGTTGCCCCTGGGGGTGGTGAGAGCCTGGCCCAGGTTGGCCAGAGAGGTGGTGGATGAACCATCCCTGGAGACATCCCAGGCCAGGCTGGACGGGGCTCTGAGCAACCTGAGCTGGTGAAGATGTCCCTGCTCGTGGCAGGGGTGGCACTGGATGAGCTTGGAAGGTCCCTTTCTACCCAAACTGTTCTATGAATCTATGATTCTATGATATGAAGAGGGTGGTTGTGAGAAGCATCCTTTTGGCTGACCACCCGGCACAGGCGGGGAGATGGTGAGAAGATCTCACCTCTCACCTTCTGCACCCAGATCTCACCTGCGTGCGGCTCCTTTTTCCATCAATGGATAGCAGCAAGAGTAAGATAAGTGGGTAGCCAGGTGCCACCATATACTCCCACTTGCCCAGACAAAGTGTCAACACCCTAAAAATCCCAATTATTACACTATTTCACCTGCTGGTTGCATTACCCAAGGCTCTGCCCTATTGCTAACCCACCTTCACAGCATCGACACCTGCACAGTCACATTTTGCTCTCAGATGCCAAACACTCTGCGAGACAACTCATCTCGCCTTCTTTATTTCTAGCCACTTGCCTGGGGCTTGTGGTAAGAGACCTCCAGATATTTTGGGTGTGAAGAGTGGGGAAGTGCTGGGGAGATGGAAGGAGGGGTGAGGAGGAGTCAGTTCTGCTTTGGATCAATGCACTGCCATCGAACGAGAAGAAGAGGGCTACAGTGGACGTGCCCTTGGGAGCTGGTTGATCCATCTCCTGTCAAACCCGAGGGTCCCTGCGGAGGAGCTGTCTAGCGAGGCCACGCAGCTCCTGGTTATTTTTAGGAAGAGCTTCCCTCCTCTGTTGTCCCTTTCGTGCGGCAGGAAATCTTTTATTGGACATTTTATTTAAAAAAAAAAAAAGAGTACAAAACAACCAAAAAGCCACCTCATTTCCTGAAGTCTTCCTCTCTGCCTCACTTATTTCTTCCCGTTTTCCCTGTTTTTTGGGATTTTTTTTTTAGGGCATGACAGCAGCTTTCTCTCTACATTGAGCTCCTCCTCTTGCACGAGCTTCCATTGCATTCACAGCTGCTGCACAGGAAGAATCAAATGTCCTGAGCAACGCTTCTCCAGTGCCTGGAGAACACCCCCAAGAAGCATCCGCATGCAGAACCCACCCCAAATGCCTCCCAACACGTGAAGACACCGCGTTGACCTTGGCCAACGCTGGAGCCGGCCCTCGGGGCACAGCCAGAGCACACGCGGGTTCCTCTTCCACATCCATATGCTCCATCTGGAAACATCAATTCTCTTTCTATAGGAAGGCAGGTTATCCTGGGGCAGAGGAAATGTTTCCTCTTCCCGGCAGGATGTTTGCAGTGAGCCCAGAGCGAGGTATGTATAGAAACCTCCCGATGTGGCTGTACCTCTGTGCAGATTTCAGCAAATATCTCCCAGCAAACAATTTTAATTAATGTTAGTGCTCTCAGGGCAAAATAGACCCAGCCCCAGGAAAAGAACCACAGACAAACATAAAAAAATAACATCCTACTCTTGCCAAAATTAGGCAGAAGATCCCCTAATAGCCACTGTGATCCATAAAGTCTAAGGGGATCCCTGTAGGAAAATCTCCACATTTGGGATGCCCTGAATCTAGGGAGATGGTGTCCAGGTCTGGCCAAAAAGGAGTTTTTATTCCCACCTTCCACTGAATTTACATCTTGAATAAGGAACAGCAAAGCTTCTCTGTATTTTTTTTTTCTTAATTGTAATTTTTCCTGCCCCCAAAACATGATTTATAAAAAAATTACCACCTCACTCTGTTAAAACAATTGAGATTTTAGCTCTTCATCTAGTTTAAAGCGTAACTCCTGATGAGCAGCTCCCTAGGGTTCAAGACAGCCTCTCTTATAGGCTCTGGGAAAGGTACCTGACTTAAAGGTTTGCAGACAAAACTTTTAAGAAAAAGCAGCCGGTTATCAGCCAGAAACTTCCCTTTGGCTGCACAGAGAGGCTTCAAGAACTCTTTGACAAGAGCTTTGATCCCTCTTCTTGTACGACACACTGGAGATTTACTGGAGTACTCTGGAGGACAGTATTTGGAATAGAGAAAATAAGCCCCAAATAAATTCAGCACTTAGGAGGGAGTTTTTCCTGTGCAGGTACAATTTGGGGATTTGGGAACTTCAACCCCAAACATTGCACGGGGTCATTAGATAAATCAGAGCTTCACCCTCTTAGTCATCAAATCACATCAACACCACAAAGTGATAAACCAGTGGCTGAGCAATAACCTTTTTTGGATGCTGAAAAAATACCCCTTTATGTGCTCTCTTCTGGTCTCTATGTGGTTGTAACTATTTTATTTGCCCCTAAACCCTTCTCAACATGAATCCAGTCCCCGTGAGACCCGCACAGTGCAGCTCTGCCACTCTATCTGCCTTGTAATCTTCAGGGATGAAAACCAGGGAGTCAGAGGGGTAGGATGGGGAAACATGAGCTGTCCATACAATTCAAACAGTTTTGATACTTCAGGGAAAGGGAAGTGAATTAGATATTTTAGAAGTTTTCTGCAAAACAAATAAAAATAAATGGTTGTGGAAAAGGTCTCTCCTTTTTATTTTTTTTTGGGTAAATCATTCTTCTGTCCCGTTACCCTACTCCAGGATGTGCCTGTAGTGCTGCATAGCTGGTTTTACCACTAATGATGGGTCAGTCTCTCAAGGTTTATTTTAATTTTACGACCTTTACGAGAAACTCTTGTGTAGCAATGATTAAAATAGCAGCCGTCTCCTGTTTGTGCTGCAGCAAAACCATCTGACACCAACACAGACACACCATCAATATGAAAAATTCTGCCCTTTCTAATTTATCACATAAACACTGTTTGCCTGAACGCATCAACCCAAGCAGGTGTTGGATGGACCCAGTGCTTCTGGACCTACCACCAGTCATAGAATCATAGAATAGTTTGGATTGGAAAGGACCTTCAAAGCTCATCCAGTGCCACCTCTGCCATAAGCAGGGACATCTTCACCAGCTCAGGTTGCTCAGAGCCCCGTCCAGCCTGGCCTGGGATGTCTCAAGGGACAGTTCATCCACCACCTCTCTGGGCAACCTGGGACAGGGTGTCACCACCCCCACAGGCAAAAAATTTATTCTTCATGTCTGGCCTGAATCTCCCCTCCTTTAGCTTAAAACCATCACCCCTTGCCCTATCCCAACAGGCCCTGCTCAAAGTCTGTCCCCATCTTTCTTCTCAGCCCCTTTTAAGTCTGGAAAGGCTGCACTAAGGTCTCCCCAGAGTTTCTCTTCTCCAGCTGAACACCCCAACTCTCTCAGCCTGTCCTCCCAGCAGAGCTGTTCCAGCCTCGCATCATTTCTGTGGCTCCTATGGCCCCTCTCCAGCAGCTCCATGTGTGTCCTGTGCTGATGAGCACCAAGCTCTGCCCATCCATGCAGGATACCAGGCAGTGTATTTTTCCATGAGATTTGTGGAGGGGCAGGGATGGGGAAGATGTCTTTGTCTGTACTAGTTGGCTAGAAGCCTCCAATACACGATGTGCTTATTTACTTCATCTTCAATTTCTGCTGTACCCATCCCCAGGGCTGATGCTCACACACCCTCATTGTTGTCACTGTAGAAACTGAGACCCACCAAACATCAGTAAAGCCATTCCTCCTGCATGAATATTGTACCAGTCCCATGTGGACATGGAGCATGGCACACAAAGTGACTGGTGGGGCTGTGGGAAGGGATGGAGACTCGTTTGCTAGCTAAAATTTTCAAAACTCTATAATAATAATAATTTTCAGGTACATGATATTCAGAAAGGACCAACCACCTCCCTAAGGAAAGCCAGGTACCTCCTACCACCAGTCTGGGACCCGCTACACCTTCCAACCCTTGGTAGTTAAAAGCTGTAGTTGCCCTACTTGCATTTTCTTTTTTTTAAAAACATTCACGTGAATGAAGTTCTGTTTGTGGAAAATTACATCACTCGGGTTGAAGGAGACTTCCTGCTTTTCTCTGTCTAATTATCTCATGACTGCTGTCTCTCTGCAACACACTTGATTCAGTATTTTGATTTTTGCTATGTCGGTGGGATCAGCGGTGTCTGAGGGCATGAGGACAGCGTGGCCTTCTTGGTTAAACTTTTCCCTTCCTGGTGCTTCTCCGCCAGCCTACTGCTTTTTTGCAAAAAGGTACAAAATTCAAGGGGCAGGTTGATGGGGACATTTCAAAGACCTCACTCCAGGTCTTATACCAACTCAGGAGGCCAACCCTGTTGACACTCATGGCCTGAGAACTTATGGGAAAATGTGGAAAATCTACATCCTCTTAGCAAACTCAGCAAACAGCTCCTCTTTCAATAGGCTTGGGCTAAAATCCCAGCTTTCAAGTCCTCCAAACTTCACACACAATCATCAGCTCCATCGTGAGGATGTGCAGGTACCTGGCTCTGAAGGCAGATGAGCTGCTGAACCAAAGGGCTTAAAAAGGTAATTTGGGACAGATTTCAACCTCAGATATGCTTTGGATGCTTACACAGTGCTAACGATAAGATAATTCAGAAATATTTCAAACCTGACAACATAACATACTAGCTCCGGCTGCAATTTAGCGCGTGTTATGAGGTTTTTCATTGCTTTTCCCTTGCTGTGATGGATTCCACGCTTGTCGTTATTACAGCCATTACACGCTTGACTTTAATGGGGGGTGCTTGCAGCTGTCACAACGGGCTGAAAATATATTCTCTATGTCAAACTGCACAGGAGACATTTCCTCCTTGAGTCACTGACAGGTCACCTCCCCAAACCAATTAGCTAATTGTCTCATATCACTCCCTGAAGAGCAAGAGAAATGAGTGACTTGCGAATGAACTCTGCACATAGAAAACACTTGTTCTCTCTCTCCCTTTCTAAATTTTTTTTTTTTTTAAAACCTTAATTTAATCTGTCGGACATTCCAACAAACGAGGCAGTGTGTCTGCCCATTCCATGCATGCTCTCTGCCAGGCTGTTCCTTTTTGTTAATAAAGGGGAATAAAAATTAATAGTATTTATTTCCTAATATATATAGACAACTCGCTGCAGCAGTGGGGGTCATCAGGAACCAGGAGGTCATGCTTGGGTCCTACTCCCAAATCTGCCATCAGCTCTTCCTGACTTCAACCTGACCCTCGAGAGCTGGCGAGGCTCTTGCTTAATGCAAGGACACGCTTGTGCCTGCTTGGGCTTCAATCAGCTGGGTTAGAAAGTGTAATTTTACTCAGCGGAACTGCTCCTTGGGCAAAGTCCCTCCTGGCCGTCGGCTTCATGAACATCCTGAGCTGTCGCTCTTATTTCTGTTTCTCTTAGTGCTGCGAATGCGGTTCAAGGAGAGGGAAAAAATAAAGAAAAATAAAATAAATTGCTCCTCGCTGCATATCAACTGAGTTGTGTGTTGTATTGCATGGATGACAGAGGAGAGATGGGGCTTCATGTACAGCAGCATGGAGAGAGAAGACCTGTTTTCCCGGCACAGATGGGGATGTGGATGGACCAGGACATACATGCTGGCTTCATCACATCCATCATAAGGCCAAGCATAGGGGCAAATCCTTAATAATAAACCCCCGTGTGTTGCTGACATCCACAAAGAAACCCTGTGCCTGCCCAGGGACACCTGCCCCACTGCTGGATGTTACTAGAGCATGAATATCATGGCTGAAATACTCTGACAAAACTGAAATATCTGTTGCAGCCATCACTATGTCACCTCAACCTTCTGCAATCCCCTCTGACCCTGCTGGCCTTTGTAGCAAGACTCCTTGACCAAACTGATGGCCTTCTACAGGGAGATGATTGGCTTGGTGAGAGCTTCTTATAAGGACTTCAGAAATTATTTTTTTCAAAGTATCTCCCATAAGATCCTCATGGGCAAATTGGTGAAGTATGGCCTGGATAACTGGACAGTGAGGTGGGTCTCACTGGGCTTGACTGGCTGGAAAACAGGTTCATTCACCACGCTGGAGGAGTCATGGTGGAGAACAAGCTGACCATGGGTCACCAACATGTCCTCCTGGGCTGTGTTAGGCTGAGTGTTGCCAGGAGGTCAAGGGAGAGGATCTGCTCCTCTGCTCAGCCCTGGTGGGACACTGCAGGTGCTGGGTCCAGGCTGGTTTCCCCAGTATGAGAGAGACATGGATATACTAGAGAAAGGACAGCAAAGGGCCATGAAGGTGATGAAGGAACTGGAGCATCTGACGTATGAAAGAGGATGAGAGGGCTGGGACTGTTCTGCCTGGAGAAAAGAAAGCTCACAGGGGATCTCATCAATGTGTATAAATACCTGATAGGGGGAAATTAATCCCATCTGAGTAAAACTTTCCTCAGTGGTGCCCAATGACAGGGCAAGAGCAATGAGCACAAACTAAAAATACAGGAAATTAAATTTAAAAATTGGAAGGTTTTTTGTTTGTTCGTTTGGTTTTGTTTTTCAAACAGTGAAGATGGTCAAACACTGACACAGGCTGTCCAGAGAAGTTGTGGAGTCTTCACCCATGGAGATACTCAAAATCCTAAGCAATCTGCACTTGGTGACCTTGCTCTAGGAAAGGTGAACTAGGTGATTGCCAGAGGTCCCTTCCAGCCACACTGGCTCTGGAGTCCAGCAGATTATCTCCTCCATCTCACTTAGTACATCTTCCTGTCAAGCTGCTTGTCCTTTACAGTTGTGTCTCAAAACACAACACCCTCCAACCTCCCAGCTCAATGGGGGAGTTGAGACCCTTGATGGAGAAGAAACCAACTGAAACCAGCAGGTCAGCAAGTCTCAGGTCAGACATGAGGAAGAAATTTTTGCCCTGAGGGTGGTGAGACCCTGTCCCAGGTTGGCCGGAGACGTGGTGGATGAACCATCCCTGGAGACATCCCAGGCCAGGCTGGACGGGGCTCTGAGCAACCTGAGCTGGTGAAGATGTCCCTGCTCATGGCAGGGGTGGCACTGGGGGACCTTTGAAGGTCGCTTCCAACCCAAACTATTTTATGATTCTGTGAAGTCCCATGTGAGAGCTGGGTACCCTGAAGGTACAAATTCAGTCCAATGCTTTGGCTTTATAATAGTAGCCTGGGAAAAATCATAATTCACCTGAAGCTTTTCCTTACGGGGATGAGAAAAAGATAAAGATGGTAAGGATCTTGATTTACTGAGGTACAGCTATAATGGAGGTGGCAGGAATATATCTCAGATAGACAGAGATGGTTAGGACATGGATGTGACCTGCTAATTCATTTTTCGGGCTAGGCACTGATGGATTTGAAATAAAACCGATAGTCACCACAGCAGAAACACCCTATAAAATGACATTTGTTGACTTCAAGGGGTCTTTGAAAGGGTGGGAGAGAAGATGAAATAAAACGACAACAGCCAGCAAAATGTCTTAAGGTCAGGAAGAAGATGAAAACAATGAGAAGAAATAAGGAAAAAGCCGGTCCTCATGATCCTAGAAACACTCCTAGCAGCTACAGATTTTAATCATTACTTGAACTCCTCCCAGATGGGCTGAATTTGGCTTCCTGCAGCACCCCGACCCCCTTGGCAGTGGCCCAGCTGGCCGGTGCTCAGTGGAAGCTCGTTAAATCGGCATCCGGAGGGTTAAGCACATTAGAAGAACCTTCCTTGACACACTGATATCCACAGCCTCTTTTTTTTTCTTTCCTTTGGAAAATGCTAAGTCACTCTTTAGCAAGAGGCCAGGAGAGAGGTTGCTTAGGAACTAAATTACTTCTCATTCTTAGACAGTGATGCTCGCTGGCACCCGGGGCGGCGTGGAAATGTTCAGAGAGGGGCCAGAGCTCTGGGAAAGCCATGAGCAATGGGTGGGGGTCATCCCAAAGAACAGGATCAGCAGAAGTTGCTGCTCTAGGCAACCGCCCTGGGCTTTTGCAGGAAACCCTTGGGTTTGTTCCAGAAAAGAAAACCTAAAAGGCAAGAGAAGTCTAAATTATAAAGGTTTTGATAATATCACAAGAGGTGGTGCAAGAGGACCTCTGAAGGTCCCTTCCAACTGAAACTATTCTATGATTCTATGGTTCTGTGATTCTATAAGCTTACGTACAGTGTCAGGGTTTCTGTGGGCACTGTGTCCAACGGGAGGAAGGAAGGAAGGATGTTTCAAGATGAGTGACCTTTCATCCAGGATTTCAAACCATTTTAGAGACACAGATGACACACAGTACACAACTGCGCCAGCCGTATCTTCAAGTCACTCGCAAGACTTCTCCTCCTTTAGGTAAGAACACGGCTGAAAAAAACATCTTTACATGCTTTTAGGAAAAGCTAAAAACCCTTTGGAGACCAGAATCACCTCAGAGGGACCAGCTGCTACGGCAGCTTCTCAGAGAGAAGTTGTGCCAACGAGGCTGCCCAGTCCTCACGCCGTCTGCCCGAGGAGAGCTATTTTGAGGGAATCACGTGAAGAAAGACTGATGAGTCAACACTTCGGACCCGATGAAGCAACAAAAGCTGCAGGAAGAAGCCGAATAGTCAGATTTCCACTGTGTGTGCTCTTGGGGAAAGGACTGGTTTGACTGAGCCATGCGGGAAGACTTCGGAAGTGGCAAGGTAGGGATACGAGAAGTGAAAGTCCCTTTCTCCTTCTCTGCTGAGATAGTCTAGCAGCTCACATTGACCTCTCTATTCAAGATTTTACACCATTAGCACTTGATGTAAAATAAGTCCAGCTTCTAGGCTTCTTAAGAGAGGAAATCACCCATTTTACCCAGCATTTCTCTGGGATGTGCAGTCTCTGAAGGCACAGGGCAGGAGGTGAGGGATGAGCAGCTGATGAGGATCTCATCAGCAGGGAGCTGCCAGAGATAAACTGTTGTTCCTACATGATTTTCTAGATAGGTGTAGGAGAGTGGGATGCCCAACTTCTGCTGGATTTCCCACCATCTTCAGACATCCTTTTGAAAAGTCAGTCTAAACCATCATACTCCAAGATGACATCTTGCAGCCACTGAGATTAGACTGGGTCTTGTCCTTTTAGATCTTCATGCAAATGTCCAAGTTGGTTCCTTTTACCTCAGATCAATTTTGTACTCTAGTAGATGATGGTTTCTCCAAAAATATTAATAAAGCAAATAGAAACAAATCAAGGACAATGTTAGACATCTAACGATGCTTTCTGAGAAGCACCTTCAGAGATGGTACTTATCAGCCAATTGAAAAGTGGGGGAGAGGATGAAAACAAGAAGAAAATGACACTATAAAAACATAATTAGTTTTCAAAAGACTTGGCACCCTTGCCTGTGTATCTCTGAGCCCAGCAGACTAGTGCAGAGCTCTGTCATCTGGAGGGGATAAATCATTGTGGTTACAGCTTCACACAATCACAGAATCACAGAATTGACTGGGTTAGAAAAGACCTCAGAGATCATCAAGTCCAAACTTTCTCACAAGGGGAGTGGGAGGGACAGGCACCGAACACTTCTCTTTAGTGACCAGTGACAGAACGCGACGGAATGGCAGGAAGATGTGCCAGGGGAGGTTCAGGTTGGACATGAGGAAAAGGTTCTTCACCCAGAGGGTCCTGGACACTGGAACAGGCTCCCCAGGGAGGTGTCACAGCCCCAACCTGACAGTGTTCAAGAAGAGACTGGACAACGTCCTCAGACACACGGTGTGAACTGTGGGGTTGTCCTGTGCAGGGACAGGAGTTGGACTCAATGATCCTTGTGGGTCCCTTCCAACTCAGGACATTCTGTGCTTCTATGATAACCCAACACTGGCACTGAACTATGTCCCCGAGAACCTCATCTCCTTGTCTGTTCAACCCCTCCAGGGATGGTGACTCTAGCACTAACCCATGTCCCTAAGAACCTCATCTACGTGTCTTTTAAATCCGTCCAGGGACAGTGACTCCACCACTGCCCTGGGCAACCTGTTCCAATGCCCAACAACCCTTTCTAGGAAGAAATTGTTCCCAATATCCAATCTAAACCTCCCCTGGTACAACTTGAAGCCATTTTCTCTCGTCCTATCACTTGTCAGCTGGAGAAGAGACCAACACCCTCCATGCTCCAAGCTCCTTTCAGGCAGTTCAGAGATCAGAAGGTCTCCCCTCAGCTCCTGTTCTCCTGCTGAACCTCCCAGGTCCCTCAGCCGCTCCCATCACACTTGTGCTCCAGCCCCTTCCCCAGCTCCGTTCCCTTCTCTCAACTCCCTCCAGCACCTCCCATGGATTCACATGGGATCATCATCTTTTACCCCAGGGTAACCCAATGACCTCAGGTCAATCCCACAGCAGGCATAAAAGAAACTGCAAAGTCCTCAGGATAACCAACTGGAGCAGCTAGAAACCAGCTTATGGGATGTCCCATCCTGGGAATGGCTCGTGAATGTAAAGACCACAGCTCTCCTCATCCATGAGTGGGCATCACCACAGTCTCACACACACAGCCTCCTAGACGGTGATTTGACTTGCATGCCTGTAGCATGATCAAATCAAGATGAGTCAGTTCACTATTAAATCCTCATTTAGTGTCCTTCTATCAGCTCCAGGCCAGAAAACAAAATAACTGTCTAGAGAAAGAGCCCAAGGAGAACTCAGCTGGCTACGGCAGGTGCTTGAAACTCAGTGGAATAAGCCAGTTTGCAAACCTTCATCTCTGCCTTTATCTGGGTCATGGATTTTATTTGTTGGCCAAGGCAGCACAGATGTCAAGGACTAGCAGATGCAGCAGTGGTTCTGCATCGCTACCTCCCCACCTTCCAGAGCGATACCCTCAGGCTCACTTCACTCAGGCCCATCACACCGGCTTGAGACATCAGCTGGAGCTCACCAGCCTCCTTGTGTGGTGTGAATTTAACTTCACAAGGTGGTTTGATCAGTAAATAGTCCCAGTGTCACAGGGAAAAGGATAAAGCCAGAAGGCAATCACCTTGCTAACCCACTGCCCCATGACAGACACACCCATGATATTCTGTTTCCCTTTCCAAAATTGCTAAAATCCTGTGTTTCCTTCTTTTCCTAACACAGCTGTCTCAACATGCTGAAGGTTTCCATCTAACATATTTTTACAGCCCCCACCTTGCTACCAGACCAGCTTCACCGCTCCCCTTTGGGATGCACCACCCCAGGGCAGACAAATCCACGTGCATTGCTCCTCGCTCACATCCCCACAGGGGATATATTTCTCACTCCGTTGCCACCGCACAAACCCAAGAAAGAGTTTAGCACGGATTTGATTTGAACATCAGCACCTGCAACCATTCAAACGGCGCCGCGCCATCGTTTTCCCTTCGAGAACAACTCTGCTGAGCCCAGCTCACGGCAAAGGGTAGAAACCATCTGCCCAGATTTTCGAGCCGTTCCCCAAACAACCCCCTTCTTTGCCTGCCAAAAAAGCAGCTCAGCTCACATCTGCGGGGCTGACAGCCAGTGTACCAGCCCTGCTCCCCCGAAAAGGGCATGGGAAAAGGCAGCGGGGATGGCGCACAAAAATGTGCGGATGGGAACGTGGCCGGGGGGAAGGAGTGGGAGACTTTGACCTGCGATTTGTTTGCTCAGCATCTTGTCTCTTGATCAAGCAACGTTTTAACTTGCAGAGGGCAGGAGAGAGGAGATTGTGTGGAGGAGGAAACTGGGGATAGAGGGAAGGGGACAGCTCTTTGTTCCCCAGTTTTGAAGTCTCCAACACGACTTTTCTTGCATCTTTCTTCTCCCCTATTTTCCCATGGTGACTGGGTTGTGGGGCAAGGACTTGGTGTGACACTGCAGCCCCTTTCCTTGTGCAGGGATGTCTGAATCACAGAATCGACCGGGTTGGAAAAGACCTCAGAAATCATCAAGTCCAACCTTTGGGGGTTCTGGGATTCTGGGGTTCATGGGAAGAGGATGGGTTATCACCCTAGGGACAAAGGTAGCTTAAGGTAGGGTGTTTAGTTAAGGCTTTTAAAAAGGCTTCGGCTCTGCCGTTCTCATACTTGTTCACCAAAGAAGCAGTTTGAAGAGGAGAAAAAACAGGCTGGGAGAACTTGCATCAGTCAGAAAAGATTTCCCTTCCTTGTATTTACACAGCCCTGTGCCCATCTGAAAAGCATCACCCCCACCCTCCTCACATGATTCCCAAGTTCTCAGATACTCTTAAAAAAAGACGAAAGAAACAAAAAGAAAGACTCAAAAAAACAACAAAAACCCCACCACTCGGCAAGCAATATACTACCAGGACACATGTTTTTGTGCTCACTTGAGCTAAACCTCCTCCACAATTTTTCCTTTAGCCAAGTGTTTCTGAGTAGGAGAGCTGGAAAAATAAACTCCCGGGGCGCAGCGGGACGCGGGCGAGCTGAGCCCCTTCCCAGCCCCTTCCACAGCACGGGCTGGGCGATGTTTACTGGGAACAAGTGCCTATTGTCCCCCTTCAAGACTGAGAGGCAGCACAGTGGGGTAAAAATATAATAATAATTAAAAAAAAGGACTTCAGTCTTCCTTTTTGCCCTCTTGGCTTTACTTCTACTTTCCAATTCAGCACAAAGCCTCAGCTTCGGTCCTTCTGCCTGCTTTGCTTTTAGACCTTAATATGTAGCTCTGAAATGACACCTCGAGAAAATTATTATCATTATCATCTCCAGAACAGGTCTCTCCTATTATTATTATTATTTTTCCCCCTTTTTTTGCCTCAGCACCGCTCCAGCCCACTATGGACTGGGAGGTTTTGGGTGGCACGACGGGGCGGGAGCGACACACGTTGCAGGATTGAAGGTGGCACGAAAGCTGGGAAGATTGCTGGAATAAAGACCCGGTCTCCAGGGTACAGCTGAATTAGCTCAAAGCAAGCATGTGCCAACGATTGCCAGGTCCAAACTACCTTTTAGGAAGAAATCACGGCCGTCTTCATCAGGGCATGCCTGCAGCTGATGCCCATCTGGTTTCTTTGGTGCCTCTGATTCCCCATGTGGGATAAATACACTGATTTCTCCAGGGCAACGGCTTCTGTGATCCTTACGTGACATTTGTTGCACATATGCCAATTAATACTAATAAATATGCTGGTGCTATTGCTGAAAGGATACACAGAGTGATAAAGAAAACAAACAGCACTTAGAAAGGACAGGGAGAATAAAAGATGGCAAAGGAAAACAGTAGTGCGGAGTTAATGATCTGAGATCAAACTGGAGGAACTAATGGCCCCTTTTTCATGACATAGTTAAGTCTATGAATATTGAAAACCTTGTTCAGAAATCCTCTGGCAGGGAGGACAGCAAGTCTAACAAGTGAACAAAATAAATTAGCAGCCGCTTCCCCTGGGGAAGGAGGGACACTGTTAGAGGCTGGCTCACAAAACGACCACGAGGATGAGAAAACCCTATTATTTTTAATATCCTGCTGCAGGATGAAGGCCAAACTGGAGAGGGCATGAAGCCCCAGCATCCCCGGGGCAAAAGCCTCCAGAGGGAAATTCTGCCCCATCCTCATTCCCCCCTGAGCTCCCCTGGATGGTGACGGTCAAGGGCTCTGTGATGCAAATCCATCACGGAGCCATTTCACACCAGACAGGGACCCCGAGTGCATATCGATCACTTTTATTTCCAGCAGACAAGGCCTTCCCCAGTGTTAAAAATAACCCCATAAAGGTTAATTCAGCGTATCGCAACAAGTCGGATGAATCCATCCAAGCGGTCTGGTATGGCCTGGTGTTTCATCCTCTGTATCCTGTGGTCGTGAATCCAGACGGGGCGGCACAGCTAAGGACCGACTGCTTGTCCTCCTGACCCCACTCCAAATCACCTGCATTTGCAATCAGTCCTTTTTATAGCTGGCTCCTTTGATTTCTACAGCATACACCATTAAACTAGACTAATTAATGCAACAGGAAGATGAGATTCACCTTGGTGTTGCTGGGTACCAGCAAATTTTAACCTGCATGGGAGGAGGAAAGGTCTTTGGGAGCATCCTTGGGCAGATGCTGCCCAAATCACGTCCCAGGCAACCCCTGGGAGTGGGCACGGACTCCAGTTCATTTGGGGGAGGATATTAAAAAGCTCATTTTGCCTTAGAGCAAGTATAACTCTGCCATCGAAACTCATCTGTTGATGATATCCCTCCAGCGCTGGAGGCAAGCGCAGCGATTTCTGCTCAAAATGGAAAGACGGAGCGAGGTGAAGGCTGGTTTCTGGGAAAGCTGATGCAGAAACCAGATTCACCGGACAGAAATGTGCCCCTGCTGCTTGGCTGGAAGCAATCAGAGCCGCGGGGTCTCCGGAGGGATCTCTGCTTTCCTGGGAAGGCCAACGTTTAAAGAATCAAAACGCAGACACAGCGGTTCTGAGCTCTCTGGGACTTTCAGAGCTTTTTGGGGGTAGTTTTGACTGTGGAATGATTTCTGTTTGCAAACCCTTATGGTTACAGACCCGAATTCTGCTCCTGAAGGCAAAGAACCAAGATTTCCCAGACACTGGCCAACTGACTGTGATTGTGGGTTGTGTTTGTACAAGATCACGGGTGCCGGAAAGGGGTTCAGCAGCACCCTCACTTGATCAAAGGATCCTTCACAGGTCACGGCAACCAAAGATTTGGTCCTGAAGCTTTACTGAAGAGCAAGCTCAGCCAACCCAAAACAAATCAGCTTAATCTCTGCTCCTGGCTTGTTGCAGCCACGTGGGCCTTGTTAGATTTACCCTCCTGGCTTAGAACGTAACTGAGATTTGGTTCAGAATGCAAGCCTGACAGAGATGCTCAATCTGTCCCCCATTTCTTCCTCACCCATGGGCCAGAAAGATGACTTGGAGCTCCTGCTCCTTCTGGTGGGAAGCATGGGAGCCCACACCATCATGAGCCCCATCCTCCTGCAGCCAGATCCTCCCAGGAGTCTCCCACCCATTTAAAAAATGCTTTTTGATGCAAACCCCCAGGAAACACCAGCGCTGTGGACTCCGATTGCAGTTTCTCACACCACCATAGGCTGGTACGGTACAGCTGAAAGCACTTTAAAAAGGCAAATAAGCATCTTTGAAGTCTTACAGTGGGATTTGTATCAGTCAGGAAGTGAATCCAGGTCTCTGAAAGGTATCACTTGATTTATTTCAATGAGAACAAGGGAGTTTTTAGAGAAGGATGTGTAGGTTACGGAGAGCAGCACACTACTACCACAATCCCAAGTGTTGCTCTGTCACTGATAATCATCTATTGACGATATTTATCCACTGCTGGAGAGAAGTGCAGTGATTTCTACACGAAATGGAAAGATGGAGCAACGTGAAGGCTGGTCCAGCCACCTTTGGTTTAGAAGTGAACTCCCGCTTGTGTGCAACAGACAATGCACTCAATCTGCTAAGAAAAGTAGAGACCGGCTGGGTAAATGGAAAATGCCACCAGCAAACTCAAGCCCTGAGTCCCTTCTTGCTGGTTTTCCTCAAGAGAGTCAAAAAACAAAGACAACAGGTTTTTAAAAACTCGCTTGCTTCAGCTCTCTAGAAGCAAGTGCAAAATGATAGAAAAAGCCATAAAAAAAGTAATCAGCTTCACTTTTTGTTTAATAAGAGCTCCCAGACCACTCAAAGGACTTGCAACTGCTGAGATAACTGTCCTGATTTCAGAGAGGACGGGTGTGGGTGGCACCTCCCGGCACAGAGAGGACGTTTGTATTGGCAGCCGAGGCAGAAAGCCTCCACACAACCTAGGGAAAAGGGAAAAAAAAAGGAAAAGAAAGAAAAAAAAACCCACCCAGCAAATAAACAAAAGCATTCCTAATAAACTGGAAATGTCATACTACATCAGGGATCACAAGATCGAGTCCAGAAAGGTCCAAGTGGCAAGAACACGCTGTTAAAAACAGATGGGAAAAACAAACCGGGAAAGGTTGAGACTGAGTTTCTGAACTGCTGTTTCCAACACGGGTTTTAGAGCTGGTGCTGGTGTTTGGGGAGACAGTGGGGTGAAATACCAGCTGCCCGCATCAGCCCAGTAATCCCTGTGGAAACCTTAAGGCCAGAGGATGAAGGGAAGTGTTTCACACTAAAATCTCTAATCCAACTGCTTTGGAAATGTAGATTTTTCGAACTTCCCAAGCCCAGGCCAACCACGTGTCGACTCAGGTTAATAATAGCAGTTTTTTTGTGTCTTGCCCTTGGTTTTGTGGAATTGTGCTTGGAATGGGGGTTTGCTCCTCATGCACGGCTGTGTGTCGAGGTGGAGTTCCAGGGTGGGTTTCTGGGATGCTCTGAAGCACAGGGATGGTCATGTCAGTCTATCTGTCCTCATTCCTACTCATCTTAAGATGGACTTCACAGAATGATAGAACAGTTTGGGTTGAAGGGACCTTCAAAGCTCATCCAGTGCCACCCCTGCCATGAGCAGGGACATCTTCACCAGCTCAGGTTGCTCAGAGCCCCGTCCAGCCTGGCCTGGGATGTCTCCAGGGATGGTTCATCCACCACCTCTCTGGGCAACCTGGGACAAGCTCTCACCACTCTGAGTGTGAAAAATTTCTTCCTCATAACTTGCAGAGGTGGCTCTACTCAGTGCCATAAAGCCAGATCCTCATTGAGCAAAATACAAGCCACACACTGGGAAAAGGAAGTTCACGCTGACAACTCCCTAAATGTTAGGAATTAGATGAAAAGGAGGGAGGAAGACTAAAATAAAATGGAAAGATGAGGGAAGCAAAACATGCAGCCTGTGAAGAGCTCGGGAGAGGAAACCCCAGAGCTTGTCACCTTCAGGCTCAGCCCAAGGGCGAGTGAAGATAAAGCTCCCGATGACAAACTCCTAAGATACTCCAGATGGTATCAGCTATTCCTTGAGACTGACAGAGACATTCCAACATGACAAAATAACAGAAGTTTGTTGCTTTATTTATTTATTTATTTTTTTAAAATGCAACGCCTTCCCCCACTTCTGAGCACATGAAGACAGAGCTGGAGCCAACCCAGCTCTGGGTGAAGGAGCACTGTTTGGGGTCCACACTTTCCAGGGGCATAGAGTCACTCCAGCCAAGACCTATTATTTAGAGAAAGAGGGTCTAGTCTGGAAGATCTCAACATCTTTTGAGCTCCAAGACCTGGAAAGTCTCAAAAATATTTGTAAATATTGGGGTTTGGCTCAGGTGCCTTTCTATGCAGCAGCTGGGGGGCGGGGAACACTTTCTGAAGCTCAGTCCAAATGCTCTTCTGAAATTTAAGAAGTTTGACTGATTTCCTCTATTATTTTGCATTCCTTCATGCTCTAGGTTCCAGGAGATGCCTAAATATCCAAGTGCGAAGGCTGTCAGCACAGCTTTTCCAGCCCAGCAGGAAGCAGGAGATATCTCCAGGGAGGGCCTATTTTTGGAGAGCTATCCAATTCCACGCTAAGCCTTCAAACTTCTTGTTGTTATTACTCAGATTAAGACATCAGAGTAGAAGAGACGAGGCATTCCCACAGCAGATCACATCGCTTCTCACACTGCTTGCTTCTCAGCGGTGGAAGGGAGATCTTCAAATGGATGCAGGACATGGCTGGAAACCCATGGCTGAAGTCCTGGGGGTTTTTGAGGTCCTGATCTGCTATGTGGGCACCTTGACATTTGGATACAGTCGTGTTTAAATTTCAAAAGTCAGTTCTTAATTTTGCGCAACTTATCTTGCATGAGACCAAGATGGATAGAGAAGACTATTTTCCCTTTTGACCAAAATATTCCAAGCGGAAAACATGGCTATGACAAAGAATTGCACTACAATAGCTTTACACAACACCCAACATACCTGTAGTATCACCAGCCAAGAGCAGGACGCCCCAGAGCCCCACTGTTGAACAAGGGGATTGCACTAAATTAATTACATCATCCAGTGTATGTTTGGTTTTGTGTTTCTTTTTGTTTGTTTTTCTTTTACAACTCCTATTTTATACATTAAAAAAAACATTTAACAGCCATCCCTCGTCTTATTCCTTAAGATTAATAAGTCAAAACAGAAACACTGGGGAGTGCGCAATAAAAAAATAATAAAATACTAAAACCCCCTTGGCTGAATTTAATATCTATTAGAATCCTTAGTCACAATGGAAATGTATTTATAACCACAAACCACCACTAAATTATCTTAACAGTCTCTAGCTGTTGCACTGATGGGCAAAACAGCAAAGTAAATTACTGTCTCACTGTACAAAATTATACACATGGTTCTTACACCATGTTTTAGACTTGGCCTCTCAAAAGCAGAGCAAGATTTGCTCTTGTTACCCAACCGAGTCCACCTACCAGCACACACATGTGCACTGCCACGTGTTTACACCCAAAGTGGCCAAAACCCACTGCCAAGCCCACAACAAACTGAGTGCCGGCAATGACCACTCGCCTTTTGCTCCTCCTTTCCCACATCTGATCCACTTTTTGCTCATCAGATTTTCCCATTTGGCAACCGAACTGAGTCCTTAAACAGGCTGAATTAACTCCTAACCTCATCCAATGGACTTCAGGGCACACATAAGGTGAACTAGGCTTAAGAAACATGGGCTTTCTCAACACGAGACAGTAGGGACAAAGCGCATCAGGATGCCGCTCAGAAATGGGTGAGGTGAAGATGGGACTGAAGGATGTTGGTGTCCAGTTCCCAGCTCTGTGATGGAATTTTTTACACTGAGGGTGGTGAGAGCCTGTCCCAGGTTGTCCAGAGAGGTGGTGGACATCCCAGGCCAGGCTGGATGGGGCTCTGAGCAACCTGAGCTGGTGAAGATGTCCCTACTCATGGCAGGGGTGGCACTGGATGAGCTTGGGAGATCCCTCCCAACCCAAACTGTTCTATGACTCTAGGGACTTGTTACAGATTCCAGAAGATTCACTTAATCCACATACACTTTAATTTCCTACTTATAAAGCAGTGACAGCAAAGACCCTGGCATGCAACCTGGCAGCAAAAAGGTGATGACACCCATGGGGTGTCCAACCCCTTGCACCAACTTTCTTCTCTATTGGGATGTGCAAGGCTAAAACCATTTGTGTTTGCAACACACCTCTGTGCTATAATGCCAAGACCCTGCAATATTCAGGGTAGGTGGATCAATATTCATGAGAGAGTTGAAAGTGCAAGGACCAAAGCTTGGGAGAAAGAAAAAGAACCCAAGCCCAGCTCACACCACTGGGCTTTAGGTACAAAAGGATAAAGGTGGGAATTCTGTGATTCTGTGAAAATGTGAAAAGCAGATATTGTAATACTGAGGAATACAAAATATACACAGACTAGGAATGGATATCTGAGATACAACTTGGGGAGCACTGCAGCTGCGTTTCTGATCATGTCTTGGTGTCTGGTTTTCTAGCAAACTGATTTTATTTTTTTTAAGTATCTAATTAATCAAAACTTTCCCATGCTTTGAAGGAAAAAATCCTCGGTTTTGGCTAGGCCCTTCCACACTAAAGAAAGGTTAAACCTTGCCTAAGTCACAGCTGGTTCAGCAGTAACGCACGCAGCAGAGGGAAGCGTGTAAACCCCAAACACGTTGTTCTGGCTTCTCACCTTCCTCCACAAACGGAGCTATGGTTGGTTAGTGGGAGGCTTCAGGTACAAAGAAATGCAAAGAATAGTCTTTAAAAAGCGTTTCTTCTTAATTACAAATGCAAATCCTGAAGCTTCTCATCCCCAAGTGGTACTCAACAACTTGATCCTATCTGAAATTATGAGCACATCAGAGAGGCAGGTCCGTGCTTCACGCCACCCAGCCTTAATGACATTTAACATTTAACATTTAACAGCACTGAGTGGGTCACGGCAGACTCGTCCAAGAAACAGGATGGACAGAGACACATCACCAACAGCATATTTTCATCAAACACCCTGGTTAACTAAAAACTCATACAAAAAGCCTCATAAACATCCTATATGCAGCACAGGACAATTTACTTTAAGTCCGTTTTTCAGTTCCAGCTCAGACCAATGCGGTCCAGAAGGCAAATCTATCTTGAGCTGCATTAAAAGGACTGTGATCAGCAGGTGGAGGGAGGGGATTCTGCCCCCTGCTCTGCTCTGGTGAGACCCCCCTGCAGTGCTGGTCCAGCTCTGGGTCCTCAGCACAGGACACACATGGACCTGCTGGAGAGGGGCCAGAGGAGCCACAGGAATGATGCGAGGCTGGAACAGCTCTGCTGGGAGGACAGGCTGAGAGAGTTGGGGTGTTCAGCTGGAGAAGAGAAGCTTCAGGGAGACCTTAGTGTGGCCTTTCTGTACTTAAAACGGGCTGATAAGAAAGTTTGGGACAGACTTTTGAGCAGGGCCTGTTGTGATAGAACAAGGTTTGATGGTTTTAAACTAAAGGAGGGAGATTCAGACTAGATATGAAGAAGAAAATTGTTGCCCCTGAGGGTGGTGAGAGCCTGTCCCAGGTTGGCCAGAGAGGTGGTGGATGAACCATCCCTGGAGACATCCCAGGCCAGGCTGGACGGGGCTCTGAGCGACCTGAGCTGGTGAAGATGTCCCTGCTCATTGGACTGGATGAGCTTTGAAGGTCCCTTCAACCCAAACTATTCTATGATTCTATGAGGTCCAGTTTCTATCTGCCTCAAACAAATACTAATTTTTAGCTCCACCTCGAACATCTAACACACACCATTGAACACAGAGTATTTTGTGAAGCATCGTTCATGACACCAACTTGCAAGACACTCTGCCTTCTGCTGCACGTGAAGCACCTTCTGTATGAAAAAAACCCACTAGATAAACTTCTTCTCCACACATAGCTCCGTCTTAAAACCTCACTCCCCAGTACACCTCCCTGTGACAGCACATGATACATCAGCCTGTCTACACGCCAGCTGGCTGTACTGATTTGATGCTAAAAAGAGTGTATTGATTGATTCCCAGTCGAAGCCTCAGCCAACGTGTTTTGCAAGTGTTTGAGACAACAGCTTGATCCTCTCAGGTCCTCCCTCAGATTGACTTTGAAGGGAATGCAAGGCCAAAGCTCAAAAGGTGGCTCTGGGAGCAACACCATGGCTATGGTGCTGGGTCTAGCTAGTCTCAGACCAAAGCACACCCCATTGCAGGTGGGATCTCTCTGAAAAGGCATGTGGAGGGAGCCCCATCACTAGGAAAGACGTGTCCTCAACTGGTTGAGTGGTTTCAACCTCAAAACATTGATTTTTTTTTTTTCATTTCCCATGTTTTCTTCATGGTATCAGCTTCTACCACTGTGAATATTTGCATTACTCATCTCGTCTCCTTTAAAAAGTGCAAATTCAGAGTTGGTAGGAGGAGGTATGTTTCTGTCCCATCACACATCTATAGCGGAGGCAGAATTTGCTGAGGGAGACAAAAAGATCTTGCAAGCATGAACATCTGTGACTGGCTCCCCTTCTAGGTTTGACATGGAGGGATCAGAAACATCTTATTACCTCTCCTGAGTGCAAATCCCACCTCTCCATGAATGGGTTTAGGTTTTGGGGTGGGACATCCCTTTCTTTGGTGATTTGCCAAACTCTTTGGGCCACCTCCTGGGAGAAGGACCTTGGGGTCCTCCCAGAAGAGGTCCCACAAGCCAAGCTAAAACACTGGGGCCCCTTTGCATGGACAGCAGCCCTGGGGGCTTTTATCAGAGCACTTTCTCATTCACTTGCTTTGGAAGGTGGCCGTCCCTCGCTGTTTTGGAGGCCTGTCACGTAAAGCTTTCCCAGGCTCCTCATCACTCTCGTCACCCTTCTCTAAAGACTCTGGTGTCAGAGGTCCACCCACACACGCATTGCTGCAGGATAAAGTCCTGATCGCCAGCAGGAAACCTCGCTGCTCCCCGTCCTGCCTCACTCCACACACACAGAACACTCAGAGAGGGATCCATATGGACAGGGCTAGGTTGAAACCTCCATCTCCAGTGTGTAGGTTCCCCCAGGGATGAGGCTGAATCATTTCTCAGCATCTCCTTCCCCTTAGCACACCCAGGAGGACCCAACACACTCCCTGTCACCCCTCACATCCCCCCTTTTCCATGGGGCACTGTTTCAAGCCAAGAGCTTGTCAAATACCATGTCCCACTACAAATAAACAACAAAAAAACCCAAAAAGATGCTTAAGTAAGTATGTGGATGAAGATCTGCAGAACAGATCGGTAACAAAGACTGGTAACCCCCATTTAACATGGTTACTGACATGGCCTCGTCCCTGGAGACATCCCAGGCCAGGCTGGATGGGGCTCTGAGCAACCTGAGCTGGTGAAGATGTCCCTGCTCATGGCAGGGGTGGCACTGGATGAGCTTTGAAGGTCCCTTCCAACCCGAACTACTCTATGATTCCATGATTCTATGATTACTATGAGATAAAGAAATGCAGACAAACACAAATATCGCCCAGTTCAACAGCAGTGCCAGACCTACAAAGTACTCATGACACAGCTCTCTGAAGCTGAAAATTTCAAAGACACTTCAGCGTCACCAGAAAAAAGGAAGGAAAGGAAGGTTTAGTAATCAGTTCTGGAAATGAGATGTAGTCCCCATTCGGGTATTGCATTAAGTGGCCAAGGAGTTTGTTTAGCAAGCCAACTTTCATCCTTTGGCAGTCACACAGAAGTCCACAGGGATGTTCATTAGGTCAGTGGGGAACCTGAATGGGCGAGGCGGCAGCTGCGATCATCAGCAAAACTTAATCACCAAAAGCCTACAAAATTCAAAAGACCACAAATCTTTGACTCAAAATGTTATTTCCATTTTACCATATGGATGCAGGAGCTGGAACTCCACCAAAGAGATGTCTAAATGCCTTCCAAAGCAAACGCCTTTGGAAAATACCAGGTTTAAATGGAATAAGATGCATCACAGTACTGAGATGCTATTAGGACAGCATCTTAGATCCAGGAGACACGATGGAAATATTTTGGACGTGTTAAAAAGGCATTGGGGAGCAAAAGAAATAATACAACAAATGAACACAAGGCATTTCTGCCAATAGATTATAGGAAAAAGAGAGACTGAACATACAGGATTGAAAAACTCAGAGGCCATGTGAAGAAGAGCCCAGAGCAAGCAGAGATGGAAAAGCTTTCCAAGCAATGGAAAGGACGAAGCAATCTCAACACTTAATGCAGAAATGTCTAAGAGCTGTCCTCAACCGATCCTACCTCCAAGCCAGATTTCAACTATAAATAAAAATGACCAATTTCTGGCCCAAAAAGTGAACCTCCCATCCTGAGCAGGCATCATTTTGGGGTGAGAATATTCACATTTTGGACAGAGAAGTTCATTTCTAGGCATTAGCGTAATGCAGACAACCAGCCTGATGCAAGGCTTCCCAGATCGTGACCTTCTCCAGGAAAACTGCGCAAGAGCTCAGAAAAAAAAGAATTGAATATGAAAAGATAAATCCAGAGATGAAATCCCCCCCTAGGTTGCTGGCATCAAATTATTCCAGATTCATTGGAAAAACAGGCACCATTGGCTATCTCACACAGCAAGAAACATATGCTTCCAGCACTCATATTTTCCTCCCGTCCTTTAAAGGCACAGATTGCAAGATGATGATGACCATGAGCTTTATTTGGACCGAGGCTGATTTTTATTTATTATTATTAATAATATTAATATTAATATCGATGTTAATATTAATATGAACACCACACATATTTAAGTTGCTGTGTGGTTAGATATGATGGATGACATAGGAACAATTGCACTGCACGGGTTTGTGTGCTGACCTTGAGGAATTCTTTGTACATTTTAAAACCAGGTCCTTGCAGGCATATCTGAGGTGCAAGCGTGTTTGCTTGGAGGCACGTACATGTTCTGGATGGCTTCTTGAAGCCTCAGGTCTGTTTTCCGCAATGCTGAATATTCGCCTTTTCTGCTGCTAATGGTGAATGAGAAAGAAAAGGGATGCTCTGCACTGACTGCATCTTTACAGCCTCTTGTGTTCACTGCGAATTTGCTGCTGGTTTAACCCGTGATAACCACTAAACTGGTTTCACTTGGCACCAGAGTGTTTAGGTGCTGATCCAGTTTCTCCAGATTTAGGCTGGAAAAGCTGAAGAAGAAGCAAACCCACGTGTCCCTCTGTGAGAGAGAGGGACCTGGACCGCTTTGCACCAGCAACTCCAAAAGCTTTTGCCTAAAAGCATCCAGCCACGATGGGGTATTTACATCGTGGTGTGCAAGCGTGTAAACTAGTCATTTCTAACAACACTGACTTCTCGGCTGGGATGAGAGACTGGAAAAGGCAAATAAAACCCTAACTCAGCTTTTACTCGCCTGGTTCCTTTCGAGTGTGTGCTGGGAAGGACCAGAGAACAGGCACAGAGATGATCTGATGTGCAAACAAGAGTAGGGGTTTTTCTTTCTCAAGCTATTTCCACCATTTAAAGCGGAATTACAGGAACCATTGCTAGACTGGGGAGACAACAAATGGAACTTTGGAGGGTAGGTCTGCTCCTGGATTCACCCACATGAGCACGACTCTGGGTGCCCATAGCAGAGCTCCAGGATGCTCCAGGAGACTTTGGGGATGCTCGGCAGTTTTGGGGGCCTCTCCAGAGCCAGGTGTTCCAGGTGGTGGCATGGGCCAGGCTCTCACCAGCCGTGGTGACAGGGACAGGTGTCCCGCTCGCAGCTCTGGGTGAGGAAATCACAGCAACCTGTATTTACACGACACCTCTTGGCCAAACGATACGCCTAGGTGTGCCGCAATTAAAACGCCATAAAATCACCCAGCCAAAGGACGGTGGGGGTTAATAAGCATTTGCATACTGTTGATTCTGAACTTAGTGGGGTTTTTTTTGAACCAAATCCTTGTCAGGTTGGGACTATCCCACGGAGAATGGCTGAGAAGTGAAGGAGAGGCAGTGCAGAATGACAGCAGTTCAAAAACCTGTCAGCTCTATTGCTGCTCTCCACTCACCGTGAAGTCAAACTCTCTCCTTCTCATTTCTCCCACCTCCCACAATAAAATAAATACAGCAGTAAATAGTGATGACAAAGTGTAAGACCCACCTAAGCATTACGATAGGGAAGTGAGACTCCCAAGACTTGCATGGAGTGCTGGAAGAAAGGGCAGTTTATACTAAAAGCAGTAATTTCCAAGTTTTTTGGATGTATTCATCTCAGAGAGCCCCCAGATGACCTTGGCACCCTCGCCGTCTAAATTCCTGCTGTAAGCACTATGTACTTCTGCGGCCCGGCTGCAAGCCCTTTCCATAGCATCACACATTAAACCATCAGCCTGCGAGCAGCTCGGAAACCTCTGGCTCAGGTAGAGGAGAGAAAGCCAAACTGAGTTCCCAGCTGTGGGAATGACACTGAACACAAGTGAAGCCAAACCACCGACTTGCTCCGTGCCTCAGTTTCCCCATCTCGCCAGATCCCTCAGGGCAGATACGGTCTCACAAAACACCCAGTGCATTGAGCCCAGTTGCCTCAGATATTAGTGTAATCCAAATAAATAATACTTGCTCTGCCTTTGAGTCACTACTATAAATTATGTGCTTCAGTCTGGTAAACACTGTTACATCATCTCTCGCATTTGACAATCGCTAAAAGAAAAAAAATAGGAAAAAAAAAAAAAAAAAAAGAAGGGTTTCAGTATCACTTCTGCTGTTTTCCAAAGAGAAATGAAGCCGGCTTCCTCTTACACTTTCCTCAAGTATTGTTTGTCTTTCTTAAGTTCAACCTGTGCTTTGCCACCATCAATCTTTTACATCCACCAGGGACTTCGCCAGGGCCATGGGCCAGCTCTGAAGTCATGACAGACAGCTGAAGATTCGCTCAAGCTGCCACCGGTTTCGCTCCCCACACAACATGTGGACTCCCGACCTCTATGGGCATGTCCACCTTGGCCAATGCAATGCCTCGAGAAGATGTTTGGGTTAACCCCGACCAAACCAGTCTGAATTGCAGCAGCTGAAGAGCTACCCCAGCACAGCACTTCCCTCAGGTTGCTCATGTTGGCAGAAAACCAAACAAGGACCATCCACCCGCCCAGGGAGCTGCGCTAAAGCAGCTACTTTGCTTGCTAGTGTGGTGGCTCCACATCATGCAGAGGTATCAGAAATGTTGGGTTGGAGGCACCTTGGGAGGTCTCTAGTCCAGCCTTGCATTTGAGGTGGGACTAGAGCAGGTTAGATGGGATTTCTCCTGGACAAGTCTTCAACACCTCCAAAGTTGGGGAATGACCTATTAGAGAGCAGTGTAGGGGAAAGGGACCTGGGGGTCCTGGGGACAGCAGGATGACCATGAGCCAGCACTGGGCCCTTGTGGCCAGGAAGGCCAATGGTACCTGGGGTGGATTAGAAGGGGGTGGTCAGTAGGTCAGAGAGGTTCTCCTGCCCCTCTGCTCTGCCCTGGGGAGACCACACCTGGAATATTGTGTCCAGTTCTGGCCCCTCAGTTCCAGCAGGACAGGGAACTGCTGGAGAGAGTCCAGCGCAGGGCAACAAAGATGCTGAAGGGAGTGGAGCATCTCCCGTGTGAGGAAAGGCTGAGGGAGCTGGGGCTCTGGAGCTGGAGAAGAGGAGACTGAGGGGTGACCTCATGAATGTTTACAGATATATAAAGGGTGAGTGTCAGGAGGATGGAGCCAGGCTCTTCTCGGTGACAACCAGTGATAGGACAAGGGGCGATGGGTTCAAACTGGAACACAAGAGGTTCCACTTAAATTGGAGAAGAAACTTCTTCTCAGTGAGGGTGACAGAACCTGGCCCAGGCTGCCCAGGGAGGTTGTGGAGTCTCCTTCTCTGCAGACATTCCAACCCGCCTGGACACCTTCCTGTGTAACCTCATCTGGGTGTTCCTGCTCCATGGGGGGATTGGACTGGATGAGCTTTCGAGGTCCCTTCCAACCCCTGACATTCTGTGATTCTGTGTGATTCTGTGAAGATGGACCCTGCAGCCTCTGCAGGAACCTGCTCCTCTACACCATGATCTTCCCAGTGAAGAGGTTTTCCCAACACACAACCTGAATCTGCAAAGCTGGGTTGTGGTGTTGCCTCTTCTTTTGTCACCTGCCACAGCTGGGAAGAGTCTGACTCCACCGTTTCTATAACCACCCTTCACGTAGCTGCGAGTTATTAGATCGAGAGCATCATGATGGCAACACACCACCGTCTGATTGCACCCGGAAAATATTACAGTGGGCAAAGGAACCCACTTCCACACCCAAACAAAACGAGCCTGAGAGAAGGTTGCGGGGAAGAGGTTGTCTATTTTGACTCATCAGCAATGATGCAGCAGAGAAACAAGTTATGGAGCGTGACCTTTGTGCGGTGTTGCACAAGAGAGGTGGTGCTGGGGAGCGCTGGCGGGCGCTGCCCTTGCATGCAAAATGCAAAACCTTCCTGCAAAACCTTCTCTGGTGGAGCAAGTGTTGGTCCCTCCTCTGAATCATGGGGCAGATGACAACAGCTAAAACATCGGATGGTCTCGTTTGAATCAAGCCTGGAGATGACATGGGAGGAGCAGGGTGCAGCTTGACAGCTGGAATAAGACGCAAAGCCAAAGAGTTCAGTGCTGTCAAAACTGTCAAAACTTGTCTGCACTGGCTAAAAAGACTTTCCAGAGTGCCACGAGCAGGTCCAGGTGACATGATTTGTGCCCAAAAGCTTCTTTGCTCTCTCTCCCTGACGCTCAAAATCCGTAAGTTCACCTAAACCAGCACTGGAAGGGAATTTTGGAGAATTTGTCAAATTTATTCCACTGCTTCAAAACAGGATCAGCTCTCCTGAAGCACTTTGCTCTCTGGCCAACCTGCCCATCGAAACTTCCACCGATGGAGACTCCGAGCCCATCCCAAACCATCTGTTCCACTGCTCCGCTCCCCTGGCAATCAGAGCGGAGGAACATTTTCCCTAACTCTTGTTTCCTTTGCCACAATTTGAGCTCAGCACTACTTGGCTTCCCACCACAGGCCAAGGAGAACAGTTCACTCCCTCTCCAGGCTGGACGGGGCTCTGAGCAACCTGAGCTGGTGAAGATGTCCCTGCTCATGGCAGGGGTGGCACTGGGTGACCTTTGGAGGTCCCTTCCAACCCAAACTGTTCTATGATTCGATGATTCCCCATCACAGCTAGATTTGACATACTTGAGCACTGTTATTTCTCCTCTCGGTCCTCTCATCCCTAGACTAAACAACCTCATTTCCTTCAGTCTTTTCTACATTTCTGCCCATTTTTTGGTGCTTTTCTCCTAAGTTTCTGCAACTGTTTACTGTTTTCAGTAGAAGGGAGCATCCTGAATCCGGCATGGCACAGCTGATCATGACACCTACCCATTAAAACTCCTTAGAGAAAGGAGAAAACCAACCAACCAACCAACCAAAAAACCCACTTTGCTTAAAACCATTTTTTTTTGTATTTTGATGCAGAGTTAAAGGGATTTCCTTTCTTCTCCCCCTGCTCTAAAATTTCATCCCAATTAGCATCATGCCAAACTCCACCGGATACCTCCACCACCTGAGCAGCCAAAGACTTCTCTGCTCCAATGGTGCTATTCAGTCCACATCTTTATGTCCTCATTTCAGGAGGACACCCTCGCTATGCATCCTCAAGTGGGATATGAAGGATCTGCTTTGGGGGCCAGAAGCAGTCTGAGCAACCTGAGCTGGTGAAGAGGTCCCTGCTCATGGCAGGGGTGGCACTGGATGAGCTTGGAAGGTCCCTTCAACCCAAACTGTTCTATGATTCGATGATTCTAAGTCCTTCATCAGGGAGTTACCCCTGGGAATAAGGCTGCAATCCGTAAATCAGCCTGTTATGTCCCCCTTAAGCTCTTCTGTCCACCCCACAGGAGAGAAGTAAGGTCTTCTCATGACCTTGATTAAACTGTTTCTGCCTGATGTAAAAATGACCTCTGATGCACAAAGCCAAACCTTCCCCCCAGTTAAACCAGTGTGGGGAGGGAAGCACTAAAAGATCATAAAACTAGTGCAAGACTTTTGTTTTAGTCAGAATTGTAGACACACGTCTCAGGCAGACAGAAAACACTCTGACTTCACGGTACATAAATGAGGCAAAGCGCGCTGATTTAATGAGAGGCAGCTAACAGCTCCTCTACAACGCCAGCAGTTATTTTTTACGTTGCTGTTCAGGCAGAGAGCACCAACCCCCCCGCCGTGAAACTCATCGTGCCGGGCAGCGGAGAGACACAAACCACCGCTCTAAAGCCACGTCTAACTCGGGAGACAACAGACAGGCACGTCCAGCGAGGGAGCACCAGCAGACGGTGAGTCAGAACAGACCGGCACAACATGCGCTGGTCTCGGCTCATCGGTCACACAGCTACAGCCAAGGGTTTTGTTTGGGGATTGTGTTGTTTTGTTTTGTTTCATTATTATGATATTTTTGCATGGGTGCTTAAAGGAGGAGCCAGGAGGAGAACTGAAGGGCAGCTCTGTGCTTTGTGGCTGTGTTCAAGGAGATCCTTCCATGCATGAAAGGCAGAAAGGGAGAAGGTGGGGACAGACTTTTTAGCAGGGCCTGTTGTGATAGGACAAGGGGAAATGGTTTTAAACTAAAAGAGGGGAGATTCAGACTAGATATAAGGAAGAAATTTTTTACACTGAGGGTGGTGAGAGCCTGTCCCAGGTTGGCCAGAGAGGTGGTGGATGAACCATCCCTGGAGACATCCCAGGCCAGGCTGGACGGGGCTCTGAGCAACCTGAGCTGGTGAAGATGTCCCTGTCATGGCAGGGGTGGCACTGGATGAGCTCTGAAGGTCCCTACGACCCAAACTATCCTGTGAATCTATGATTCTATAATATGAAGAGGGTGGATATAAGAAGCATCCTTTTGAATCAAGCAACTGATAGATCTCGGCACCCCAAGTAGAATGGAGGTGGAAGGTGGTATTTTGGTATCACCATTACTTTTGAAATTCAGTTGTTTGGTTACCTTTTATTTTCAATACTATAGCAGCACCTAAAGGGCTTGTCCATGATCATGGCCAAACTGCCCAGGGTCTACATGAGCCCCTGTCCCCAGTTATGAGGCAGAAAAGAGGTAAAATCCATCTCACCCCTGCAGCAGTCATCGTTTGATCAGATGAACGCCACCCAACACGAGAAAGTCTGGATGCTGGCATTTCCCAGAGCATTGTACAGAGAGGCCTGACATAAAATATCCAACAATCTCACCTAAATGCAATCCTCTGAGGTCAAACCGAGCAGGTAGTGCGGTAAATGCAGATTAATGTTGTGTGGATCAGGTGTGGAGAAAAGTCCCCTCCCCAACCACTCTGGATGGAAGTTACAAAGAAAATTTAGCACCTTCCCCTCTTGCCAAGGATCTCCTTGAAAAGTAAAACCAAAACAAAGCCAGGCTTATAAAAGCACAGCACTTCAAGGCCAGAGTCAGCAACACACCCATGTGCAGACACGTACATTTGAAATGCATTTGTCAAAGCAAAAAATAAATCTATCATCTACCCTGTGTCAATACAGCCAGAGCAGGAACTTCAAACCCGATTAGCAGCATCCTGCAGCCTGAGATTTCTCCTTTGAGGTCTCAGAGCAGAACATAAAGCGAAGGCACAAGGAAGGTGGCAAAGCCAGCGATTCAGCGCCTTGCCTTTGAGTCCGTACAAAGGCCGGCGTAGCACCGCGGTGGCTGAAAACTCGCTTTTTCTGCACAAAAATCAAAGATCAACCATGTGGGTTTGTTGTAGATGAAGGCAGGTTTTGGGGGAGCAAAGCCATCAGCCTCGGGCTCTACCACATTGAGCTGCTCCGAGCCACCACCAAAGAGAAAGTGACCAACACCCTGAATGCGCGCCACAGCTATATAAATATTACAATATTAATAATAATGCATTAAAAAGCAAGGGGATGGTGCACCGCCGAGCGAGACTCGGCCCGAATTAAGCCCAACGCTTTCAAATCCAGCCCCCGATGCAGGAAGCCGGCACAGCCGCCCGCGCCTGGAAGGGAAGTCCCACTGACCACAGCGCCGGGTCGGCTCCGACACGGTGATCCCCTCGAGTGACATCTGCCCGGCGGCGCTTCCTGCCCCGCTGAGCCCGCGTGGGACGGCCGGGGACATCGGCACGGCCGCGCTTCCTCCTGGGGGGACGGGGATGTTTTTTGAGGACATAGGTGGCTTGTGAAGCGCTTTGGGATGCATCTGGATGAAAAGCGCTCTTATGCACGTCGGAAATCAGTGCTGACCGCTGGTGTGTCGCGCCCTCATATAGAGCGCTTGGCAGATCTTATTCGGCTCTCGCTGGAATGTCAGAGCACAAGCTGGATATTCAGAAGGCGATGTGAGCGCCCTTTCACGGGGCAGATGCCAGGGAGCTAATGATGTTTGATGAGTTAAGGCCACCGGTGACTCAGGATCAGCAATTAGTTGATTTCTGCGGGAGGAAGGTGCTTTGCTCCATTAAGCTAAAAGCATCCTCCACAGTTCAGCGTGCACAAAGTCATTCTGCCCATCTCCCACAAAGCTCCATACATTGGAGGTTTGATATTTCTCATGTAAACACCCTGTTTTACCTTTGCCTTGGTACATTTTGGGCGACAGAGAGGGGGAAGAACCAGATTCCCTCACAGCTACATCCCGCAGAATGGGATCAGGCACACAAGGATTGCCGAGAGCAACCAGACACGCAGCCTAACGCAAGGAGATGCAGCCTATGGGGCTGCACTCACTTCAGATCAGACTAAAAACTCCGGATCACGCATCAGATACTCCTCCAGCCCTGCCCTAGCCTGTGACACAGGACTACAGACACCCACCTCCCTCTCACGCTGCCATCAATCGATAACAGGCGCTGGGGAGACACCAGCTGCACTTGTTCCACCCGCCGTGCCCAAAATCCACGCAGGCAGAAGCCACAGGACCAAATGACGATACGGCTGGTGTCCCCCCCAGCAAGGGAGAGCGTCCAGCTCCCTCCCGCAGGCTGCGTCCCCGCCAACCGAAACCTGGCAGAGGTTGGTCACCGGAGCCAGGGAGTGGGACCCCGGCGTCACCCCGGGGAGCGACGTGCCGAGTCATAGGACGGCAGCTCGACGTGGCCGCGTCTCTGAGCTCTAACGCCGGGCGAGACGCTCGGGCGGAGGGCGCAGAGAACAGTTATTTCTTTCGGCGAGCGGGGAACGCGATGGGGCTGGCACTCGGACCCTCTTTTTACAACTTCTTTGAAGTGTTTGATGTCAGCCGCCCGCGACACAAAAGGCTATCGAAGCGCTACCGGTGATATCTTCAAAGGCTCGGAACGCTCAATGATTAATAGGAACCGTGCGTGGGGAGGGGGAAAGCGACCGTTATGGGGATGTTGGGTCGGGGGGAGGGAGATCCGAGATGTATTACCTTTAGTCTTTGGGACAAAGGTATTCCCAACCTCCCCTAAAACGCACCGCTTCAAAGGAGGGGGTGTGACAGTCGCAGGTCCCGGTCACCGCGGGGCGCAGCAAAACTGCCCCAAACCCGGGGAGGGGAGGAGGGCACCGCTCCGACCGTGCCCATCACCCCGCTGCCAAGCATGGGACGAGCCGGGGGGGCTCCGAGATGCTCCCACCCAAATTCACGGAGCAGCAGGAGCTACGATCAACCACCACCAACCCTCCCAGCCCGGGCAAGGGGCACCCCCGCCCTGCGGCAGGTGCAGCGGGGCGGGCGGCGGCTGCCGGGGGTGGAAGGGAGATTAGAACGGGGGGGAATCCCTTCCCGGAGCCGGGGTAGCGATGAGATAGGGGTAGCAATGAGATAGGGGTAGCGATGAGACTTACGTATCTCCGTAACTTCTTCTCCGGCGGTGACTTTCGGAGCCAGCCCGAACACACCACCTCCCCGCCGCTCATCGCGGCCGCAACCGGGCGCTGCCTCCCCGGGCGCTCAGCGCCGGCAGCGCCGGCCCATGGAGGGCGGTGGGCGGGTGGATGAAGGGATGGATGAGTGGGTGGGTGGGTGGGTGGATGTATAGATGGATAGATGGATGGAGGGGGGGGGGGGGGCGACGAGCGCCTCCCCCCGCCGCCGCCACCGCCGAGCTGCGAGCGGGGAAGCAGGAAACCGGCTCCTTCCCCGGCTCACCACGCCTCCCGCCGCGTTAAAGACACAAACCCCGCGGGGAACAGGGGCTGCCCGCCCCCCCCGAGGGCTCCCTCCCAGCCGGGAGGGGCTGCTTCTCATTCCCGTCCACCCCCCGCACTCATATGCTGCCCATAGAGTAACTTTATCCACAGCGCAGCACGGCATCTCCATCCAAAAGTCGCACCCCCCCTGCCCAAACCCCTCTAAGGTTTAATCTCCCCAGGACCCCTCCCCTCTCTGGATGGGAAAAGGTTCTTCTCACCCCAGAAAGGAGAGGCTGGGGGTCGCCCCGCTGCGCTGGGGGGCTTGTGTGGGAGATGAAAATGCCATAGGAAAGAAAACAAAGAGGTTGGGCAAGAAACAGCCAAACGTCAAAAGACAGCAAAAAACCTCCTGGATTTAAAAAAAGATAAGGGAATCGATAAAAGCTTCATATTTTATTATTGATTTTTAAATAATGGAGCTGTGCCCACTGAAAGGGGATTTGACTGCCACTGGAGTCTCACACAGACGAGCCGGGTTTCGTATTACAGCGTTTTATACCCTGGCTGAGATTAACTATCATCTTCCAGATCTAGAAACGCCGTACATTTAAAAGTCTGATCCTCTCCCCGGTTCAGGCAGCACTAAAACTTCCCTGCGAGCAGGATTACGCTCTCACCCTCCTTCTGCTGCATCCTTAAAAGCAAAAACCTGGGCAGGGCGGCCAGAAAAGCCGAGTCCTCCCAGCTCAAGACACTCTCAGGCCGCCCACTAATTAGGAAAATACAACTCGGGGATGGATTTCCAAGACCTGTCTCTATACGGCGGCTCTGCCCCAAACCTGCTTGGGCACATTCAATCATCCCTGCCTCGATTTCCCTGCCTGTCCAACCTCCGTGGGCAGGGACGGTCCCTCCTGACGCGGTTTGTGCCGTGGCTGGTGCAATAACAGCTCCGCGCTGGCTGGATGCTCTGCTCTATGTCAAACAACAACAATCTTTATATAACGCCGCTCGCCCGGGGATCTTGCGTCACTTCGGAGCCGTAATTACAACCCGCTCGCCTCTGGGAGGGAGGCACGACACCTCTTTTCAAGATGGGGACAGCACACTTAAGCCATATGTTGTTTATCATCTTTCTGAATACATACAAGAGGGGAATAACCCCTTCAAGAACACGCATGTCATTTGTTAGGAATGGCGTGGTTCGTTGTTTTTTTTTTTTCCCCAACAGCTTTGTTTTTCTGCCAGTGAAACGCAAAGGCTAGAAAAGCTTTTTCTACCTTTCCACTGCCCAAAGGCAGGGGCTGATTCTATTGCAGCGCTGGGTGATCTCCACGTGGATCAGCTCGCCCGACGCGGTGTGTGCGATGGAGCTGAGCGCAGGGGAGAACGGCCAGCGGTGCCGTATCCAGCCGTATCCATTTACACTGTGCGAGAGCAAGAGTCTCACCCAAAAACTCTCCTGGGTTAGAGGCACTTGGAGCATTCGCAGGGAAAACCACGTCCTGGTGACCCACACTTGGGAGATCTTCCCAAAACCCAGAGCGATTTCAGGGAGGCTGGTGACCCGCTGGGCATTTATAAAGACCTAATGGAGAGCAGAGGGTCATGATTAATACTATCATGCAAAGCTGTTCCATGGGGCACGTTAATGATTCACAGGTTAGGAATTTGCTCATTCTGACACCGATGCAAAGTGGTATCAGTCTGAAGACCAGTTACAGAGAACCCTGTCCGCATTTTTATGTTAACAACTTTCACCAGGTGGAGTTGAAACACTTCATTTGGGCAACGGATGTTTAAAGAAACGCTCCATAATTACCATCGTGTGAACTGGGATGAATTATTCTACATATTCCATGACAGCCTTTGTTTCATTACCCTGCTCCCTCGCTGTACTACCCTCTCTCTCCGCTCATCCCCTATTCTGCATCGCATTTACTGACTTGGTTATATCACCAGATATATCTGAACGGTGTCCAAAACATGAAGTACCCCATGAATTCTTTTTTTGCTGCTTTTGGTGATGCCTGATACAAGCACCCCAGATTGCTGGGATTTTTGGATGGGAAACGCCTTGCATTTTCTGTACACTTAAATATGCTTGTGAAACGTGAAATATAAGCTCTGTGCAGAGAAACGCTCGAAACAAAGACGCTCCACGCGAACGTGCCTCCCTAATTCCACTGTGGCTGTACGCAGGGTGGGAACAGCGAGTTAATTCTGGCACCGGGCTGCCAGATTACATACGATCCAATGCATGTAACGACGTTACGATGCCTTATAATGCTGGCCCCACTTAAAGCATTTGGCCAAGAATACAAATATTACCTCCAAACGTTAGTTAAAGACGACGTATGCCATGAAGGCGACTCTGATTTGGCAGCGCTTGCACGTTCGTAACAGTTTTACCGTCTTCAAGCTGTTCCTCCAAGTGGCGGCGGAGCCTGAACTCGGGCTGGCCCCAGCTGAGTGTGAACATCTCCGGAGTCGGAGTGAACAGCCAGCAGCCTCGGCGGAAAACTGTGAAAAACCACATCCCCGCGTTGGAAAAACGCGACGAGGGAGTTATACAAAACCATCGAGAATGCGTCTCTGCCAGCCGGAGCTATTGGAGGAGGAACAGCAGAATTAGCAGGCATAGCAAGGGAGAAATAAAGAGATGGCGCGTAAGAAATCGTAGGGCAGAAAGATAAACCTTTTATTTTCTAAGAAAAAGGCCTTGTGCTGCGTGTTTAATGTGCCAGGGTGCACAAAAAAGTGACACTTGCTCCTATAGAAACCTCTGGGGTTTTGAATGGTGACCTTCAGCATGCTTCCCTGTTCTTGGCTGAAACTGAAACCTGTGAAAAATCTCAACTTCCAAGAAAGAAACCACAATGCCCACCGCTCCTCCTGCCTGCTCCAAATGTATTTAAATGAGCTGTGCCATCTACTGGCAGCCGGGAAAGCTGCAGGCAGAGCAGGTCGCTGGTGTGAGCAGTGGGGATGGGTGGATGATGGATGGATGGATGGATGGATGGATGGATGGATGGATGGATGGATGGAGACACAGGGCATTTCCCAGGGATTAGGGACCAGCTGGCTGAAATGCTCTGGGCTACTCACCCCAGCCAGGCACTAATCCCTTGGAAATGCCCTATGCTGAGGTTAATATAAACTGAATTATGCCGGGGGCTGGGAGGGAAGGCTTTAAAAATCCGCTGTGCTGCTCGGCGCTACACGCCTGCTTTTCAATTCTGAGCGAACGCTCCATCTCATGAGATCCAGCTCCACAACAATACGACCTGACTTTATCTTCACAAAACAGTTCCTGCCGCAGAGCTAGATGGAAGCAGCTTTTTTTTTTTTTCTATTTCGTGAAGACTTTTCAAGGTTAAAAAAAAAAATTAATAATATCTTTCAAGAACTCAAGTCTTTTCATGCTTTGCACCCCCCCTAAAAGAGCCCAGCAAGCCCAGAACAACCGCAATCGAAGCCAAACCACAAGACGGTCCTTTCCTTCACATGATAAGACAGCAGCTCCAGCAGCACTGGCTGCTTTCCACTCACGGGGGGAATCGTAGCACAGGATGCTTTGATCAGATAATGAGACAGTTTGAAGCATCTTCACAACCATGTTCCGTCAAAGACGGAGGCATCAGAGCTGATGCCGTAATAGAGATCGAATAAAGAGAGAAGGGAAGGGATGACTCGCAGGTCTGCAGTGTTCAAGACGCACATGATCCCTTGGACTTGGGGAGATCCAGACCAGACGTGAGAAGAAATGTCTTACAGTGAGGGTGGTGAGAGCATGTCCCAGGTTGGCCAGAGAGGTGGTGGATGAACCATCCCTGGAGACATCCCAGGCCAGGCTGGACGGGGCTCTGAGCAACCTGAGCTGGTGAAGATGTCCCTGCTCATGGCAGGGGTGGCACTGGGGGAGCTTTGAAGGTCCCTTCCAACCCAAACTATTCTATGATTCTATGACCTGATGGTCCAGTCGCTGGTGGTGGTGATGGGAAAACAACAGGTTAAACCTGCTTTGTCCCTTCTCCACTGGAAATCCTGGCAAAAGCCAGCAGATCCCATCCAGAACAGATGCAGATGACTGGGCAGCATGGGGAGGGGGCCGGTGCTGAGCGGGACGGTGTCTGTGGATGCAGCCAGAGGACACAGCCAGCCCTCACACTCAAAGATAATTAAATGGGTTTTGCTATTCTGAGCTGCAGCTCAGTCCTGCTTCCCTCAGTAAACTGGACAGTCACAAATCATCTCACCTGGTGCTGAGCTGGGACAGAACGCTACTGAAATATTTCTCTGTTTCATGCCCAGACAGAGCTTCTCCATACCTGGCCCTTCATTCTAGGATGGATCAGCTCCCCATGCACACCCTCCTGCCTGGGTCCAGATACATTTTTAGCAGCTACGTTTAGCTTTTTTTCTTGTTCTCCTGACAAGACCAGAAGCTCTGCATGGAAAGGACTCCCTCTACGGACACTATTTGGCACAATAGGGCTTTGACCGCAGCTGGACCCGCCAGCACAAGCAACCGTAAAACAAATGGTAATAAAACAAGCAGGGAGAAGTCTTTGCTGGGCTCACCCGACCCTGGTGTACTCCCACATCCTCAGGCATTACTTGAAGAGCAGATGGTGCTCTGTGGTAGAGCAAACGAGCAATTATCCTCCTGACACCCCACGAGGCCTCCCCGCATGTGATCGAAAGAAGTTACTTCACCCCAAGCTAAGAGCTGTTGTCTGGCTTCTCAGCATAATTGGATGTAATCGAGTTTAATTCGGTTGGTGCAGTAACTCTGAAGACTTTTATAACTGGATTACTGTCGGATCAGCGGTCATGTGCCATTATATTTGCTGGTCAAAACAGAAGCCAGAATGAAAACAGATGCTTTCCCCCTGCTCCTCCTTCCAACAACACCCCTTCAGGATATGAGCTTGGGCTGTACGGTCAACATAACGAACTAAAAATTCTATCAGAAGAAGGAAGTCATTGCTGTCATATTACCTTCAGGCCTCTCCTAGAAAGCGTAAATTATTTATAGTATGTATCTCTACGTTTGTTTACAAGCCTAGACCATGCACAGCTTAGAGCTGAAGCTACTGGAGGACAGACCTATGATGCACATGAGTTTTGAGACATCTAAATCCTATTATCCTCACTGTACGAGTAGGGAAGTTGAGGCCATGAGCAGGAGTGAATGGCTGATGAGGCTCCTCAGGCCTCATTTTCTGCTGTACGTCACCAGGAATATACAAAATGCTGTGTTTACAGCAGACATAGCTCTACTACAGGTAATCTATAGGTAAGAGAGTGGCACCTGGTAAACATAACAAAGTCAGCAGTGTGAAGATCTTATTTTCAGCACATACCCAGCTCCTACCAGCATTGTCAGTGAAGCATTGTATGTGAAAGCTTGTTACCATCATACTTTGAGTCAGATTTTGAAGATTCAAGACCCTGTGGTCTTTTCTAATGACCCCAAAATGCTCAGAGTTAAGACACACCAAGATCCTCCTGACAGAGGCTGAGGCCAAGCAAATAGAGACTGAAATACAACACTTCTTTAACACTAAAAATAATTACTGGAGCAACACGTGGAGGTGATACACTCCTATGGTTTCAAAGCATTTCAGGCCATTTGCAAGCAACGGAAGCGTATTATATTCCTGGCTGAAACATCGACTTCATTTTAGACAGACACCTGCTAAAATTCAGCTCAATTTTGAGTTGTAGATCAACCGTTAAAAGACCAAAGTGCGAAGAGACCACCCTAAGATCAGCAGCAAAGGATGCTCTCCCAGCAGGAATACGCATCTCTGGTTTTGGCCAGATGGCTATTGTGAGTTTCTAACCATCTGGGAAATAAACACTTCATAATGTTCTATCTCAGAGGGTTTAGCACAAGCTTTCTTCCTTTTTCCCTAAACCAACACTGTTACAGATGATATCAGGTCTCAGGCAGGGACTGGAGTAATTTGGTGCTAAAAACACCGTGTTTTTGGCACTTACTCCAAGGAGACGCTAATGTAATCCTGCCTGGCAAGTCATCCATCAAGTTTTTGTAACAAATAGGCTCATGGAATTCATTAAATAGTTGAACCCCGTGCTTCCTAAATCACCATAAATGCTCATCATTTATTAACGCTATTAATAATAATGGAATTTGAAAGACTGTTTGAAGCCACTGGATAAACTAGGCCCTCCAATTTGATTTGTGTGGTTATTCGGGTTTTGCGGGTGGCGACGCTGGGACGTGCAGGGCGATAGGGAGAGCACCACCCATGCGTGTTTGCAGAGACACCAGCACTGGATCTGCCTGCAGAGCTCCTTCTGATGGCTCAGATGGTGTGTACACGCTGCTGGGCAAGCCCGGACGCACACCGTGATGTATTTATACTAAACAACTGCAGAGGTCATCCCAAGTGCTTCATGGAGATGCCACTGAGTGACTCCAACAGGTCAGAATGAGGTCTCATCGGTTACAGCAATGCCAGAACCTCTGCGGGAGGTAAGTGCTCGTGTAATAGATCTCCTGGAGCTGCAGAATGGTTACTGGATGAGCACTGATTTTCATAGAATCATAGAATAGTTCTGGTTGAAAAAGACCCTCAAGATCACCAAGTCCAACCATGGACCCAACACTATCACTACCCCATGTCCCTGAGAACCTCATCACATCTGTTCAACCCCTCCAGGGATGGTGACTCCACCACTGCCCTGGGCAGCCTGTTCCGATGCCCAACAGCCCTTCGAGGAAGAAATTGTTCCCAAGATCCAACCTCCTCCGGCACAACTTGAGGCCGTTTCCTCTGCTCCTGGCGCTTGTTCCTGGGGAGCAGAGCCCGACCCCCCTGGCTCCAAGCTCCTTTCAGGCAGTTCAGAGATCAGAAGGTCTCCCCTCAGCTCCTGTTCTCCAGCTGAACCCCCCAGGTCCCTCAGCCGCTCCCATCACACTTGTGCTCCAGACCCCTCACCAGCTCCGTTCCCTTCTCTCAACTCGCTCCAGGACCTCAAGGGCTTTCTTGGAGTGATCCCCGGATTCGAGGTGCGTCCTCGCCAGTGACAACTGTGGGGGGAAGAACTTTTTCCATAACTTCGTGCTGAAATGAGAGAAATCTGTTCTCAGGTCAGGTAGGAGAGCCTGGAAATCTAACTCTGAGCCTAACTTTGGCTTTGCTTTCATTTGTAGCCTCTGGCAAGTACCTTCATCTGTCCCTGATTTTTCTGCACCCACCTGGAGCATCACAGCTGTGTGAACAGCCCTGGCAGCACTGACATGGAGAGGTCAGTAAGCCTGAAAGTTGTTTTGGGTGGGTGTCACACAGCATCACAGACTGGTTTGGGTTGAAGGGACCTCTGGAGATCATCCAGTCCAACCCACCTGCTAACGCAGGGTCACCAGAGCAGATCACACAGGAAGGTGTCCAGGTGGGTTTGAATGTCTGCAGAGAAGGAGACTCCACAACCTCTCTGGGCAGCCTGGTCCAGGCTCTGGCACCTCATGGTAAAGAAGTTTCTCCTCATATTCAGATGGAACCTCCTGTGTTTCAGTTGCCCCTCATCCTGTTGTTGGGCACCACTGAACAGAGTCTGGTCCATCCTCTTGACACCCACCCTGGAGATATTTATAAGTATAAATAAGATCCCCAGCTGTCTCCTGCTTGGACAGGCAGCCCATGGCCACGCAGTCATCAACAGGGCAGCAGCAAATCTGAGGGACAAACAGAAAACAGAAGACCCATGTCTCAGAAGAATACGGATCATTGCCTCCTTCACACAGCTTATTCATAGTACCGAGCACTTAGAGCCCCGGAACTTCAAAGGGTGGGAAAAATAGTACCGAATTAATGCTCAAAAATCACTTGGCAATATGGACACCAGAGAAGTATCATTGCAAAGCCACTTTGCCCATGATATATAACTCTTGTGCCCAGTGGCTGGACATCTAGCACGTCCTAGAAGTCATAGCAGATAGGCCAGACATGAGGAAGAAATTGTTGGCCCTGAGGATGGTGAGAGCCTGTCCCAGGTTGGCCAGAGAGGTGGTGGATGAACCATCCCTGTAGACATCCCAGGCCAGGCTGGACGGAGCTCTGAGCAACCTGAGCTGGTGAAGATGTCCCTGCTCATGGCAGGGGTGGCACTGGATGAGCTTTGAAGGTCCTTTCCAACCCAAACTATTCTGTGATTCTACAATAGTACAGAATAGTCTAATATAGAAACTTAAGTGTTTACATGATTCATCAAGGCCATCTTCCAGACCACACAAAGATTTTGTTTATGAGCAATTTGCATATTTTTTTGCCAGCAACCCATATGATTGGTGACTTCTGAAAATTTAGACCTCAATTTTTACAGCACATACAAGTATCAGGGCATTCATCTGCTGAAGACAGTGGGATATCCAGCTTTTGGTGAAGAGCAAAAAGCAAGATCAAGCTCTGCAAAGAAAATTAAAAATGTACTCTGCTGGCTGCCTCACATTATTCAGGAAAAGAAATCAATTGTAAGAGTAATGAAAATGAACAGCAGGATTGCTGTCTCTGAAAGGCCTCGGGACATACAGGGATAAGATAAAAATCACTGAAGCACAGCCTAGGATCTTAGAAATGCCAAAAATGCTTTTGAAACCGGATCGGTTGCAAACATCCTGCCCCGCTTCTGGTGTGGCAGTGCTCCCAAAGGCAGAGGGAAGTCTCGTGGGGAGGCAGCGAGCAAAGATTTGGTTTATTTGGGTGAGTTCCATGCTTCTGCCCCACACCTCCCACAACCTTGGGCACGCAGCTCAGTTGCTCCGTGCCTCAACTTCCTGCAGCGAGAGCATCAGCAATAAGAGCGACACGGATTCTGAAGTCATTTCATCCACATTTCACCCATAATCGTGCTTACAATTCTGATGGAGCCAGTATATGTATTTAAATGGCCAGACAGCCTTGCCCTTTATGTGAAAGCTCTTCCTTTACTGCATCTCCGCCGAACAACTTGTGCAGCAGACACCGAGACACAGCTGTAGGACACGTAATAATACATTTCACAGCAGCAATAAAACAACGGGAGCCATAATTTCTTTGAACTCTGGGGTCAAACTTGTTGTTAGCCAAGTCTGTAAGAACTCGTATAGTAAATTACATACGTCTCTTTACCAGCAGGATCATAAAATAAAACTTTACAATCCTTCCGAAGGTCACGGCTCTGCAACGAGCAGTGAAGACAAAACAATAAATTCACCTCTGAGACCACCATTTCTGTGGCTTCGGCAGCTTTGGTTAGACCTGAGCAAATTAGGACTTTGACAATCTTTATACAACGTCTTTCTTATTTCTCCTTTGGACCCATCTCCCAATTCTCCCTAAGCGTAAGGCAGAGGCTAAAACAACAGTAAAAATGGCTGTTATTGGTTTCAGCAGCCACATTTATCTCTATACACACATTTAATGGAAACAATGACCAAAGTGTTTCTTGGCAAATTAGTCCCCTTCTCCCCAACCAAGAAAAACACATCTATAAGCTATTTCCAAAACAATCAATATTAGCCCCGCAAGCAAAACTGTACGTTACATTTCCCATCAAAGTCTTGGCATTCCCTCAAACAAGTGATGCTTTATAAATTGCAGCTACTACCAAATAAACCGGAGAGAAGAGTGCTGAGCTGGGCACCTTGCTGCTTTTCCCTCAGGTCTGGGGGCTTGAATTCAGGTAATTTAGCTACAAAAATCCCCGCGCTGGCCTGCTGACTTTTAAACATTTGGCCCAGCCATGTATCTTTTCATCTACGCTTGTACAGAAGCTGGTTAAACAGCCCGAGATCCGGACACTGCCATGGTACCAAAACATAAATCATAAAGGGGAGAAGGGCAATCTCTACTAGACTCAGAGCATGGATTTGCTCTCCCGGGGATTTAAAACCAAAAAGACTGACACATGGTGTTAGTTTTGCGGGTATTATTTTTTTAATTAAAAATAGAGTACTTCGGGATACTTTGATCCTGCACATAAAGGTCTTAAGCAAAGGGATTATCTGATATTCTTGAGGTGAAAACAAAGGTTTTCCGCTAAACACTCTTCGGAGAGGCTGGCATTTGGTTATGCAAAGTTTACGGCATTGCTCTTTTATTCCCAGCAGTGCTGCCCTTCCATCGCTCCATCCTAATGTTGCAAAGACACAGACGCAGTAATCGATGACACCGATTCTTTCACCTGAAGCTCAAAGTGAGGACAAACCTGAAACGGGGCAGTGCTGGCCGCTGAGGAACTGAAACTTGAAGAAATAACTTACCGAAAGGATGCTGGCCGAGACCGTGCTGCTCACCTGGGCTGGAGAACCGATGGCTTATTGCACTGAAAACACCCCCAAGGGAGCTACTGCACTGGGTGCTCGGGCTAAGAGGTGATTCCTGCGTGCAAAAAATAACAGTGTTTATTTGAAGAAGTGTCAGAGGGTTTATCTGGCTTTGGCCATAGCCAGAGCGCAGGCTTGAAGCAAAGACGTAGCAAGGAAAACGGCTTAAAACTAAGAAAATCTCATAGTGTTTCCCTCCCTGTCCAAGAGGAACGACCTCCCCTGTCCTCCAGATTAACTTCCCTTTTGTTTTGGGAGAGGAGATTCGAAGGAAATACACGACATTCCACATGGAAATCCCAGGGAAAACACGTCGCATTCCTTGGCAATACCAGCCGACGTTACACACACATCTCGGGAGGCGAACAATGCCAGCCTGGAGGGAAAGAGCGGCTCCCACCCTCGCTGGATGCCCATAAATCAAACTTCTCACAAGAAAACTAATCTCGGTATTAACCCTAAGCAGTATCACCACGCACATGGGGCCCAGCCCCTGCCTTCTCCTCTCTCCCACCGCTAGGAAACATGATCTGGGTGAAGATGTCCCTGCTCACAGCAGGGGTTGGACTGGATGAGCTTTGAAGGTCCCTTCCAACCCAAACTGTTCTATGAAAACAACACACGGTGAAGGCTGTTTCAAAGGCTGGACAACCCTTTCTTCTCCTTTCTGAGTCTGCTCAGTTCTGTTGGGAACAACCCTACTCTCCTCCTGTTTTTTCTGCCAGATTATCAGGGGTAGTTTTTTGGATGAGCTTTCAGACCCAAGGGCAATGCCTCCTTAGCTCAACCCTGCCCATGGGATCTCCAACACACCCAGTACCTTTGAATTGAACAGAAATACATGTAGAAGACTGAGGAGATTGCTTCTCTTGGACACTTAGTTGAAAATGCATGAAGAACCGCTCACAGTGCATCCTTGCTATATACCTTCATATACCTTCTGTGGTGAGCAACAGAACCCGAGAGAATGGCAGGAAGAAGTGCCAGGGGAGGTTCAGGTTGGACATGAGGAAAAGGTTCTTCACCCACAGGGTGCTGGACACTGGAACAGGCTCCCCAGGGAGGTGTCACAGCCCCAACCTGACAGTGTTCAAGAAGAGACTGGACAATGTCCTCAGACACACGGTGTGAACTGTGGGGTTGTCCTGTGCAGGGACAGGAGCTGGACTCAATGATCCTTGTGGGTCCCTTCCAGCTCAGGACATTCTATGGTTCTATATTATACCTACCTATAAATAAATCAGAGAGTCAACCTTTTCCTTCTGTCCTGCAACAACCTCTTACCAACGCAAAGCATGAAGGGTGGATCACACCAGTCCTTGGCCCTTGCAAGTTGTCACCTCCTGTCAGGCCCTGACAACCTGTTTGAAACAGTCCTGCTGTCCTTCCCTGTGACTTGTGACTCATGCCACATCATCCTATGACTTCTTGGCACTTTCCATTGTCTTCTTCTCTACACCTTGTTTGTCACCTGTCACTGTTAAGCCCCACATCCTGCCCATCAGATCTGGCATCTCAACAACCTCCTGTTGATGCCAAAACCAACACAACCAGCCCAGAGCTGCTGCGGGGACCAGAGCAGCGTGGCCAGGAGCTGGTTTTGCCACCCAGCCACTCTGTTTTCAGCAGATGGGCTTCCCAGTTCAAGCACTGTCATTTACAGCAAGTGTGACAGAACCAGGGATGAAGGATCTCAAGGACACCCGCTCATCGCAACATGGGATGGATGGGGCTGTTTGGCAGCTGCATTCTTTCTGCATCTTCCTGCTGAGAAAATTAATTCCAAAACATAAAGGCCAGCAACAACGTTTAAGAAAATGAATTAAAACGAGCTGGTCCAAATGTAGGAAGATAGTCGGGTGTCTGATGTATTATAGGAACTTCTGATGGTTTCAAAGGGAAGGCAGGTGCTCAAACCGTTTTGTGGAACCAGACTTACCAACTCAAGACTCTACTGAGAAATGCAAACCAGAAAATGCACAGTTAACACCTGCCCAACCAAGCAGACGCAGGAGATATCAAAACAATCTCGATGTGCAGGGGATGTCTCAGCGCATGCAACAAACACCCCAAAGTAAGGACCTTGTGGTGATGATGTTTGCATGATGGCAACATGTAAAAGCCCCAACCGTGGACCAAACTGAAACTCGGCAGATGCCACGTGACATAAATATGTATTTTTAGATACTGCAGGTGCAGCATTATACAGTGAGAACTGTGACTGCAATATTACCAGCGCAATGCTATTTGATTACTATTTTTCCATTTCTTTCATCTACTTGGAAAATAATTTTTTCATGGGTGTTCTGCACCCACTTCACATTGTACATGGGGTTCATCAGAATTAAGGCTGTTACCTTTATTAATTTATATATAATGCTTATACTGCAGCCGTCTTGGGGTCCAGAGCAGTAAGGACTACGCAAATGACCTTTTGCTATATTGTGATAATTTGGAAGGGAAGAAGGATGCTGGAAATACTCAGTTTGAGTCCCAAATAAACCACTTGTTTCCAATTGCCTTGGGTATGTTGCTTGATCTGCCCTTAATACAGGAATGAATATTTCTATAGCTGGCAGGGAAGCTGAGAGCATAAACCCATTAGAGACTGCAAGGAGTTCAGATCCTATAGTGATAATTAATTACTTAATACATACGCAATGGTTAGGAGTGCATGTTTGTTGCTTCAAAATACAGACAAAACTGCTTGGTCTGATAAGCACACGAGAGATTTTCTCAATAATAACAATGAAAAAGCAAAACAACAGGAAAAAAACACCGATAAACTGCAAGTTGGCTCTGGAGAGATGAATGAACTCTCTTTGTCTTTCTGCTACGAACATGTGCTCTCCTGGAAACAGAAAACAGAAATCTCCTGCAGAAGTTGTGCAACCAATTTGGGTAAATGGAAAGAGAAACATCTACTCAAGACGCTGAAGGAAACACTGTGATGCTGAGCACTACGGTTTTATAACAGAAGAAGAAACCATACGGAGTTACAAAACAACCCAGTGCACATCTTTATTGATGATTCACAAAATCAAACATCATTCACCTAATTCACTCCAGCAGCTTCAGTGTGATATTTTTCCTTGCCAGGTTCGGCTGATTTTCTTTTCAAGGTAAAGAGTATTTGTTTTCAACTCGGGGTGAGGAGAATCACGCTTTACAGTAGCCATTTCGTAAGAGCGAGTGCATCACAGCCATGACAATACTTCACAATTTTATAACATTTAATCTTCAAAGTACCATGCAGGCATTTAATTAAAGCCTATTAAAGCCTCACAGCAGCCCTGGCTCCCAGTCCATTTTAGGTCACACCTCCTTAATGATATTTCACATAAACCCCCCTCCCAACAACGCTTATTCGGTACTTCCATGGCTTGTACTGGTCTCACGAGAATCTTAACCCTTTAGTTAAGTGGGATTTATTAATACTCCTGAAGTGCATTGAGGACACGAACTGCTATCAAATTAACTGCAAATGTGCTTCCATAATCGCACCAGAACGTATATTATGTCCAATAAGCCAGTATTAAATTTACCAAGAGCTTCACTGATTTAAAAAAGTCTCGATTTCCTACTAAAACACACTGAGTCATACATAATATGGTACATACATACAGTCACACCATCAGTTTGCTCCATGTGCGTCGGCTGCTGAGCTACAGGAGACAGGAGTGAGAAAACCTGGGGAAGGGAATAACGTCTTTGATATTGTCAACTCCCAAGATGTACTGCAGGTAGCGTTCAAACCCCATTCCGAAGCCTCCATGGGGAACTGAGCCAAATTTTCGGAGGTCTAGATACCTGTAATTTAAACAGACAGTTACGTTTGCAGCTGGGTTACGCTGATGTAATTACAGAGAGCTTTTTATCTAGGGTTTTGCTTTCCATCTTAATTACTTCCCTTTGACCCCAACCACCATGGGTTCCTGCCAACACAGCCAGTGTTGGTCAGGGCTGCAACATTGCGGTTCCCCGACCGGCTAAATTGTACTAGCAGAAACCCCAAGTGCAAATGTGTTTAAACCAGCACAGATATGCTTTGCCAACACGCTAAAGCCTGTTTTGTTTAGGAGCAAGAACTCATTTGGGTACAAAGAACAGCTTTACCATCATAGCTCTGCTCATACCGCGGGCTTCTTGGTAAGTTTTAGTGTCTAAAATGCTCCGAGCAGAGGCACAAACTCAGGTTCCTACAGAGATGCAAGATATTTCAAGTGATGGAGATGGAGTCGCCTGCTTGGGTTTGTTCAGCCCTTGCCACGCTGGTGCTGAGATCTGCTCTACAATACATTCTTTCATTTTCTGTCTTCTTCTCACTAGTCTATATAATTTCATTTCCAGCAATTTCTTCAGGTCTTACCATCTGCTGACTTCCTTCAGATGTTTAGTTTTTCTTTTAAGGTAATTAAGACGGCTTTTTGTTACATGTTTCCCCAATCACTCTTACAGACCGATTCATTTATTTCCACAGTAACTCAGCAAAAAAAATCCTGGACGTTTCCTCTTTGAAACAAGATCTGGAATGAGACATTTCATTTTGGAGAACAGCACCTGTTGTGCACGGAAAACTCAGAAAACGTTTGGAAGAAGATATTCCAAATATATGGGTGTCAATAAGATTATGATGTTCTTTCTTTAGAGTCCTCCACTTCCCAGCTGGACTGTAGCTGATGTGACACACAAAAACTATATTTCCAGCTATAAATTGTCACCAACCGTTTTATTTTAATAGGAGTGAAAAACATCTCGGTGGTTCTATTGATTTATAGGGCCACTTCTGAGCTCACCGATGCCACAAAGTTATTTTTCTTTGTATGAGTGCACTAGTAAGGGATCAAGTGACTCCAGATGTATTACATGCTTCTAACCTTCGGGTATGAATATTTTATCACCCCGGTTTAAAAAAAATCACGTGCATTTAAATACAAGTACATATATATGTTTTACTACTTAGGCAGTAGAGTGGTGGGGAAAAAGCACTGTGAAAAGAAATTAAGATTGGATTGATTGTAATAAATGGCTTCACAAATTTTAACTACTGTTAATACACTGCAAGGAAAAACTGTAGTTTATAGTGTGTATATATAACTTATCTATTTATATATATATATTATATATATAGTATAATATATATATTTAAGTGTACCTGCTTTTACATATCACAGAATCACAGAATCGACTGGGTTGGAAAAGACCTCAGAGATCATCCAGTCCAACCCTTGGTCCAACTCCAGTCCATTGACTAGATCATGGCACTAAGTGCCATGTCCAATCTCAGCTTAAAAACCTCCAGGGATGGTGAGTCCAGCACCTCCCTGGGCAGCCATTCCAATGCCTGACCATTCTCTCTGCAAAGAATTGCTTTCTAATCTCCAGCCTATATACATATATATGTATATATATATATATACATATATATGTATATATGGAGTGTTCTTGCTTGGAGTTCCATGTGCTTCAGAATTTTGTTGGTTTGAAGACTATATTTGAGCAGATTGAACCCAAAGTAATGTCCCAACCACCTCTACTTGCAACCCAGAAATCCTCTCCAACAAATTCTACAGCTGCAAGAGATCACCCTGGCAGACTCGGTTTGACAGTACGCCCTTTATACCATGAAATATTATTTATCCTTGCAGTTCATTAACAGTAGTTAAAATTGGGGAAGCCATTTATTATACTCAATCCAATCTTCAAGTGTGGGTTGTTTTGATTTTTTCCCTCTACCCCACTGCCCAGGTAGTAAAACAAGAAGAACAACTTCTTACCTCATCCAAACTAGCACTGGCACATGAAGTGCAGTTACGCCTCCATTAGAAGTTGAACAGCCGGCTAAAGAGTGAGACATTTCTTTTGTGACCCCTGGGACCAACATGTTTCTATCTGTGCTGCTGGGTGTTCGTCTGGCTTGCGAAGGCTCAGTTTTATCCACCCCACACCTTGTGATGAAGATTACAGAATCATAGAATCATTTTGGTTGGAAAAGACCTTTAAGATCAGTGAGTCCAACTGTTAACTCAACTCTAGCACTAACCCATGTCCCTAAGAACCTCATCTACGTGTCTTTTAAATCCGTCCAGGGACAGTGACTCCACCACTGCCCTGGGCAGCCTGTTCCAATGCCCGACAACCCTTTCCTGCAACAAATTGTTCCCAAGATCCAACCTCAACCTTCCCAGGCACAACTTGAGGCCGTTTCCTCTGATCCTCGCACTTGTTCCTGGGGAGCAGAGCCCGACCCCCCTGGCTTCAAGCTCCCTTCAGGCAGTTCAGAGATCAGAAGGTCTCCCCTCAGCTCCTGTTCTCCAGCTGAACCCCCCAGGTCCCTCAGCCGCTCCCATCACACTTGTGCTCCAGCCCCTTCCCCAGCTCTGTTCCCTTCTCTCAACTCGCTCCAGCACCCCGAGGTCTTGCTTAGGATATGAACACATAGGCTGTGAACAGGATCATGGTCTTTGCCTCTATCCACTTCATACACACTGCACTGAGAACCTGAGTTTCTACTAATACACTCAGAACTGCCACTGGGGAGCTTCCAACTTAGCAGCTTTTCACTGGTTTGAAAGGAAAATGATGGGCAGATCTGATGCTGCAGGAGGTGACCTGTGAACAAGAATCATAGAATGGATTGGGTTGGAAGGGACCTTCAAAGCTCCCCCAGTGCCACCCCTGCCATGAGCAGGGACATCTTCACCAGCTCAGGTTGCTCAGAGCCCCGTCCAGCCTGGCCTGGGATGTCTCCAGGGATGGTTCATCCACCACCTCTCTGGCCAACCTGGGCCAGGCTCTCACCACCCTCAGTGTAAAAATTTCTTCCTCATGTCTGGCCTGAATCTCCCCTCTTTTAGTTTAAAACCATCACCCCTTGTCCTGTCACAACAGGTCCTGCTCAAAAGTCTGTCCCCATCTTTCTTATCGGCCCCTTTTAAGTCCAGAAAGGCCACACTAAGGTCTCCCTGGAGTCTTCTCCAGGCTGAACACCCCGACTCTCTCAGCCCGAAAGGAATGACCTGGTTAGTGTGAGGAACATGGGTGCAGCTCATGGCAGATCAACCTGCACCAGCTCAGTGGTTCTGAGTAGAACTGGTAAACCAGCTGGTGACTGGGCCTAGTAATTTAAAGAACAGAGCAAACATTTCTGATGACATCTATGAGCGTATCTCAGCCAGTGCAAAGACAAGTTAGACCAAGCCTAGCATCTTTTCTCGCCTTTTGCTGGCAACAGAGTTTATAAAGTCATTGTAAGGAGATGAAATAACTCACCTTCTTCCAGATGAACAATAATAATAATACACTCTACCCTTGCTTATCCAGGGCTTTGTTCTGCAGATCTCAAAGCACTCTGAGAAGCTATTTTGGCAACAGCAGTGAAACAAAACCCATTAAAGTTAATGGAAAAAGTCCATTGAATTAAACGTGCTAAGGATCAAGCCTGTGAATCCTTTCTGATGACTGTGCTTAAAAGAAGCAAAGGAATTGAGAAATTTTCCATTCTTCCCAGATGAAAGAAAAAGTAGCTGCCTGCAGATGAAGAGAAAATTCCCTCTGGGCTGGAAAATACTCCCTGATGTTTTCCTGCATTCAGTAGTCGCCAGATATTGGATGTTTCTCACCTCAGAAACAGTAATGAACTATTTCTCCCGGTAGCTCATATTTAAGAGGAGAGCTGAGCCTTCCACTGGCAACTGGGGGACTGTGTAACATTATTCCACGGGGGAAATAAGTTTCTGCGACCCCAGTCAGGCCCAGAGTTCATGTTCTGGACCTAGAGGACTAGTAGTTCTTCAGAGATTTGAATCTTACTAAAGTATGTGCTGCAACAACAACCCCCAGCAATGAATTCCAGGAGCTTGTTATGTGCCAAGTTAGAAAAGCATTTCCTTTCATCCTTTTAAAAATCCATATCCTTTTATCATCATCGCGAGCTCCCGTGTTGCACTATGAAGATCAGGGCTCTCTTAGTGACCATTCACAAGCAGGATGTGTTCTTTTCTGTCTCTTTTCAAAATAAATGCAATCTTGATCTTTTATGTAAGCCCCTTGTTATACTGAAGCCTCTGCAGCCAGTCTGAGAAAAAGGCTGAAAGAACAAAGATAGCGCGGCTCATGAAGGTGAATATTCTACTGGGGAAAAAAACAAAAGGAAAAAGATGAGGGTAATGAAAAACTACCAGTGAAATTACGTTTGAAAGATTATTTTGTTGGATATAAGTACACAAAGCATCGCCAGGTTCTGATGCTGAGTAAAACGCTGTTTTGGTGTCAAACAGCTTTGGCTTTTTGGGAATCCATAAAAAAGCATTCAGGGAGGTCAACCTAAAACACTGCCATGGACACAAGTGGGGTTTGGGCATGTTTTGGTTGCCTTTAGCACTGATTTTCTGCTCCCAGAGCAGGAGTAACAGGACCAGGCGCCTGTCAAGGACAGCGATGGGCTCTACCTGTCCTCACTGGCTCTGGAGGACGTTGGAGGATGACATGAATGTCGTCACTGGTCCTGGATTGCAAGTGGCTCCCCAGTGCTGCTAGTCTGTAAGCCCAACTCTTCCTTTCTACCTTGCCACACAAGGACCCTACAGAACACTCTGGCATTCAGACTTCAAAGAAAATAAGAAATCAAAGAGCTCAACACAGCTCAGTCTTCTCCATCTAGAGCAGAAGCAAGGCCAAGACAACAGAAATATCCACTTGCAGACGGCAGATAACATGAATGGAAACATTCAGGGCCAGGCTGGACGGGGCTCTGAGCAACCTGAGCTGGTGAAGATGTCCCTGCTCATGGCAGGGGTGGCACTGGATGAGCTTTGAATGTCCCTTCAACCCAAATTATTCTATGATCCTATGCGCATAACGATAACCAGAGGGAGGAAATGGGTGCCTTACAGGTAGAATCACAGAATTGTTTTGGTTGGAAGAGACTTTTAAGATCATCAAGTCCAACTGTTAACCAAGCACTGTCAAGCCCATCACTAAACCACGTCTCTAAGAACCTCATCTATGTGTCTTTAAACCCCTCCAGGGATGGTGACTCCACCACCGCCCTGGGCAGCCTGTTCCAATGCCTGACTGTCTGAAATGCTGCTCGGGCTGCTGGCAGTGGGGATACGTTCATTACAAAGTACCTGTTTCGTTATCGCTCCTGCTAAGCTGGCACCCGGAGGCTGCAGACAGGATCAGGACCTTTATTTACAAGGTGATACACTCAGTGCTCTTTGGTCATGGAGAAAGTGACTTCCCAGAATAAACTGATCGCCTGACATTCCCACCTCACTTCCACAGAGCTCTGCAAGTCCAGCCCAGATCAGCACCCACAGCACTGAGCCCTTTTCTGTCTACAGTTCAAAGGGAGGAGCGCGAAAATCAAATAACTCTGCAAAATCAAGACAAATCCTTTTGCAACTCATGTTCTGTATAGAAAGAAACCTGCAAAACCAGAGACATGTAGTGAACTGAAGAAGATTCAGAGAATTTTGACAGTGTTTCCTTATCTGCTTCTTTTTGAAAAGCTTTCTAAAATGTAGGAATGGGCAGAGGCACAAGAGTATTTCAGCTCATCAGCTGCCTCTTTGCCCAATGATTCTCCCACAAACAGGGCACTCCTGAAGCTGCCCTAGAAGTTGTCAGCTCCCACAATATCCTCGTGTTTAGTGGGAGAAGAAAACAGGTAGAAACAGAGATATGGCAATAAATAAGGGCTTTCAAAAGGGACCACATCTCGTGGAGCTGCCCATTTCAAAGTCAGCAAATATTATATTTAAAACGGAATGACTCAACTGTTCTTCAGAGAGTTTGCGAGCCAGCTTTGGAGACTCAATTCAATCACTAAATTGGAGGAGATTAATTTCTGTCTCTCCTGCCACTTCCACTGAAAAAAATGGATGCTGGCGAACTACCCACCTGTTTTCTGGCAGGTTCTGGACTGCTGTCCAGAAGCAGCCAGGATTATTCCTATCCTGCACCTTCTTAGGACACCAGACCTTGCTATGGCAGCAGAGAAAACCAGTTTTAATATTTTCTGGGAAGTTACAACATCTGTGATGGAGCGGAGGGAACACAGGAGGAAAGAGACTCCAAAAGGAGATCACGGGGGAAAGAATTTCCAGAATGTGATTGCTACATACCGCATGAGAATGGGTGATGGGCAATGTCTTAACCTGCTCTCCTGAGAGAAACGCGAGGCAGGACTGAGCTGGCTCAGCAGGGCTGGGAGGCTCAGCCACTGGACACTGAAATTCCTCAGGCTGTGATCATCCTTGGTGAGGATGTTTCTTCCCACAGATGCAGTGATAGTGTATTCTGGCCCATAAATGTAAACGATAAATGAAGGCATTTAATTCATCCCATTTGCAAATGGATGATGTAAAGGTCTGCCGTGCACCGGGCTGCTCCTACGTGATTTCATATTGTGGGAAGAAGAGCATGAAGAATCCTACACTTTGCAGTTTTTCAAGGCAGCCTCCCTAATGATCATTCCAAATGCTGCAGACTGTTTGAATCTACCCTTCTAAATTTAAAACCCTCAGCACTATCACCTCTCAGTAGCTGTGACAAAGTACATACCAAGAAACACTTGTCAAGGGGAACATTAAGAACCTTCTGTCGTTCTAATAGGCTAAACTGCTAATTCAAAGGTTGTTGTGTCTCCTTAGCAGGACAGTTTTAATTGCTTCAGCAGCTTTGTTAGGGGAAGATTTTTCGACCCAATTGCCCCATCAATTGCAAAGGGAGTTATTCACAGAGCTGTTAAAGGTCACAAATTGCTTGTGGTTCTGTTTACCTCGTGCAATGGTGGCCAGAATCTATTCAACGTGGAACACAGCTTAATGATTTAATATCAAAAATAACGGATGGGTTGTAAATTAATCCACTTAATGCAGTCCTGAAAGGAAAGACCTGTGCTGTGAGTGGACAAATCGGGAAGATAAACTAAGTAGTAGCATTAGATTAAACTTTGTTTAAATGAACTGGCTGTTCCATTTAGACTGGCAGCAACTGCAGGGCAACCAGGCCAAGAAACGTGCTCCCAAGAACAGGATCAAAACAATGAAACAGTTGATTGAAGAGTCTCAAAAGAAGAAAATAGCTTGCAGAGCAAGATAGTGTCTTACCATTGGTAGGTATCTGCGAGTCCCAATCTGTAGAACAAAAAGAAAACCCCTTGTAAGTAAAGGAACAGAGGAGACGCACACAAGCAGCACTTGCCTGGAAGAGAACGCTACAAGAGAAGGGAGGGTCTGATAACTAAAATCAGTTCAAAAAGGAAAGGCAGGAAATTAGGGGAAGACACAATCAGTGGCTGTCAGTTCTGGTAAGCAGCAGATAATCTTGAACAGATTCCCAACATGATGCTTAAGATGTAAAGTTTGTTTTGTCAGTGTTCAGGGTTGACCCCAGCTTCATGCAAAGACTTGTGCATATTCTTAACTTCAAGCATCATCAGTAAACTGCTTGTGAATGTCTGGAGAGCACAGGCCTGAATATTAAATTTACAACCAACCTCATTTATGAGTGAGTCAAAACCTCTTCATGTGTGGCTATGTGGTTCCCTATCCACAGCGTGTAAAACCACTGAACCCCCATGGCTTCATTAATGTGTGTCGACTTCCGTGAAACTAATAACCAAAATATATCCTTTTCTAACCAGCATCAGCGCATCCTCTCCTCTTTTCCTGCCCTAGCAGAGTCAGAGCAAAATTGCCGGGTTTTCTTTCTCTGAAAACAAAGAGAAAACTGTAGGCAAAGACAGACCACTTCTCTCATCTTCAGTGCGTCGCAGCTGTCCCGGACGGGGACGTGAGCAGCTATTGAATGAAATGCGTACCAGGAGACAAGAATCACGTTCTTTATCTCTTAGTTATGCTGAGACCACAGGAAGAAGAATTTAAAAGCCTTAACAAAGTATTTTGGCTCCGTTTGGGTTCAAGCTCCACATGGACCCTTCTCCACCCCACACCTCGAGGGCTGTGGGCTCCAGATCTTACTGGCAAAAATTTCAAGTGATAAAGTGCAGCAGGCAACAGCGTATTTTGCTTTGGCTGAAACATTTGGAGAGTTTGCAGGGGAAGTAGCAGGAAGCACAGGGAATAATATCATCCTACAGCAAAAAATTGAGAACCAGTGTTCTGGGGGTTTAAATTGCCCTGTGCCTTTTGGATTCATTATGTCGAAATAGATTTTTCTCTTCTCCAGTGACCAGATATATCTCTGTGAGCACGTAGCTGATTTAAGCAACAAATTCATTCCCAACGTGCAAATGGTGTTACTCTGGGATTAATCCTCCTCCAAAATTGCTTTGCACAAGTGTATGAATGGCACAAATGGACCCATGTGAGTTACAAAAAGTTCTCTTGAACAATCAGACAGGATCCAGGGACCAATTGTCTGTGGAGAATTACCCCATCTATAACGTCAATTATTGTTAACTAAACAGCAGCTTTCATATTCTGACACTGAATTTAGCCTAAAATTACTCAAAGTCACACAATCCAGAACAAAGCAGCAGGGAAAGAGCCCATACAGGTCCCAGGCACTTCCAATGATGCTTCCCATCAAACTGTTAGCAAAGAACCACGTTCTCTGAAATGATGCCACTGAGGCCAGTGGCATCACCACTAGCGAAGCTTCCGACCCAAACTGCAGTTCCTCAGTTACACAATGTGATGACAAATACATCTGAGCTCTGTCTACGTGACAACTTCCACCTTTGCAATCCACTCTTAGCCACAAAAGCTGCCAAGAAAAGGCTCGAGGGGTGAAGTGTCTCACACCAGATCCAGACAGCCCCAGCATTCTGCTGCCCTGGCCTCCTAGCAGAAAATAAACTCTTCTTCCGTGATGAGCTAAAACAGAGAGACAGTTTGTGTATCATAGAATCATTTCAGTTGGAAGAGACCCACAGGATCATCGACTCCAGCCATAACCTAACTCTAGCACTAAACCATCTCCCTAAGAACCTTGTCTAAATGCCTTTTAAGCCCCTCCAGGGATGGTGACTCCACCACTTCCCTGGGCAGCCTGTTCCAATGCCTGACAACTCTTTCCGGGAAGAATTTTTTCCTAGTATCCAATCTAAACCTCCCCTGGTGCAACTTGAGGCCATTTCCTCTTATTCTATCACTTGCTACTTGGGAGAAGAGACCAACATCCTCCATGCTCCAACCTCCTTTCAGGTAGTTGCAGATAGCGAGGAAGGTCTCCCCTCAGCTCCTGTTCTCCAGGACTAACAGCCCCAGCTCCCTCAGCTTCTCCCATCACACTTGTGCTCCAGGCCCCTCACCAGCTTTGTCACCCCCTCTGCACTCTCTCTAGTGCCTCAGTGTCCTTCTTATGATGAGAGGCCCAAAACTGAATGCAGTATTCAAGGTAGGACCTCACCATTGCCTACTCTACAACAGAAGCACAAGAACTTCTTCACCAGTTCGCAGTCACCTACTCAGATAAATATCTCAAGGACAAAAATATGCTTATTTTGAATACCATCAGTTGCCCACCCACTCCTCTTCCTTGCCAACCCACTAGGAGCTGCTGAAACACCCTCTTGGACAGGCTAGATGGGGTTTTCTGTACCTCTGTAAGCGCGATTCGAGGAAGGGCAGTCGCTCTTCTCTCAGGCTGCCTCCACACAACTCCCCTATTCCTGGTACAAGGAGATCAACAGCTGCAACCTTAAAAGAAAGAAAACTGATTTGAGTCATGCCATATAGCCACACAGTGTGGGGTAGAAGTACAGTGGACGGCGATGGTTGTTTGTAAAAAGCTACTGTAATTCTTACAGAACCCAGAACACTTAGGTAAGTATTTGCATATGCTTGAAAAGTATCTTGTTGACAGGAGAAGGCTGAGAGGGAACTTTACAGTGCTCTGATGCTGTAATTTGTGTTTGCCCTGTCTGCCCCCGTTCCTTGAGCCAGCTCTAGTGGTAACGACACCAATCGGTCAGTGGCACTTGTGCTGGATCCAAGAGTGAGGATCTGTTAGGTTTGGGCTGGTTGCCTTCTCTTGTTTTGTTTTGTAGTGTTACTTCTCTTATCCCACAGCTGAATTGCTGCTAGAATTAAAGCCACAGTGGTATATGGTGGGGTAGTTGCTCTTTTTAGCAGAAGCAATGCTACAGGTTGTCTCAGTTCAATGGGGAATTACACCTTCAAAGTATGAGACTGCTGGAACAGGAGCTTCTTGTGTCCATCTGCTATTTGAGGTTTACATGGATGCTACATATGGATGACAAGAGAATTGCTGACCACTTGGAGTCATGCAATTCTAGGCATTTCACCTGGTAGGGCAGAAGTTTACCAGGAAAAAAAGGAACTATAGCAAACTTAACCTTAAGGGACTTAAGCAAAAACTCAACGTTACCCAACTCCTGAATCTTCCTTCTCCTGTTGTTCCTGCTTTGGGGATGTCATAGAATGGCTTGGGTTGGAAGGGACCTTCAAAGCTCATCCAGTGCCACCCCTGCCATGAGCAGGGACATTTTCACCAGCTCAGGTTGCTCAGAGCCCCGTCCAGCCTGGCCTGGGATGCCTCCAGGGATGGTTCATCCACCATCTCTCTGCCCAACTTGGGACAGGCTCTCACCACTCTCATTGTAGAAAATTTATTCCTCATGTTTGGCCTGAATCTCCCCTCTTTTAGTTTAAAACTGTCACCCCTTGTCCTATCACAACAGGCCCTGCTAAACAGTCTGTCCCCATCTTTCTTACAGGTCCCTTTTAAGTACAGAAAGGCCACAATAAGGTGTCCTTAGAGCTTTCTCTTCTCCAGCTGAACACCCCAGCTCTCTCAGCCTGTCCTCCCAGCAGAGCTGTTCCAGCCTCGCATCATTTCTGGGGCTCCTCTGGCCCCTCTCCAGCAGGTCCATGTGTGTCCTGTGCTGAGGACCCAGAGCTGGACCAGCACTGCAGGGGGGTCTCACCAGAGCAGAGCAGAGGGGCAGAATCTACAACAGGAAAAAGACTGAACAGGATGATCTGATGGTCATATCTTATCTTGGACTTCTTGAGTGTAGGCCCAGCAGAAGACTGTCCTCATCTGTCTGTCTGTTAGTAGGCTAAGACATGCTTAGCCAAAAAAGCAGTGGAAGTGTGACCCATGGACTCACCGTGCGTTGAGGTCCATCTTCATTGTCCCGCATGTAGAAAGGTTTGAGGTCGTATGGGTAGTTAATCACGAACAAGGGAACCTCCCCACAGTGCTTCACCAGATATTTCTCATGTTCCGTTTGTAGGTCACAGCCCCACTGTAAAGACAACAAAAGGGACCTGGGATCCTGCTTTGGTGCATCTTGCCTGCGGCAAGAGACACAGCAAAATCTGTGTGTAGGAGAGACGTGCGGCTTTGAATGACACAAAATCAAGCACAGCAACTCCTCACACAGGCCGTCGGGAAAATTTGCTAAACAGACAGAGTTTCATGAGCTTTAAGGCAGAGCAAAGCAATGAAAATAACACAGTGTAACTTCCACAAAACAGGGTCAGATCGTCCCTGCATCAAGCCCAAGCATCTGGTATCAAATTGGAAAAAAAAGCCAAACAAACAAACTCCCAAAACCCACACTCCACATAGCTTAAGGGAAATGGGCACCTATCCAAATTCAGCTTAATCAACCCAGAAGCCAGCCTTATTTCAGAATTACTGTTGGTATATATAAAGTAGCTTTGCTGGGTGGACTGCTCTTTTCCCTGCTGCGTCCTGTTACATGCTACATTAATTCTCACTTAGGAAAACCCAGTATCCTATCAACCCACTCTTTGTTATCAGAAACCTTGGACATTTGCAATGCCCTTCACTTCTCCTTTCTTCCAGTGACATTATAAATTATGTGGCTTTTGACTGGAGACCTCCAGCCGACTACACAATGTGCAAAGATTATTGGGGGAGCAGAAGGAGAAGCGGAGAACTGATATTCTGCGGACTCTCCTCAGCTGAAAATATCCTGAGTTTGCTGTCTCAGATCAAGGCAGCACAGATACAGGATTTGAGATTCTACACCCACTTGTACACAGAAACAAGACAGTCACCCAACCGGCTACAAAGGTGGCTTCAGCCAGAGGGTTATTTTCCTCAAAGCATTAAAACGAGGGAAACATTAATGAGTATACACACGAGCACCACCACAAATGCTCTCCCTACTGGTCTGCGTGTTTGAAAGTGTTAGAAAGACCAGCATATGATTCTCTTTCCCAGGGAACACCTGTGCTTTGGAAAGACCAGGGATTCCCTTCACCTATGTCTAGGTTACATGGTATTTTGAAATGGTTTTGGCTTATCGGTCCTTGTCAAACTTTTGGTTTATATTATATTTATTTATATTGCTCCCACTTCAACCCCAAAGGGCAAAAATAAAACCTGGGTTACAATGGAGTAAACATCCCAGGAGGCAGATAACCTGTGGAAAGTGACTCCTTTTGTAGCATCAGAGAGAAATGAGACCTATAAAGTGTGCAAGAACAAGCGCAGGGGAAAAGCCACCAGGCAACTACCTACCTCTGGCTTGAAAGTGAAAGTTTGAGAAGCTTGCTTCAAAATTTCCACTGCTTCATTGTAGGAAATTCTGCAAGAGTTAAAAAAAAAAAAAAGAAGAAAGTCTTTAAGATAACTATGAAAGGAATAACAAGAAAGCTTTCTGGCTAAGCGCTGCACTGGAAAATTAAGGAGGCATTTCCCCACCATCATGCCAACTTGTGCTGTGATGTCAGACTTCCCAGCAATGCGACTTTGGACAGAAACCAAAAACCATTTTATATATGGCAAGAACTCTGTGTTTTCCTGTGCTTCAGCTACACGCATGGCAGGAAGTGCAAAGCTTTGCGTTATTGCAATGATGCATTTCAGTGAGAAGTGAGGTCTGCAGAGAACTGCTTCAGAGAAATTTGGGTAATGTGCCCTCATCAGCACAGGACCAACAACTTAGCTCTACCATTCAGGACAGTGTCAGGCAAAAATAACAGCCCAGAGCGCCAAGGGCTTGTAGCTCAAACAGTTTCATTTTACTTTGCAAAAATCATACCATTTATTTGCAGCAAAGAAGATCTGAGAGCAGATTCTCCACCAACTTCCACCAGTACAAAAGAGCAGCATCATGGCAGAGCAAACAGAAAAAGCGCAGTGAAAGACGCTGCAGGTTTGATAACAGGACATTGAGACTCAATGGAAGATACTTTTCCTGACAAGTTTTCCACACATCAGCCACATGTTGTGACAGAGAGAGGAAAGAATAACCCACTCACAATAATTTAATCCCTCTGTATCGTTGGCTAAATCCGATTATAAACCAAATTACTTAAAAAGCACGAGCTCTTTACACCCAGTTACAAGGTTTCACTAATGCAGGGAAGGCTTCTGGAGGAAATACCTCCGGAAGGAACATATTGCTCCATGTGTTCGGGTTATGTGAGGCCACGGTACGAGAGAGATTTATCACTGGCACAGGTTCAACACATGTAACTGGTATGTGTAAACTGGAAATGCCCCAGATCTGCCAGCAGTTGGTGGAAGGAGACACAAGAGAGAGAGATGGGCTGACTCTTTGTCCTTGCAACTCTGTCCCCTCAGGAATATCAGTGAGGTCCAGAGAAGGCCTGAAATGGGGAGAGAGTGACTTCACTGAGGTGTCCCATGGTGCTTATGCAGGCACAAGGCACAAGGAGGTTCTATCCTGAATGACAGGAATAGTAGAACAGTTTGGGTTGGAAGGGACCTTCAAAGCTCATCCAGTGCCACCCCTGCCATGAGCAGGGACATCTTCACCAGCTCAGGTTGCTCAGAGCCCCGTCCAGCCTGGCCTGGGATGTCTCCAGGGATGGTTCATCCACCACCTCTCTGGCCAGCCTGGGCCAGGGTCTCGCCACCCTGAGGGGCAACAATTTCTTCCTCATGTCTGGCCTTAATCTCCCCTCTTTTAGTTTAAAACCACCACCCCTTGTCCTATTGCAAGAGGCCCTGCTCAAAAGTCCATCCCCACAAAAGACATCAGCCCTGGGCTGAGCAGCCCTACAACGTTCTGTGGGATAAATGGGATAAACAGAGGGCACCACTATTTGAAAAGATGGGGAAGAGTAGGTATTCTTGGGGGCCAAGGAGGGAAACCAAAACCCATCACTCCTTTAGCACACAGACAACTGGGAAAAGGAGTTGCATAAGCAACTGAAAATAGAAAACCAATTGGGATTTTTAAATATCCAAAACCGGTTTGATAAAAGGGAGCCATCGGAGTGGAAGTGTGAAGGAAGGTGGAGCAGCAAAGCCAAAAGCAGGCAGGACAGTGAGGGAAGCACTGCGCAGGACACCCCAAGGGAAAGAGGATCTTGTCCAGGCAAGCAAAAGCCAAAGGCCAGCAGATTGAGCTGCCATGGGAGGGCAACTGGCAAACAGAACACAGGGAACTGCAGTTCATGCTCTTTTGGAGACACGATGCTGACCCAGAAGAAACTGAGTTGAGAAAGAAAAAGAACGTACACAAAACAGGAACCCTTTGCCCAAAAGCCCTCCTCCAGATCATTTTGAAATAAAAGTACTTACGTCACGAATTTGTTCTTCAGCATTTGTTCCAACCTGTCCTTGGTCAAAACAAGAAAAAATGAAAATGTAAAGCTACTCCTAAGGGTTTAGGGGCCCAGAGTAAACTCAGAAAAGCTGCCTCCCTCTAAGTTTTAATTTGTTGCTCTGCATCGTGATCTAAATATGGGTCAAAATCCACTCCTGGCCATTCAGGGCTAAAAGGGTACCCGGTTATTGGAGCTGATGATTCAGAGGCTGCTCAATGATGGCGACACCAGCACTTCTACCACACTTGCTACTGGTTACAGAAAGTTGTGCATCCTCTCTCTGTTGGCCTGAGAAAGCACTTAAATTCAGGACGACTTCTAACTCTTCACAGTTTGTTAACACGGGACAATGCAGTTAAAAATAAATTAAAAAATTAAGCCTCCCTAGAGCCAAAAGCCCTGAAAATGCTTAACAGGATTACAGCTTTTTCTTGTCATATTTATTACCTTCTGGGCAGGAGCTACGTATTTATGAAAAAGCTCAACATCACGAGGACATTTGGAGAGCACAGTGCTTGTCGCTGTCTTGACAAGATCTTCTATAACCTAACAGAGAAAACAGGAGTCCATGAAAAATTAACACTGCTTAGATATCCAGGCGATAAATAAAACACGGTCCACATCAGCCAAAGGGTACGGAAGGAGTTTCTGTCCTTCTGCATGGTCAGACTGCCTAAGAAGGCACCAGTTTGGTAATGTAGCTGAACAGGCCATGAACCGGCATTTCTGCTGCAGGTTTAGGGTTTCAGTGTCTGCTGATGGCCTCAGTACCTTCAGTCAGGTGTCTCCGGTGAAAAAAACACAGCTAAAATATTCAAGCAGCAGCCCTGGTCAGCCACAAACACACAAACTACAATTGTTTGTGGTGACTAGTCTCAGATTAATTATTAGTGAGGTGTTTTTCCTGTAATGAGCGATTCTGGTTTTCTGCTTTGTTGTTAGAAGAGGTAGAACTAAAAGAGAGGAGAATAAATGTGTTCTGTGTAGAGCCAGCCCATCAAACAGATCCCAGCTAGAGACACTCTGTGCATTAAGAGCAAAACAAAGAGAACACGCACAGAGACCAGTAGAGAGCTAAAGCGAAGGACACATCAATGCAGGGATGCTTGAGAAACTAAAGAAAGATGTGGTTTCATTTCCCTAAACTAATGTGGATTAACTACCTGACATTATCATCCAATTTGGATATAGTTATCCAGCAAAATTGGCTTCACCCATGAAGAAATTCAAATGTCATTTTGGTTCTAAACAAAAAAAGCCCCCACGTGGGATGCTGCTGCATTTTGACCAACCTGTTTTAAGAGTAATTTTCTCGTTTGGTTAAGCAAAGCAGACCATGCAAGATGCTGCTGCGCAGATAAAGCGTTCCCATGACTCCTTGTAGTATTATGCCTGCAAAAAGTAGGTATTTGAGACCTGTGTAATATTGCTGATCCCAGCTCTTCTTCAAAAATCACCCTCTTTATCTCTTTTGCAAGGAAAAGAGCAACGCAGCTGGGCTGCAGGTCACCTCAGCCTGGGATGGGACCAGGTTTTTCTCAACTAAAAGCATCTCTGAATGTCCTGGCATATTCCTGTTGGTTTTTCTGTGAGCAAAACAACTTCATTAATTACAGAGTTGAGAGAAGGGAAGTATCCACCTGGGCAAGTAGCATTCCCTGGACACTGCAAAGCCAAGGGAAAACTAAATGTGAGAAGATGAACCTGAGGAAGAAGCAGGTCTCTGCCGTGCAAGTAACCAGACCTTACAGGCTAAGAGGAACAAAAGGCACAGAAAGGAAGCTGAGCTACTGACACAGCCAAGATGAGATTTCAGGCATGTTGTTCAAACTCTCGTGTGTAGAACATCCTTCATCACCCATCCCAAACTGCTGAAACGCTGCTCAGTGCTGATGAACAACCTCGGTGTCCCACGAGCCTAGAGAAGCTGGTAAACCAGCCCGTTTTCACACCTCTGGAGCCAAACTCAGCCTCTAGACTCCTGCATCAATCTGGGCCATCTGTTTCAAAAGGAGAAGATCCAAATAAAGGAACAGAATTATCATATGGAGATAAACAGTTTTACCCCTAACTGGTACTCAAACACAGAGGAAATTAAAAGCTAGCGTTGCTGCTGAGTGGCAAATAACCAAACAGTCAGCTTTGAACTTTCTTCAAAGGAGCTAGAAAAAAGCTTATGCAAATGAAATTAGAAAACTTCTTGGCAAGTCATCTGGTTTCACCAAGCACAGACGAAGGGATTTTACATTAAGCTTCCTCTTTCTAGAAAATGAAAGTATCATCTGGTTTCAGAAAAGCACGTTGTTTAATTAGCACTTTTTTTTCCCCTTGCTGTGCGATAAAGTAACAATTAGGTTCCCACAGCATTCAACATGCGCGGCTTCCTCTTGTGGAAAAAAGATGTGGGTGGTATGGGAAAAACAATCTGAGAAATATTTCCAGGTTTGGGACTGAGGTTTTATCCTGGCAAAGAAGACAGACACGTGGGTCATGCATTGGCCTCCTCACTGCTCTTATTCTTATTTATGCCAAAAATGTACTACGCACAAACAGTGCAGGGGAAAAGAGGAAAAGAAGGAAAAAAAAGCGCTTCAACTCAGAAGTTATGGCTTTAAGCAGATAATATAATGAAGGACTAGAAAGCAGCCTATATGAAAAATGAGTGGGGAAGCACAGCCAATGGCTCACTGGTTTGAGGGAGTAGCGTGAGCTGGAGATATAACCAAGTGATTGGTTTGAACGAATCCTGCAAGAAACAAGTTTGATAGGAGACTTACAGAGGGAAAAAGCCATGGGAATCATGGCAAGGAGCTCATCTCAGAGGTGGGTCTCCTGATTCCCAAAAGCCCATTAATTTGGTTGCTTCATAATGGAAATGTAGCAATCGTGCCGGGAGGAGGACAGAGGTAGAAGTTTTCCCTTCTCCCTCATCCTTCCCAGCCTTTATCTCTTGATTTGCACCTTTCAAAGTAGTTCAGCAGTATCAATCCTATTGCTGTGCCACTGAATGGTTAACTCTCTGATTTTGACCAGGAGCAGCTCCCAGCTGTATTGTTTAATTTTAGCTCGGATCTTTTGATACTGCAACTTATCTTCTTCCCAAATAAAATTATGACCAGAGTCAAAACAGAGGAAATCATCAAGAGAACAGTGGTAAATGTCAGCAGCAGCAATTGAAGGTGCTGTGCACTACGAGAAGGGATCAAATAGTCATATTTATTATATACGACACTTTCAGAAAAATCACAAGTAGGATTTTTTGTTTATGCATTTACCTGGGCCATGCATATGGATGCAGTGGAGATCACAGGGTATTTACATATGAAACATTCACCAAGTGGACTATAATTTCTCGCCTTCGTGCTTGCTCACACACACCATACGTGTGCGCACATACGCACGGACACAGAGGGGAGATTTGCATCTGATCTTGCTCATAAAATCCCTTCTTTCTGCTCTGTAACCAACTGCTCAGGACCCTCTCTGGAGAGATGCTGCTGCTGTGAAAGGAAGGAGGCTCTTGTCTGTCAGATCACCGCTCCATTGAGCATCAAAGCTGAACAATAAACCCTGATGGAAGTTAAGAAATGGGAAGAGCCTCAGCTATGGCAGCTGGATGCCACTTCAGAGGAGGAACCTATAGCCCTGTATATCCCTCAATGTCCCTAAAAAGCGCTGCCCAAGACACTGAGAACAAACCTTTTCCATGTCACTACCAGTGCCCGTTCCCTTGGGACTGCAGGCGGATTTGCCCAACTACCTAAGCCTTGGCACTGAAGACAGAAAGTACTCTGAGTGTGAACTATCCTGGATATCAAACCACATCCACATTTCAGATCTAAGGTCCCTGAAACTGGCACCCAAACTCAGTGCTCCTGATTTCATTTCATGCCTGAATTCCCTTCTGTAAAACGGAGGTAATAGCACTCCATGTCACTGGGCTGTAATGACAGCAAATTAATTTTGATAAAGTACATAAGCAATGGAAGACAATACTTCAGCCCTCAGGACAGAGCTCAAATACTGTGTGTTAAATTGTACTCTCCATCCTAAAGAGATATAGGTTCCATCTCTTAAAGAGACAGTGGTGCTAGGATGTGATCTATTAAGGAACCACAGAATGGTTTGGGTTGGCTCTGGAGATGATCTAGTCCAACCACCTGCTAAAGCAGGGTCACCAGAGCAGATCACACAGGATTAACTCCCAAAAGTGCTCTCAGGAACACTTCCTTCTCGCATTTCCTAACTTCACAGCCTAAATTATGTTTCTTTAGCATGGTTTTGTGTGTGTTTGATGAAATTCAAGAATGACTGCATCATATGGCCTCTCTGAGATGCCATAAGTGTCACGAGTGAAGTGAGATCCTTTAAATCCACTGCGCTGCCAAGACAGTGGAATGAAAAATAAAAGATAATGACCTACAAATACAGCTACACCACACAGCACTGAAGTGAGGGTGGCAGGACGTATCTCAGATGACAGATGAGAATGAACTCCAATTCAGGGACTGGAGGGACGATGGCTGCAGCGAGTCCAGGCACTTCCATACAAACTGGACACCTTCCCCTGTCTTATCTGACCTTTTCCAACTCCCTCTCTTTCTCATCCAGTTTGGGGGAAGAGGACTTGGATCAAATTCCTGACTAGACTCTTGTAGATACGCTCACATACACCCTAGACCCCAAAGCAGTAACACCATCACCCAGCCACGCAGTGCAGAGAACTGCACGGAGCACGTGGGACTTGCCACACAAAGTCAACATTGTGAGAGTTGAAGCTCCTTTGTAGCACCGGAACACGTTTTGGCACAGAAAAGAAATTTAGATTGCATGGTCAAGACACATGAGTCCTCACAACAACTGTGCTGCTAATTTAGGAATAATTGAGCACTACTCTGTGCAATTATAGTGGGGAAAAAAAGGCTGTTGCTCTAAAATTTCAGGCCCTTTGCTCCAAAATACATGTAACTTTGTTATTAAATTAGCTTTTTTTTGCTTTTATTTTGTAAGGAAAGCTACATTTCTTTCCTACATTTGGCTGAAAGACCTCAAGCCTCACCAATGAACTTTTAGCAAGGTTCTTCTTTATTGATATATAAGCAAATACTTCAAGATGTCCCTGAAGAAGTGGAGCCTTCCCAGCACACTAACTTGCTGGAGTTAGAGGTATTCAGTCCAAATGTTGAATCCCAATTTTAAAAATAGGTTTTAAACAATCCAGCTCTTTATGTGAGGACAAAGTTCAGATGCTAACCCTGGCCAGTAGCCCCCAGGGCTTTCAACTGGGCGTTTTGCACTGAACAAAGAACTTGCAGATGACGATGGACAAACTGCCCAACGGGCAGATACACGAGAGAACATTGAATTTAGGTCAGTTATGTGGGGAAAAAGAAACTTAACTTAGGCTTTAGTGCAGCTGTCAGTTTGGGGGTTTGTTGTTTTGCTTTTTTTTTCCTAAGAAAGATTGCCCAAGGATTTAAAAATAAATGAAACAGGAACTCCACTTCTGCAAATGAGAACATCACAAAGTATGTCGCAATGTAGGCTCGCTATGAGGAGTGCAAAATGATGGCTGCCTGGGGACTTTCTGTTATAGAGAAAGATTCTTGTCAAAGACTTTGCAACAGAGGCAAGAAGCGAAAGAGGAGAGCACAAGCTGAGACTTCACAAGATGTTTAGCAACAACAAAAGCCAAGTCAAGGGGGGAAGATCTTCCTTTCCCTACAAATAAAATGTCCTACACATTCCAGGACAGATCCCAAAACTAATTCTCTGAATTGCCTGAACTGGCTGTCTGTACTTCAAAAGCCCAGAAATCAGGGTTCTCAGCACAAGAGCACAGATATGTTCATGCTGCGTTCAAGGGCTCAAACACCACTTAACAGAGGCCTTGCTTATTATACCAGATAAAAGCAGGGAAGATTTCAATCAGCTCCTGATTACCTAGAGAAACAGGGGGTTTAGGAAATAATGCATAAACATACACGTATGCTATGCTCTAAGAATACACAAAGTTGTTCTGGAGAAAAGTAGAAGAGAAACATTGGATATAAAGAATAAAGTCCAGAGGAGGCCACAAAAACAATTGGAGGGACAGAATACATCTGCTATGAGGACAGGCTGAGAGAGTTGGGGTGTTCAGCTGGAGTAGAGAAGCTCCAGGGAGACCTTAGTGCGGCCTTTCCAGACTTAAAAGGGCCAATAAGAAAGATTGGGACAGACTTTTGATCAGGGCCTGTTGTGATAGGACAAGGGGTGATGGTTTTAAACTAAAAGAGGGGAGATTCGGGCCAGACATGAGGAAGAAATTTTTACAATCAGGGTGGTGAGAGCCTGTCCCAGATTGACCAGAGAGGTGGTCAATGAACCATCCCTGGAGACATCCCAGGCCAGGCTGGACGGGGCTCTGAGCAACCTGATCTGGGTGAAGATGTCCCTGCTCATGGCAGGGGTGGCACTTGATGAGCTTTGAAGGTCCCTTCCAACCCAAACTGTGCAATAACACTATCATCCTACAAAAAGAAAGAGCGGGATGCTCTTAATGATGGAGCACAGAGATTCCCAGTGGGTCAGCCCAGGCTGCCCAGTGCCATCCCGACATCCAAGATGCAGAAACAGCACACACAAGAGACAGAGCACGTCAACTCTGCTGTCGGGACATACTGACTCAGCAGCCTGTATATGACCCAGGTTGAAGAAACCACCACCTGGATGTTATTTTATAAATCTGTAGCCAGTGCCTCAGGTCTTTTTCTTTTTAAAGCTATTTTTGCAATAGCTTTCCAAGGAGTTTATTTGATATATGAGAGCGCATGTGGATGTTTACTCACAAGTCTTACTGGGCATAAGGTGGCTTATGCTGAGACTAGTAAGATGCATTAGCATCCATCACGTGGTTAAACTGCAACTGAGAGGTCAATCCTGAAAAATCAAAAGCTTGCTGACTAAGGATTTCTTTCAGTCTTCTGCTAAAGGCCCAGTGAATAGCGTACACCAGGAACTGTAGTTTCTACTTGAGATTTCAATGCAGCTTTCAAGGAGCTCTTTACAGAGCACACTAAGGGACAGACTGCAAAAATAAGGCTCAGATTCATGGAGAGATGCTGAAGGTTTTGAAGGGGAGAATGCTACTTTTCATTAGTGCCAGTCAAGCATATTTACACATTTCCTGGCAATACGGCAACTGTGCAGCCCCCCATTCAGATGAGGGCTGTGTTCGCACCTACATCTTCCCTTTCAAATCTCCTCTGTGGCTTCAGCTCTGCTGAGCAAACCCTGATGCTCAGGAAGTCCCTGTGCAACCTATATCTGGATCCCACAAGGTGAGTGAGACTCCTTTCAGTGGTGTCCAGTGACAGGATGAGGGGCAACGGGCACAGACTGAAACACAGGAGGTTCCATCTGAATATGAGGAGAAACTTCTTTCCTTTGAGGTGCCAGAGCCCTGGACCAGGCTGTCCAGAGAGGTTGTGGAGTCTCCTTCTCTGGAGACATTCAAACCCTCCTGGACACCTTCCTGTGTGATCTGCTCTGGTGACCCTGCGTTAGCAGGTGGGTTGGACTGGATGATCTCCAGAAGTTCCTTCAACCCCAAACAGTCTGGGATTCTGTGAGAGGTACTGCAACTTCAGCTGAGGGCAGGACCATAGCCCTGGGAGGAGGAAGATGGTCTGGCAATGGTCCTGCACAGACATTAGGAGTGCTCACCTGCGTGACGTCTTGGAGGTTTTCAGTGAAGGACAGCTCAGCCTCCACCATGTAGAACTCTGCCAGGTGCCGGCGACTCTGGGAGTTTTCCGCTCGGAACGTCGGGCCGAAGGTGAACACGTGGGTAAAAGCCCTGCAAAGAGACAATAAACAGGCAGGTCAGGCCCAGCACCCAAGTGAGTCTGTAATACTGAAAGCCCTATCCACAAGTTCAGGTTTCTCCCAGAATCTGGAAGCACTCACGTTTCCATTTGATCTTCAAGCAATTTAATGGCACTGTTTGGTATGTTGTTATTACAACGCCTCAGCCGGGCTTTAAGAGGGGTTATTCACACCACTCCGTGACTCGGTGAGGTTGTACAAACGCTGTTCAGCTTTCACTGAACACTATTCATTCTCAGGACACTTTTTGTAGCTGTGTGAGAATAAAAAATGACATTGTGCAGAACCAGATCACTGGAGAAGCACCCAGATATCGCACCAGTCAGGCTCCCCTCATCCAGGCCCCTTCGCATTTGTTTGGCTGCAAGGTACCCAAACTTTATGGGTACTGTGACACCCCAGAGCCCCACAGAGCAGAGAGGTCCTGGTGCTGGTGCTGCTGGGCTGGTGTCAGCGCTGGAGGAGAATGGTGAAGCCCAGCAGGATGGTGTCCGGTGTACGGCCTGCAGTCCCCCTCTAGTGGCAACACCAAAGTCTATTGCCAAAACAGCCTTTGAGATAGAGAACTGGGCTCCTTCCACATAGCTGGAAATAGTTCAGCTACAAGGGGTCCCTGCTGCAGAGAGCACATCTGGGATATCATTTTATGCCAGAGCAACCAATGCATTTCCTATTACGAAGCTATTTCTCCATTAACCTTCCGAGGAGGCTATTTAAACACATCCTCTCTCGTTCTGCAGTCACGTCATGTTGCGGTACGCAGGATACAAAAGCCTTCTTCATTCTCCCTTCGCAAGAATCCTTCCCATCAAACAGCAACACACCTTGAAACAGTTTATTTTTACAACAGGGAAGGTGCACTCCAAGCAATACCTTTTACACACTGTGGGCTACGAGCACTTTGGGCTCCTCAAGCCAGTGAGAGCTTCCCAGATTCTGCAATAGCTCCATTTAATTCCACGCTGCATGGGAAGCAAACCATGATTGGGGAGAGAGTGAGCTGCTTCAGAAGAAAAATGGACTGGGCAGCTGCTATATTTGGTACATCTTAAACTTGACGTTATTTTTAGCTGTAGACAGCACGCAGGAGAAAAAGAACTTCACCAGTAGAGATTAAGTACAGTTTAACACTTATGAAAGGATGCGTGCTAATTGCTGGGATTGGCATTTGACTTGCATCTTGCTCTGCAAGCTTTCAACTCAAAAAGGATGTTCGCTGAAGTTTCTGCACAGGCTAATTTTGTTAAACTGAAGTTTAAATAAATGCTACAAAAAGCAGCATGTTCCCTTTGCTCCTTATGGAAGCATCTGCACTGTGAATGAAGGAACACACACATTCTGCCTCACTTGTCTGTTCCCTCATGTCACACGATGGTTAAAGGTTATGATCCAAAGAAACAGCACTTTCTTTTTCCTTGAGTTGCTGGCAGTAAACACAGCAGAAGAGAGTTCCAGGTCAAGACTCTGAATATACAGCCTGCCTGTAGGTTTCTTTTCCCCTTTTCTGCTTTCTCATCTCAAACAAATACACTTTCTGTCTCTACTTTCCTCCTGTACCTGCTCTCTCTCCTACACGACCGCAGCAAACATCTTTGCTCAAGCATAATTTTCAACATGCCTCTCTTCCCTATGCTGCCATTCTTGCTCGATGTGATGTTCCTGCAAACTTCTGCCACCACTTGATCATAGAATCAGAGAATCCCAAGCTGGAAGGGACCACAAGGATCACCTGGTCCAACCTTCCTTGGCCAAAACACGGTCTAGAAAACATGACCCAGCACCATGTCCAGCTGAAACTTAAAAGTGTCCAATGTTGGGGAATCCACCACTTCACTGGGGAGATTATTCCAATGGTTGATTGTTCTCATTATGAAAAACTTCCCTCTTGTGTCAAAGACAATCTCCCCAGGAGTAACTTGTATCTGTCGCCCCTCATCTTTTCCGTGTGACTTTTTGTAAAAAAGGAGTCTCTTCTTTGTAGTCACTCTTTAAATACTAGAACATGGTGAGGAGGTCTCCCCTATGTCTTCTTTTCTCAAGGCTGAGCAAACCCTGACCATTCTCCTCCAAAATGCCACCTGCCCTTTACTATATGGTCTATAAAACCTTAGCAATGTTTAGATAAGTGATGTACCAAGGCTATTACTCACTGCAAAGGTCAGTATTATCTCATCGGTTCCTTGCGCTCCCCCATCTGTAGCCATCTGTTGTCTTGGGTTATAGAGAAATGAGTGTTCTTCCTCACAAGGCCTTTTTTTGTTGTTTTATTTTGTTTTTCCATGTTCCTACAGCACCTGGCACAACAAGGTCGTGGATCCAAAGCTTAAAAGCCTCAACTGCTACAGCAATACAAACATACAAATATGAAACAATCACTCACTCGGCCAAAATTGTTCAACATTTAAGGCAGAGCTGGTCAAAAACTTTTGCTTGCCAGGGCACAGAGGTTGGTCTGCAGTGGGAAACAGGAGAGGAAGGCTCTTGGGCTGCCCGTGTCCATGTTTCAGGCTCTTGCTAAAATATTTCAATCCGTGGCTCCTCAGTTAAAGAAAGAATTTTCCATAAATAAATCAGCTTAGTCACAAGTTCAGATAGTGACTGGGGCAGTACATGACACATGACAAAAATACTTTGAAAAGCCTGCAACCGCTGAAATACCCACCCAGGACTGCTGGCTTTGATAGAATCATAGAGTCATTTTGGTTGGAAAAGACACTCAAGATCACCAAGTCCAACCATTAACCCAATGCTGTCACTTAAACCACATCCCTAAGAATCTCATCTCCGCATCTTTTAAACCCCTCTGGGGATGGTGACTCCACCACTGCCCTGGGCAGCCTGTTCCAGTGCCTGACAATCCCTTCCTGCAAAAAATTGTTCCCAAGATCCAACCTCAACCTCCCCTGGTGCAACTTGAGGCTGTTTCCTCCTGTTCTGGCGCTTGTTCCTGGGGAGCAGAGCCCGACGCCCCCTGGCTCCAACCTCCCTTCAGGCAGTTCAGAGATCAGAAGGTCTCCCCTCAGCTCCTGTTCTCCAGCTGAATCCCCCAGGTCCCTCAGCCGCTCCCATCACACTTGTGCTCCAGCCCCTTCCCCAGCTCCGTTCCCTTCTCTCAACTTGCTCCAGCACCTCAAGCCCTTTCTTGGTGTGAGGGGCCCAAAACCGACCCCAGGATTCGAGGTTTGGCCTCCCCAGTGCCCAGCACATGGACAGTCACTGCCCTGGGCCTGCTGGCCACACCAGTGCTCATGCACAGGTCTCTACTTTCCTTTTGGCATTAAGTCTCCAAAATGTAAGAGTTTTAAGTGTAATAACAGCTGTCAGAAGATCCCATCCCACAGAGCAGCAGTTTGCCTTCAGTGAGACACACGCTTCCCAGCGGCTGTCCAGGCACAGGCACTGATGACAGTCTCCAGCAATCCAGGGTGGCCAGGATAGATATGGGGAAGAAATTTTTTACACTGGGGTAAAAACTCTGTCCCAGGTTGGCCAGAGAGGTGGTGGATGAACCATCCCTGGAGACATCCCAGGCCAGTCTGGACGGGGCTCTGAGCAACCTGAGCTGGTGAAGATGTCCCTGCTCATGGCAGTGGTGGCACTGGATGAGCTTTGAAGGTCCCTTCCAATCCAAACTATTCTGCATTTCTATGACCATGAGTACTTTGACCTGTAGTTATTTCCTACTGAAGAGCAACCCAAGCATGACGACTAGATATTTCTCTTTCAATGGACTTGCTGGCTGCAAGATAACTAAAAATAATTTAAAAAAAATTACTGCTCCAAGATGCCAGCCACGGTCAAACACTTTGCAGTCACAGATCAGTTTTGTGCTGCAAGAACAAAGCCTCTCTGTGCCCGAGACGGAGCTTTTGGGAGCACAAGTGCAGAACAGCTCCCACAGGAACCAATTTCAGTCTTTTCTCAGCTGCAGGCATCCTGCCAGGACCAACCTTCTCCAACTTGTACACTGAGCACCACCTACATTTGCAAAATGAACCGTTAGCACTGCAGCTTCAGGGACTATCCCAAGGTGTTCCACCATACCAAGGGTAAGGGCTCTGTGACAGCTTGTAGGAACTCAGCATCACCGGGGTAGGGCTGAATTTCCCTGAGTGCCCCTTGCAAAAAGGGAAGAAAAACCAAACCAAAACACCAAACCCCAATATAAATCCATGACTGCAAGGAGAGAAGGAATCATTAATTCCTCAGGAAAAGATATAAATAACTGTGAGAATTTCACCATAATCCTGGGACCCTGGCAAAGGGACACCAGCCAGATGTCACGCTGGCAAAGCCATCAAAGGAGCGCTGGAAATGCAAGGCATCTGTGCTGCGCTGCCGTGACCTGACCAGAGGCCTGGATCTAACACAGAAATACAGCTGAAAATACATATAGTCGCTGTTATCAACTCTGAGCGTGAGCAATTATATTTCATCCAGGCATTCATACGCTGTTTACTGTGCTCTGACATTCAAGACATCAAGAAACGCATGCTACACAAATCTGACCTTTATTTGTACTTTATCTGCTATTAAAATCGTATCTGTGATTTTATATGCTGCTCTATCACATTGAGCGTGTATAAATATATTGAAAAAGAGGGATGGGAGCTGACTCCGCTCTGAATTCATGGTACAGAGGGCAAAACCAGTCATTTTGTTCTGTGTGCATTCAGCACCTAGCACAATGGAGCCTCAGTCCTGGGCTGGGACTCCTATGCTGTACGATGTAAATAATCAATCATTTCACATTCCCAGACCTCTGCAGGGCTTCCAGCATCTAAAAATAACTTGAAAATTGTAGCTAAGCCTCCAAAAGCGCCTAGGTCAGCTGGGGCTGTGGGCACGCAAGAGTCTTTACAACAAAAATGAGTAGTGCTAATCCCCCACGCCCAACAAAAGGACACACATAGGAGGGGGGGAAAAAAGAAAAAGTAAGCCAAATAATCTGTTGAGCCTTTTTCCTCAGCCATTACAGGCAGAGCAGTAATGTCTGTAACGCTGCCCTTGTACGTGCTACCAAAGAACACAAGAGAGGCTTTGAAACGAGCCCCTTTGCGGCGGCTTCACCCAGATCAGAGCTCTGGACCGCGAGGCCGAGCGCATTGATGCAGTTCACAGGCGCTGCCGGGGTCGACACCAGAAGGCGGCACAGAGCCACTTAATTAATTGCTCCCTTTTTGGGGACTGTGTTTTGCTCTGCCCAGTTCCCTGGGAAAATTTGCGAGCTTAATGAGGAGGTCAAGAGAAAATACCCACAGTGCTCCCTCTGACACATGGAAACGCTGCAAAAGCCAGGGCTTCATCCTGCAAAATGCTGAGTGAAGAGCTTGGCCACATTAGAGGTTCGCAAGAGTCCCTTTGGGTGCAGACAGCAGCATTTGGGTGCGTTGCTGGAGCCCGCTCGAGGTTCAGGATCGCCAGAATCCCTTTGGGTGCAGACAGCAGCATTTGGGTGCGTTGCTGGAGCCCGCTCGAGGTTCAGGATCGCCAGAATCCCTTTGGGTGCAGACAGCAGCACTTGGGTGTGTTGCTGGGGCTCAGTGTCCTCTGCAAGGACCATCCCTTGGTGGAGGCTCATTCCTGCACGGGCTATGTTTGTGATTTCCACCCTATGAACACCCAGGAAGGGAGAAACTTCTCCCTTTTCACCCTTATTTTACATGCTACTAAAACCTTGAGAACCAGTTACCTCTCCCCCTTGGAGAGCTTTACACCACACAGAATGAAGCTTGTTTCATTTGAACTCATTGACAATTCATTATTGAGGCAGTGACAGAAAGCAAGAGAAATGTAGAAAGTATCTGTGCCCAAAGCTGCTTAAAATCATCCTTTTAATTAAACTCACGCAATGTTTGTAGGCCCAAGTGTCTCTGCCTCACTGGCAATTTTTACACTGCAATCCAAATATAATTAATTGTGCTGATCGTTCCCAAGCCAGGAATGGATTGTGCTCCTTTTCTGAGCCAGGACTCCACACTGCTACCGGGTTAATCAAGATTTATTTGTGCTGTCGAACCAAGGGGATATAACTCTGAGCAAGGCTATTAATCAAGAAGATGCAACGCCTGCACAGTCAGCTTACAGCCCATGCCAAGGTCACACCACATGGTAGTGACACAGCTGGAGGCAGAAGCCGGTTGCTGTGACTCAGGACTAAGCACTAAACCACACCAACACACACAGTTATTCATTTGCAGGGTGCCTTCATTCTCACCCCAGAATACTACAGGTGTCTGCATAAACACAAGTACAGCGATGACTCCGACAAGGTCTGTGGTGAAGAGTTAAGCTGAAAGGCCGTTTGTGCCAAATCTTACCTTTGGCTGTGCTAAATGAACACAGCGTGTGACCCTTCACAGAATCACAGGCTGGTTGGGGTTGGAAGGGACCTCTGGAGATCATCCAGTCCAACCCACCTGCTAACGCAGGGTCACCAGAGCAGATCACACAGGAAGGTGTCCAGGTGGGTTTGAATGTCTCCAGAGAAGGAGACTCCACAACCTCTCTGGGCAGCCTGGTCCAGGCTCTGGCACCTCACAGGAAAGAAGTTTCTCCTCATATTCAGATGGAACCTCCTGCGTTTCAGTCTGTGCCCGTTGCCCCTCATCCTGTCATCGGGCACCACTGAACAGAGTCTGGTCCATCCTCTTGACACCCACCCTGGAGATATTTATAAATATTGATGAGATCCTCTCTCAGGTTTCAATACAATATGTTCCCCCCCACCATACCAAACCCCTCCTTAAAATCTAGATTGCAAGAAAAAATGAAACAGTGACTTCTAACCTTAGGACCAAATAAGACATGATGTCAGCAGAGGAGGAAAGGAGAGCAAGGTGACCCTAAAGCCCAAGAGCTGAGCTTCATCAGCCACATTGTCCTCTTCCTTAGGAAGCAAATAAAGTAATAAAGCGAGCCATCTGATTTAATTCTGCTCCGTTCCAGCATGACCATATTCATTTTGAGCGTGGAGGACCATATTCATTTTGAGCGTGGAGGACCTTCCTGCTCCATCGAAATAAGCAGATGACTTTGCTCGGCTGCCAGGCGACACCGGCTGGCTGCAGTGCTTGACCCAAGCACGACTGGGATTGTTCAGGGATGTTGAAATTTTGACGTTGAAAAACATTCTGGCCCCGCATAAGAAACCACAAGCACAAAGAAAACCATCCAAACATACCAATCCAATGCCTCCGGGGTTTGGAAGAGCTGGAAACTCAACGCTCCTAATGATGTTAGTGAGGTACCCAGCAGCTTGGAGAAGAGGGAGAATATTTTACATCGTTCAGCTGGGTAGACTGTGTTTAAATAAAACCACAGCGTTGGACAGAAATACCTGATTTTTAACCTCAATGTAAAAATAATACCCACATTACTACTGTTTGTTGGTTTGGATTTTGCACAATGAAAACGGAAGTTTCTGTTGAAAAGGTGGCAGGGGGGACTCAATTTTATCCAGACAAAAAGCAGAAAAAAGGAGTAATAAAAGATCCCTCATAGAAAATGTACTTCTGTCTGCCCTTGGAGGAAGTGCGGATGAGAAAAGCTGCATCTCGACAAGGGCTTTTATAGCAGTATGTGTGGCTTAGGCCTGGGCAGCAGAGTTGGTGCGCTGAGCGCTAAGGTTTCAATTAATGCTGTGAGGACACGGGACTGCACTTCCTTCTGTAAGCAGCCAAAATTAAATACATAAATTAAAAAAAATCAAAAACGCTAAGTTCCCAGACAGGAGAAGTGCTAAACTGCTCCCCGCAGCCAGTTGGACTGAAATAACACAGCAGTTTCCCTCGTCGAAGATGGCAAAGTCCTACAGGGTTGTGGGGGCTGCAGGACCCTCTGCCACGCTCCGAGATCGGCTCCCCTGTCACATCCTCTGCTCCAGCAGCAAGAAGAGAAGTTGGGACAGGGATCCTCTCCAGCTCATCCACTTCTGCTTGAAAAGAATCCAGGCATGCTTCAGTAACTAGGGAGACAATGCTGTCTACAACTGCCTGAAAGGAGGTTGGAGCACGGAGGGTGTTGGTCTCTTCTCTCAAGTAGCAAGTGATAGGATGAGAGGAAATGGCCTCAAGTTGCACCAGGGGAGGTTTAGATTGGATATTGGGAAAAAATTGTTAATGGAAAGGGCTGTCAGGCATTGGAACCGGCTGCCCAGGGCAGTGGTGGAGTCACCATCCCTGGAGGTGTTTAAAAGGTGTTTAGACGAGGTTCTTAGAAACACGGTTTAGTGCTAAATTTAGGTTATGGTTGATGATCCTGATGGTCTCTTCCAACTGAAATGATTCTATTCTAATTAACAACATGACCTATATATCCTAATTATCTGGCAAAGCACCCTGCACACCTAGGCACAGTATGGTTAGTGTACAGATGGCAGGAGAATAGGAGAAAATTGAGACACAAAGGAAAAAAGAAGAGCTAACCAGAGCTACACAATGGCTCCTGCTCCAGGCTCAAAGATCTCATCAGCCAGGGCCCCTCTAGCCTTCTACATGACACTGCTGTATTTTAATCTTAGTGGAGTCTTGTTTTGTCCCAGTTTTGATATTATTACTTCTAATTAAAGTCAATAAAACAACCAATTAGCAAGGATAACTCAAGCTGGGCTGACGAAAGCCACCAGAGTAGTTAAAGCACTTATTCAAATAACCATTTCCCATGCCCTAGCTGACAGAGATCTTCTACAAAGGAGTGATCTAGTATGTTTTAAATAAAACAGGGAGCAAAGATCTCCTTCAAAACTTAATCACCCCAGTGACTCCTACTCTAAGCCGTAAAAATACGTTACCAATGCGGGGGGGAGCAATTGTGTTAAATCTTTTATTCCTTTCAGGGTGGCAAACACACATGTGTTGTCCAGAAACTGTATTATAATAGCTATGAAGGGGACCTTTTTATTTTAAATCAATTTTTTTTTTTCAGATGGACACTGATTCTATGAACTCTGCAAATATGAATCACAGCAAGAACCCTGTAGGGTTCAGCCTGGAGAACAGGAGCTGAGGGGAGACCTTCTGATCTCTGAACTGCCTGAAAGGAGCTTGGAGCCAGGGGGGTCGGGCTCTGCTCCCCAGGAACAAGCGCCAGGAGCAGAGGAAACGGCCTCAAGTTGCGCCAGGGGAGGTTGAGGTTGGATCTTGGGAACAACTTCTTCCCCAAAGGGCTGTGGGGCATTGGAACAGGCTGCCCAGGGCAGTGGTGGAGTCACTATCCCTGGAGGGGTTGGACAGACACGTAGATGAGGTTCTCAGGGACATGGGTTAGTGCCAGGGTTGAGTTAACAGTTGTACTTGATGATCTTGAGGGTGTTTTCCAACCAAAATGACTCTATGATTCTCAGCACACTCACCATACTTCTTGCAAGGGAATTACCTGCTTCCCCTCCCCAAAAAATCAGAGAGGGACAAAGGACCAAAAGCATCGTCATGCAGGCTGTAAAGCTCAATGTTGTACCTAGCAAGTTCAGCGTTCAGCTTCCCAGTAATACAAAGTCATTAACAATCACTGCAGCAGCCATGAACCAGACTGAAGCACGTGGTAATTGATTAAAACCAGACATGTCAGGGTTGCTTTTTATAGCTCCAATTAAGTGTCAGCCTAATTAATGGAGTTAGTGTGCTAATTATAAGAGTCTGTGTTGTGAGTCAGACTCAAATAAATGTTGTGCAAGAGACGCTGGAGATTTTTTTCAGGCATCCAAGATAAATAATTGCGCTTATTTTTGTTAATTCTTAGCAACAGGAATGTTACACAACTGGACATCATTCCTGCAGCTGCATTCAGAAATATTTAAAATTGTACGATGTAGAGCAAATATTTGCTTGAAGACAATGCAATCTCTTCCATCACCAGTAAGTCATTTTGGAATCAAATTTAAGGCAGCATTTGCCAGACTGCTGGAAATGAAAACTCTTTTATGGAAGGCAGCCTCAAACATCTCTCTTTTCAGCTCTGCAGTGTTTCCTTGAACACCAACCCGAAATGACAGCTATATCTCTCCATCTCTTTCATGCTTTGAAAAGCAGGGAAGTACTGGCGTTTTAGAAGTGAAATGAGTGTGATTTCTGTATCTTCTGAAACCAGCAGGAAATTCACTGTATTCAGCTCCCTACAGACTCAGGCAGACACAGCTAAAATGGTCTGGATGACTGAGACTTTTTTAGAACCTCTCTGCAACCAGAAAAACCAGTTGCAGGACTGCAGAGAGTATTTGGAAAAGGCAGAACAGTAGCAAAGTCCATGATGGTGTTGAAATCATAGGGAAGTGCTTGAGCAGAAGGGAGTGGGATTAGTTATGTTTCAACTAAACCGAGTTTGATAGCGAGATGTTAACAGGCAGGTGTCAGTACGAAAGGCTGAGCTTTTAACTCAGGCAGAAGACTGGAGAGAGATGTTGAACTGAAAGTGAACTAGAGAGACAGTCTTGTGGATGAGATTGGTGGAGAGGAAAATGAGAATGAAGCCAAGAATAAACTTAGAAGATCAGACTAATTCATAGAATCAAAAAATAGTTTGGGTTGGAAGGGACCTTCAAAGCTCATCCAGTGCCACCCCTGCCATGAGCAGGGACATGTTCACCAGCTCAGGTTGCTCAGAGCCCCGTCCAGCCTGGCCTGGGATGTCTCCAGGGATGGGGCATCCACCACCTCTCTGGCCAGCCTGGGACGGGCTCTCACCACCCTCGGGGCAAAAAATTCTTCCTCATGTCTGGCCTGAAGGCTCTTCAGCCCTTCAGGCTGGAAGGGACCTTGGGAGGTCACTGGTCCAGTCTTCTGTTCAAAGCAGGGTCAGCAAGAAGGCCAGAGCACGGTGTTCATGACTTTAACTAGCCAGGTCTTGAATACTTCTAAGGATGTAGTGTGCACAGTCTCTCTCAGCAATCTTTTACAATGCTTTACTGATCTCTTAGTGATTTTTTTTCCCCTATATCCACTCAGAACTTCCTCTAGTTTCAATTGATCCCTGTTGTCTCTTGTCCTTCTGTTGTTCACCATTGCAAAGAGTTGGCTTGTCTTCTTGATAACCTCCTCACAGGTCCTAGCAGGCTGCTATGAGGGTGCCCCTGAGCTTTTTAAGCATTTGCAGGGAATTTCAAGAGAACATACGATGAACAAGAGAGGAGAAACCTAGAGCTAGGGAGGGCATGCAAAGAGAAGAGAATTTATTCTGCAATTTAGGGAAGGGATGGCCCCCAGAGCTTTTAGGAAGAGCAGTTTTTGCTCTTGAGGCAAAAGGCAAAACAGACAGTGCCTGGGATGAAATGTGGTGCAAGGAAAACCAATGCAAAACAATTATGTGAGGGGCTGAGAAGAGCAGGCAGAGCTTGTGAGAAGTACAGATGGGTGAAAGGAAAAAAGAAAAATAGAAGTAAATACAGTCAATGAGCTGTACTCTTGGCAAGGCTTGGCTTTGGCTGTCTCCAGTAGGCCTCTGAATCATCTTCAGCTGTCCCAGACCTTTTAGCCCAGTTCAGGTCCCCAAAGGGGCCTTTATCCTCACTGGAGGATCACGAGGCGAGGAAACACCATGAGGACTCCACAGCAAACCGATGACATTTAAACCCAGTTATCGGGACACGCATATTCCTGCAGCATTCTACCACATACATTGGTTACTGACTCATCTGCGACTGAAAAGACTGAAGGGAAGACTTGTATTACTGAATAAAGATTTTTCTGGAGACCTTAAAGAGCCTTGAAGATTTACAGCAGCTGACAATGACTCAGACCCCCTGAGCAGTCAACCTAGATGGCATCGCTGCCAAGACAAAGTACAATGAAATGAGAAGTTGTGCCAACTGGGCCATTTGTGTCACACTGAGAGACAAGATGAACTTCTCTGACCTTGCCTTCAATAACAAGCACACACGGAACGGCAGACAGTCAATAAACACAGGAATACCTCTCTTCCCACTTCTCCTCAAAGAGAAAGGTTAAAAACTCACGAATTCTAAGTGTCAGACACTCCTGTAATCAGCAATAGCACCAAACGGCCCTTGCCATGAAATGCAGCCCTGGACAACACGGGTCCTCAGATGATACTCTGTGGGTTGCAGATGAACTCTTGTCAAGGTCAGCACAAGACCTGGTTCCAGACACATCTGGTAAGTCTTCTCCATACTTCCCCTGCCCAGACTTTTCCAGCCACAGCTTGGAGGTTGCTCATGAGCTCTGTCAAGCTAAAAGCAAATTCCAAAGAGACACAACTACCCAGCTGACTTTCTGCTCCCTCCTACATAAACCCCATGGAGAAATTCCTTCCTGGCTCTCATACCTGTCCTGCTCCACCCTTGGTTTCTCATGGACTTCTGCAGGACCTGTCTCTGCACTCCCATGTCCCACAGCAAGTCACAGCAGGATATGGGCCAAGACTGGATGGAGAAAGGTGTCCCAAGCATTTCTACCTCGGTCTCCTCCCACAATTTCTCATGGACCAGTTGTTCCTGAAAGTCCTGAGACTGCAGCAAGTCAACATTTTAATTAAGCTAAAGGGAATTTTTGAAGAATAGTTCCTTTTCTGGGCATGAAAAATTCAGCCTGGCTAAACCAGAGGGCAACAACAGCGTACATTTCATAGGATCCGATCCAAAACACATAAATCTTTACTGGTTTGGTTTCTTTTGTTTATTGGGAAGACCAGAACATCTCCAGTTTGTGGGGAGGAGGACTCCCACTTTCTACTGCTCTGAAAGGGTCATCAGAACATGTTCATTTGTCAAGCAGCTTTGGTTACCATAACACACTTACGTGCTCTGATCACGTAGGAGTCCCATTCACAGAGTAAGGCCCAATGTGCTACCCACAAATAAAACCTCCACAGTATCTACTGGGTTTCACCGTATCTATATGGTTAATATTGTGATGCATCACTATGGTGCTTCTGCATCTAGAACAGCTTGATCTATTTTTGAAGACTGAAGGGATTCAACAGCACTTGAGCTGCAGGCTTCAAAAACTCAGCGTGCTTAAATAAAATAAAAATAAGCGGAGCAGGTTCGCAGAACAGCTATACCTCATTATGAATAAACACAGCTTATCTAAATTTAGATGGCAATGGATCCATTTAAAATGCGTGTAAGAACAACATGCTCCTGCAAAATAGGAACATGAAGCTCTAATGTGATGTACTGCATGATGAAAAGCACTGATTTTTCTTTTTAAGCCATCTTTAGAGAGCAAGGTGCACCTGAGTGATACCAATGGAAAAAATATTTAGCAGACAGGTCTTGCATCTGCCCAGTTTCGCCTTTTGCTCTATCCCAGAACAGGCTGTGTACTATTTAAAGGGAACAGACTGATGTAAGAGAGTGAGATTGTATTTCAAGTTAATCATTACAATCCATACTTATTCTTTGGCTGTATTTGATCTGTGGAATTACGTCTTTCAATAAAGGTCACAACGCATGACAGTCGATTAAGCCTAACATGCATAAATGCGTTTCATTCCATCTTCTTTTGGGGATGCAAAAACACTCCATCAACCCTACAGTTAAACAAACCTCTCCCTCATTAACTTTCCCCAGCTAATGTCTGGGATGACGCATCAGCCTTTTGGCTGCCAAGTGACCTGTGCTTCTGTCACAGCAGCCACATGAGAAACATCCCATCCATTGAGAACCTTCAGCTTGGGTATTTGAGCAGACCGCAGCCATCTAGGCGGTCTGGGAAGAAACACTGTCTCTCAAGGATAAAAAACCAGGCAGAAAACAGCTTTCTGAAGAAATTTATACCTTTTGATTTATATGGAAAACTTGCCCTCTGAACAATTTCCCTGCAGCTGTGTACCAGCAGCCAATTAAACTGTGCAATTGTAATTAAATAAAAAACAGCTAAACGTTTATTATTTGGTTCTCAACGTCAGATATGAGGCAAGTACTAAGACTATTAGAAATACTCGTTAGAACCTCCACTTCCATGAAAAGGCAGATCTTCCAAGTTTACGTTTTCTAAAGCCAGGGTTTTATCCGCTCCATCTTCAGGAGATTTGCACTGGGCAGTAACTAATCACTTTAAAAGTGATCTTGAAGTCACTAGAAGTGTATGATGAAGGCCCTTGGCAAGTGGCAAACACCTGCAGCACTACTTGCCTGAGACGTGGCCTCTCAGAGGCTTTATCGGCCATTCAGCTGGGAAGAGGTGACTTGGCTGAAGTGCCACATCCAAGGAGAACCCACATTGCAAGTGCTCAAAAAACTGTGCCTTCAATAAGGGATTGTGCCAACTTGATTCCACTTGTTCAATGTACTAATTTAGTTAACTGATTGGGAAAATTCAGTGTAGGTGAGGACCAAACCCCCCAATCAAAGGGAACCGTCTCTCTGACAGACTGATACTTTCACCCCTAACAATCTCAGTGAAATATTAACATTAAAGGATAAATTTAAGGATAATTTCCTTCTTATCCAAGTCAGTATTAATTATTCGACTGTGATCACTTTAGCAGCGAGAATGAACAAAGCAGCAAGTGTGAAAGACACGAAACATGAGAAATGAGAATTAGCAGAAGAAATAAATGCAACAGGAAGACTGAAGGAGACAGAAAAAGGAATCTTGGGAAAAAAGGACAAAAGGAATGTGATGGCTAAAATCAAAGAGATATTCTTGCTGAGACAAGCCAGCTGTGAACAACAAAAAGACACTTAAGGTACTACAGTTATTAGCCACAATCCTACAGTCATTCCCACAAAGATGATGTCTCCTTCCAATAGTCCCAATCCATGGCAAGCAGAAGACAACTCCCAGTATTTAAAACTAGTTCCCAGACCAGAATTAAAAAGCAGCCTAATTTTCTCCTTCCTAGGCTGGCCTCTCACACCATCATCCAGCCACTGCTGCTCAATTAGTTTCTGGCACATGGCAGATATCTAACAAATACCAATGGGGCAAAATTACCAACCGAGAAGATGCCACAGATCGAACCAAAAACTTATCGTTTTGCTCACCCCGCCATCACTTCCAAATGGAGCTGGCCAGAAACTGTCAGGAAGGCAGGCACATTGAAGAAATGGGTCTTTTCCGCAGACTCCTTTGCCTCATTTGACGCCTGTAAGTCAAACAATGAGCAAGAAGTCAGACTACTGGCATTTGAATAAAAAGCACAAGTCCTGGTTTATTTTCCCTTGTTTCTCTTAAAAAATTCCACGAGGTTCAATGCAATCACTGCGGAGATGGAATCTGACAGTGCCGTAAGTCATAATACAACACTCCCCATCTTTTCTCAGGCTGTCAACGGGCTCTAAAACCTATTCAAGCAAAACACACTAATAAAAGCCACCACAAGATAAAACATTCTTGGGGACTTCTCTTTCTAGAGGCCTGATGCAAATAATGCATCTGGGTAGTGAAAAGCTGTGTTTGAAGTGGGAAACACCACAGCTCCCGCCCCCACTTTCAGTGAGTTATGTGGAGATGGGTTGTAGGTATCAGAACAACTTGCAGAACAATTTTGTGGCACATACCCTCAGTTATCACCAGCAAAGCTTGGACATGGCAGCACAGAGGAAGGACACGCAGTTCTTTTGGACATTCCTTACAGGGATTGTAAACTGGATTCTCAGAAATGAGTTATACCAGTTCAGCTGAGTGGGCAGTAACGTGTTAAGATGACACAGCTTCGTAGAGTTTTACTATTTACCCAAAACTTTCCGGGCAGCACAGAGTTTGCACAAAGCTAAAAGAACACGTGGTTCTTCGCTTCTCACCTCTTACCTTTGTATTTAGGTATGTCAGGAGCTCTAAATTTTACTCAAAGACTTTGGTTAACTTATGTGTTTAAACACAAGCAGGTGGAGAAACCACATCTCATGTCTTTAGGAAATGCAGACATACCAAATGAAAATCGCTCTGGAACATCTACTGAAGAACATTTTGCCCAGTAACATACAAAAGAAAGATGCCAGTCTATCAGCCCAGTCTCTAAATGTATGTATTGATTTTTCAGTCTTTACAACCAAGATGAACGGTGAGGGGAAAGGGACGAAGCTCGGGCGTTTGGAAATCAATATTGTCTTAAGACTTGTTATTCAGTCTACAAAATAGCAGAACTGAAACAGCACGGAGTTGGAAATATCAGAGCTTACACATAATAGAGGCACTGAAAAACTGTTTTGTTTCAGCTTTTGCATATCTTTTCAGGTCACCAGATATTTTAAGCAAAAAAACTGACAAGTAATGGAAAACATAATAGGATGTTTAGTGTTTCAGTATGAAAAATGGTCTAAAAAAAAAGTCCCATTAGAGTGATGCTATTTTTTTTTAAATTTACAGGCACAAACCAAAAATTAGAAGACCTCTTTGTTGAGCACTTTAGAAGTAATTTGAGCAGAAGGACCGTGCTTCACCAGTTCCCTGGCAGACACTAAGCTGACGCAGGAAAAGCACCAGCCTTCTGGGCTGCCCTAGGCTGAGCTTTGCCAGCAGGTCCCTCCCCTCTGCCCAGCACTGGGGACTCATCAAGATGTATGAGAGAGACCTGGACATACTGGAGTGAGCCCAGCAAAGGACCATGAAGATGATTAATGGAACTGGAGCATTTTGCATATGAAGAGGCTGAGAAAGCTGGGACTGTTCAGCACAAAAGAGAAGGCTCCAGACAGATCTTACCCATGTGCATAAAGACCTGATGGAAGGGAATGAAGAAGGATCCAGAGCCATCTCAGCCGTGCTCATGGGGAGGGCAAAAGGCGATGGGCACAGATTTTGAAAAAGAGACACATGAAATTTCATCTGAAAACAAGAATAAACTTTTTTATTTCCTGTGGGGGTGGTCAAACACTAGAACAGGTTGCCCAGAGAAGCTGTGAAGTCTCCATCTGGGGAGATATTAAAAACTAAGCAGGACAGAGTCTTGGGCAACTTGCTCTAGCTGGCCCTGTTTGAGCACAGGGAGATGGATTAGATGATCTCTAGAGGTCACAATTCTTTTATTTAAAAAAAAAAAAAAAAACAAACCAAAAACCAAAAACATGAAGATAAATGAGGTTTATGTTTCAGCATTTTCTACATTTCAATGTCATCCCTAAGCTCTGGAGGAGTCAAAGGTTCAGGAGAAAGACAGAAAGAAACTTCGAAGATAATATGAGGTTTTGGCTGATCTACATTCACTTCAAGACAAACCCTTTCTTCTGAGATAAGTCTGAAATGCCCACTTTGAAAAGTGGAGTTCCTCGGAGTCATGCCAAGTGTTGCCAGCTCAACTGTGTCACTGCCTCCAGCCACCCTGCTCCCCAACTTGTCACAGGGAGGTTCCAAGGCTTGTTCACCAGCCTTTGATATTCTACAACCTGCCATTTTTCTCAATGAGTCAGAAGACGTTGCTTTTGTTCTCAAAAAGCTCTGCTGCTCATCACAAAGATAAAGGGGAGACTGCCAAAGGCTGCAGATCACAAGGCAGTTTTATCTCTTCGCAGCATCACACTCAAGAAAAGCTTTGCCTTGCTCCACAGAGATCAATGGAAATATGACAATTTGTGGCTGTAACCCCAGGACCGCTTCCTTTGTTTCATGGGTTTTGCAGTTCTAAAAAAACCAAACACCACCACCCAAGGATGCAGAAGCAGGCCCCTATTGTTTTCTTCAAATAAACCCAAAGTATTTGCTCAAAAACAATAAGGATATTAATAAACATACAAACATCCACATACCACAGCCTCAGAGCTGTGGCCAGAACACTGAAGAGAAGAGCCACGTACCACTCCAGTTTCTCCTACAGCAAGCTTAGTTCAGCCACATTCCTTGTTCCACCAGTGAAAAATCCCACCTAATCCTGTAGGATGCAACTTCTAAACAACGAGAAAGGGACAGACTGGAAGCAGGAAAAGAACAGAAGAAATCAGCCATGAAATCTCAACACTTCCCCCCAAATCCACAAACAGGATACAGCTGCCTCCAGGAGCTGGGGCTTGGTTTATTTATAATGACTTTGTGTCATTTTTCATTCTCCAAATCAGATGTAATCTCAGGGAGGCAAAGAGAAAATAGACACAACAGTAAGTGACTGGAGGAAGAGTGTGAGAAAGTCCACAGCTCAACTCGACTCATAAAAACCTGCAGCCAGTTTGAGAGGCCAAGGAGGGATCCCAAGATGTGTCTACATTGCGAGCAGCTCCTGGGCAGCTTCCAACAGAAGGTGAAGAGTGAACATGGCAGTATCTTGATAAAATTTTACTCCCTCATTGCCATCTGATCGTCTCGCCTCTCCACAGCTCCCCATTCTTCTCTCAAAGCCTGACAGATGGGTGTCGTGAGCTGCAAAAGTCACTTGCCACACAGGGAAAATGAAATGCCTCCCTTTTCCTTCAGAAGGGACCACTTGAGCCAGGAGACATCCCATAATTAGCAATGTCACATTTCACATATATCAATATCGATTAACTCGCTAGAGGTGGTTCCTCCACTTCATACATTTAAGCACAGGATCAGGTGAAAGTTTTCAAGTGCTGTGCCCCAGATTTAAGCTCAGCCTTTCAGATCCAGCTTACTTCTTTATTATAAACAACCACAGCCGCTGGTAGAAAACAGATAATAAATCACAGAATGTCAGGGATTGGAAGGGACCTTGAAAGCTCATCCAGTGCATCCCCCCGCTGGAGCAGGAACACCCAGATGAGGTTACACAGGAAGGTGTCCAGGCGGGTTGGAATGTCTGCAGAGAAGGAGACTCCACAACCTCCCTGGGCAGCCTGTTCCAGTGTTCTGTTACCCTCACTGAGAAGAAGTTTCTTGTCAAATTTAAGTGGAACCTTTTGTGTTCCAGTTTGAACACATTACCCCTTGTCCTACCATTGGTTGTAGGTGATGCTATCCCTTCACTGCTGACACTGAGCAAGATTGCTTTTCATGTCCATGACCAGCAAAACGAAGCGACAACACTGTGGTGCTTTTACTTCAATTAGATGGACTCTTCTCCCACTTCCCAACCCCAAAACACCTACTTTGTAAAAAAATTAGGGGGAAATAAAGTCTTTTCTTTCAAGTTCTCTCCACTCTCTAATCAAAACCTACTCAAATTACTATGAGGAAAGAGGGAATCTGTATGAAACATCTTGGTGTGTCAGAGTAAACGTCCTATAAACATATTAGGATTCAACATCAACATCAAAGGCTTTTTATTCTCATTTTAAATACGAGAACAACTGGATTTAGTACGTGTTTTGTTCTCCATCTCCTCAAATGTCTAATGATTTCGTTTAAAATTATTCCCTTTGATGTCAGCCTTGTATTACCTCTTACTTGAGGCAGTTAGCTTCAGGAGAGTATAAACCGTTTGATTCTGTCTCTCACTCTATGCAAGCCAAATGCACGAAGGGATCAGAAAAAGACTTGAAAAGCTCAGAGAATTCATTGCCCTAGTCCTGGCTCACACCACCACGCTGCAGAAGCTTCACAGCACCACATCTTGAATCTGGACCTGCCCTCTGTGATGTTCCATTATAAACATGAGCAGGTTTTCTTTTTTAGGCCACCACTGCAAAATTCATAACTTCCAAGAAGTCCTCCTTGCAATTCCAGTCCTAATTCTGATAAGCTGGACTTGCACTGGGCAAGAGCAGCTGGTTCTGCTGAGAGAAGCATCTCATAAATATGGACTGGAATTACAGGCGGAGATGAAGCAGGTAGAAATGAGGAGAAACTGGGAGAGCTAGAAAATGCAAGGGCAATCCCTCCCATTCCAGCTCACCCTGATTCTTGATGAGCACCCCTCTGAAGTCCCAGACTCCCAGGGACTGGTGAGTCTTAGACTGTGACACATCTCAAAAGGAGAAAACACCTGACAGTCACTAATACTGTTGCACAGCTAATGAAGTTCAACAAGGGCAAGTGTAGGGTCCTGCACCATGGGAGGAATAGCCCCAGGCACCAGTACAGGTAAGGGGTGGACCTGCTGGAAAGCAGCTCTGCAGAGAAGGACTTTGGAGTTCTGGTTGACAACAGGTTGACCATGAGAAACAACGTGCCCTTGTGGCCAAGAAGGCCAACGGTACCTGGAGTGCATTAAGAAGAGTGTGACCAGCAGGTTGGGGGAGGTTGTCCTGCTCCTCTCTACTCTGCCCTGGTGAGGTCGCACCTGGAGTTCTGCATCCAGTTCTGGGCTCCCCAGTTTAAGAAGGACAAGGAATTACTGGAGGGAGTCCAGCAGCAGGCTACGAAGATGATCACAGAATGTTAGGGACTGGAGGGGACCTCGAAAGATCATCTAGTTCAATCCCCCTGCCGGAGCAGATGAGGGTTCTGGAGCATCTTTTCTTATGAGGAGAGACTGAGAGAGCTGGGGCTGTTCAGACTGGAGAAGAGAAGCTGAGAGGGGATCTCATCAATGTTTATAAATATCTCCAGGGTGGATGTCAAGAGGATGGACCAGACTCTGTTCAGTGGTGCCAATGACAGGATGAGGGGCAACAGGCACAGACTGAAACACAGGAGGTCCCATCTGAATATGAGGAGAAACTTCTTTACTGTGAGGTGCCAGAGCCTGGACCAGGCTGCCCAGAGAGGTGAAAACCTCCACAGCATGTTTTACTAAACTTCTACATCTCCTTTATAGCCCCAAGACCTAGATCTTTCTGCATTTGTTCGGTTTGTCATAATTAGTTCAGGTAAGAAGCTTTGGAGTTACTCAGGGCACGTGCAGGGAAGGGCTGTTACTGTGATGGGTTGTGCTGAAACACGTTTCGTCCAGTTTTAGTGTTATCATCTCTTTGGTTTGGGAATATGAACCATTGCCTCTGCGCTGATGTTTTTAAAGATTTGTCCTCCCTCTCGGTGCATAGCCCTGTCTGTTAGAGCCAGCGATCACAGTTTCATTCATGTTCATGCCTGACTCCTGTTGTGAACCAAGGTAGACTAAGATAAATGGACTTTTTAGCAATGGAGCTCTCCCCCTTCCCTCAGCACAGACTTGTGTGTCCCTCTGGTTTCTTGTGTTCCTGTCTGACAGAGCAGTGATTGCAGACACTTAGTCCCTGTTTTACTGCAAGGCCCTTCCTTGGCTAGAACTACAGTTGTCAGTATTTCTGGATGAATCTGTAAAGGACTGAGGTACTTGGTAAGAGTTTTAAACTAAACTGAAAGAAGGCAGGTTTAGATTTATAAGGAAGAAGTTCTTTACAGTGAGAGTGGTGAGGCACTGGAGCAGGTTGTCCAGAGAAGCTGTGGATGCCCCATGCCTAGAAGTGTCCAAGACCAGGCTGGACAGGGCTTTGAGTGAACTGGTCTAATGGTAGGTGTCCCTGCCCATGGCAGGGGGTTAGACTGGATGATCTTTAAAGGTCCCTTCCAACCCAAACCATCTGACAATTCTGCTGACCCCAAAACCAGTTTGTAGCACACTGGTATTCCTGCACATGCATAGATGAGGCCCGATATGGTAGGAAGATGCACATCCAGTATCAGTGCGTTTCAGCTGTAGCGTGAGCTGCGTTAGCAGGTGGGTTGGACCGAATGATCTCCAGGGGTCCCTTCCAACCCCAACCAGCCTGTGATTTAACTGTGACTCTCCCCAGCAGATCCCAGCCTTCCTTGGCGCTTACTGCTTTTTTCAGCAGTACCAAGCAAATGGTAGGAGTAAGTTTCTGCATCTACAGCATCAGTCACAGATTTCTGATGCCACAGTAGGCATAGCCATGAACTCACACCCTTCAGGGATCTAGAAACTTCTACATTCACTCCTGTGAGCATGTGGCAAAAAAGTCCCCAAGAGGTAAGCACCATACAATCCCTAGACACATTTCAAAGCAGAATACCTGGATGGTTTTTGGGGTGTTTAGTATCCCTTCAAACAAAGAAACAGTCTGATCCAGGTGCTGGGTTCAGTCACACAACACCCAGACGCAATGCGGTCTGTGTGTGTGAAGAGACAAGCCTGATGCAGAGCACATTTACCTCTTTTGGAGCCAACAGGTAGAGTACAGCACTCCGACACATACAGCACCGTCCCCAGGAAGGAATAAAGCCCCAGCCAATAAAAAACACATGTGAAGATCTACTTTAAAGAGCTGTGAATGCCAATGCAGCTGTTGTGTCTTGAAACTCGCTGCATGCTGAGTTCTTTTAAAAGGACACAGCTGGGCAGCAGGGAAAGCATCTGTCCAGGGCCTCATCATACTGGCTGGGGTGGCCTGGGCCAGAACCTTCCTGAGCACAAAGGAGCCTCCACCTTCTCTACAGCAGCTGAGGACACTCAAGCAACGAAACTTTCCAGGGAGCGAAGTGGAAAAGACAGAGCAAGAGACCCAGAGAGCAGGAAGCCTTCAACACAGCAGACAGAGTGGGAGGCTACTGAAAATAGCAGGGAACAGACGTACAGCCAGATCACAAAGACAAAAGAAACAGCAGATTTCCTAGGAAACAGCTCCAGAAGGGGACAGGGGAAAGTTTCTTGCGACATACAAAGCTGCTAAGAATTTTAGACTTCAGTACAAAAACAATTGAGGAAAGGATCTGCCCTGAGGTGCTGAGAGCTGATACAGAGGAATTACTCTCAGATTAAACTAAAATAAAAAGGGAAGTTTCACCCTGCTGATCCGAGTTGCCTTTATTTCAAAAATTACCTCGCCCTGCTTTGCATTCTACTAAAACCCAGACTTCAATATTCACCACTCTTTTTGGCATTTTGCAGCAAGCTTACTGTCAGGAAGGCAGCACAAGCAAGAGGCTTCCCCCTTACAGTGTTCCACTGAAGGCTGACACTGTCAAAGGCGCAGAAATCCATAAATCGGTGTTGCTGATGGTGCCACATGTGCTAAGGTCTGCCTGGCTGTTCTCACACTTCCGGTAGTTTCTCCTCAAACTTACACCTTTCAAGTGTAGAAAGTTTCAAGTACAAAAAGATTTCTCTGGAGTTCTTACCACGTTGTTTTATTCTTCAAAATCTCCTTTGTTTACCACCTTCTTTTCACTGTTATGGTACTTTGTTTTAAAAATATTTAGCTGAACTGATTTGCCCAGCAGAAAGGGAAGGGATTCTCTCTCACTCCAAGCCCTAGTATGAGAACATCCCAATCAAAGCTATGTACAGACTAATCAGAGCGCCCAAAACCAAACAAAGATAATGAGGAAGCTGAACACATAAACAAACACAAATCCTACAGGATTAAGAGGTCTAGGAATCAAAGATCATGTGTCTTCAAAAAGCCTTTTCTTCCTAACTCCAGATACATTTTCCCCCATCTCTTTAAGTCTCATGTAAAAACAGATTCCTACTTGCTTCACTTTCCACCATTTCCAAAGAATGTGCAGCCACCAGACATTAGTCAGAGGATTAAAATTGTGCCAGTCAGGAGAAGATTGCTATTAAAAGGCGATGGTTCACAGTGGGTGCAAATGCAGCCTCTACTTGGGTCCCAAAGTCTATTCAACCAAAGTTTTCAACGTATTCCAATTCCAGCAGGACAGCTAAACCGGTGAGATTATCAGTTTTATACAACACTCAAGGGCGCTAAAAACAAAACACAAACAAACAAACAAACAACATACCACACAAGGCAGAAAAAACAACTGATAAGCAGCAGGTGTAACTACTACAAGTTCAACACCAATAGGAGACCAATTTTTGTTCTGACCACAACAGGAATTAAACATTTAAATTGAAGAATCTAATTTGCAGGTTGCTTTCACCAATTCCCATCACCATAACTCTAGGCTACCGCCCAAATACAAGAGAAAGAGAAATTTATTCTCACTCTTGGCCTGTGCAAGCAGTGAATTAAGGGCTAGTTTAAAAGTGACTGAATACAGCAGACAGGGGATGTGTTGATGTTTGGTCTGATTAAAAGCATGAGGTGATTCTGGGCTTGTTGCAAATATCACACCCTTATTTTTATGTTTGACACCCTTATTTTTATGTCCTACAGCCTCAAATGCATGGCCCAAAGAAGGCTTAATCCTCCCCAGATTTCTACTGTCAAGAAACAGCATCACTGCTCCAGTGGAGTGAAGCAATCGCAGCGGGATAGCAAGTGGTCTTGGATCTCTGCTGGTCAAGACAAATTTTGAACAGAGCTTTGCAGAAACAAAACCAAGTCCTAAATTAGGCCAGACAATGAACTGGTGCTCAAGGAAGAAAGAGGAAATCAGGGAGAACTTCCCACTCCCCAGCAGCAAGTGGGCCCTTTCTTTGTTGCATAGGTCATTTGATGGGATCTGACTCCGCACTCACTCCACACTTTTCCAGCAGAGCTGTCTCTATGTTTCTCCAAAACAAGTATTATTTACACCTAAGCATCCACACTGGAGAGAGAGCAAGAGATTTGCCTTAAACTGTGCATTTAGTTAAGATCCACGTTATACAAGTTTCAGACTCGCACTTTAGCACCTCAATCAACATTTGCATCAGCGCTTCTGTTCCTACCAGCCACCTACGCCGCCGTCCTGCATCCTCTACAGCTTTCAAGTGGATACAATTTGTACCAAAGACGTAATACACTGTACAGCTGCAAACTGTATAATGTTCCCATCATTAAGTGCCACTTGTTTTCACATCTTAATTTGCATGCAACAGCCTGGAACGAACCTTTGGTAGCATTAAGGGATCTCAATTAAACAGAAACAATTTAGTTTGGCTAATCAACTCTATTGTCCCAGCAAGCAAAAAGCTGAGCCACATGTAACTGGTCTGGAAGGGAATCACCAGTAGCACAGGTTAGACCTTGAAATCCTGAAAAAACAGCACGCGGAGGCTTTTTGTCATGAGGTTGTGCAGGGAGTGGAGGACGCGATACCACAGCAAGCAGCTGCTACCTCAACAATTCTTCCTTTTGCTTACAGATGATTCACCAGCAAGGCTGGAGCCCATAAGCATAAGTGGTGATGGATGTAATTGTTTGAGACAGAGAGTGAATTTCAAATATAGAAGTATATGGCAGTATATGGCAGAAGTAAAGGCAGATGGAATTTCTTCTGATTCATGGATGTGGGGGTTAGGAATTGTAAGAAATCTGTGGGCAAGATCTTAATGGTAAAAGCTGTATTTAAGTTTGTTAGGAGGTTTTGACCCAAGACATACAATAGCTTATATAATGATAGATTGTGGCAGCAATTTGGTGGATGAATGGGGAGACTTAGCAATACTGGAGGAGAATTGCTCCAATATAGAGAGGAACAAGTACACAGGTGAATAAGGGTTTTAGGTATTGCTGACTTTCTTTTGAGGAGTTAAAACATGGTGAATTATATTCTTCATTTCAAAGCTAAGAAATATTTGTGTGTAGTAGGCTGTCCTGAATGTCCCATCCCACCTCTTGGGCTCTTATGATCACACCTTCCTGTTTACCAAGATGTTGCACCTCCCTCTGTTGTTCTTTGTAAACTTTTCCACAGCACCAGCGACAGACAAAAACAATCAGTACAAAAAGTGCTGATCAATGCACAAAACAGCAATAAGATTAAAAAAGTAATGCATCTGTTTAACTCTGAATTACTAGCTAAAGCAAAGAACTGATACATTAAAAAATGTAATCACAAAAGTACATAGAGGAGAGGTTTTGTGAAGACAAACATTTCCTCTTACCTTCAATGACTCCAGAATCGTTCTGCAAGCAAAAATCAAAACAAACTTTATGCAACCCAACCTACCTCTATTTGAAAGAGTTCTCCAGCACCTTCACAGTCATTTGATGTAATTATGGGGGTATGAATGTGCACGTAGCCATTATCCTGGAACAGATAAAACACAAAAAATTAACTAAAAATATAAAATGTCAACTTTGAGGATGCATCACCCAGCACACATCACAACTCAGCTATGAGCCCCCAACCAGGACAGCTTATGGATCCTTTCAGGCAACTTTTGCCTTACATGACAGAGGACTAACCAAACCCTAGCATAATTTACGAATCAATGTTTAGTACTTGTGCTTCTCCCTCCATGTATCATAAAGAAATGAGATTTACGCCATTACTATAGGTTTTCGCAACCACCCATCTCCACACCATTTCCATTTCTCCTCACCTTCTCCAGTATTTTCAAATTTTTGGGCAGTTTCAATCAAATTCACCCCTATGGCCTTAACACTTCAGTTTCTTGCAGCTTTTTGAAAGCTGGTGGTTAGGCAGAAGACACTCTTCCCCACTAAGAGAAATGGTCAACTGTGTTAGATGACAGAAATCACATACTGCATGGGAGAGAGGCCTTAAAACACCCAATTCACCACGAAAATGTCATTCCCACCTCGCATCTTCTGAGAAATCTAACTGATTTTAGAGACAGGGTACAGCCTGGCTTGGTCACGTTTTGGGTACGTGGAGAGTTACCCACTCATGTAACAGTTCATCAATCCAGCAGAAGCCTCCAAAAGCAGGAAGGTTGTAGGAAGAAAGAGCCCTGTTCTCTGGGTTTCTCTGCAGTGCAGCCATAGGCTTTTAAACCAGCTGCAACCCCATTTTCAGTGGATGGGTACATCAAGCAGAGCTCAGACAATCACATACAGCACGTTGGAGGCAAAACCAGGAACAGAACTCTACTAATTGTCACCTTTCCACCATAGCCTCACTACAGAGATCACTGATGGAGCACAGAGATCATACCTGTGCATGTCAAGGCAAACGAGAACTGGGAAGTGGCTGATTTCAGCTGTGAACAAAGGATTTGTTTTCTCTTGCATCACTGTAACGTCTGGCACAAAGGGAACCCCTTAAAATCAGGGTGTGCCAGCATTAGCATGGTACAGGCAACGATGTGTCATAATCCATTGTCTATTTACACAAAACATTAATTTATAAAAAAGATTAAAAAGAAAATGCTTGTGAAAGCTTAGTTTCACAGCTTTTACCAGAATAATACAAATTGATCATTCACATGACAGGTCCTGGTCCTTATCACCAGCTTCTTCAAAGGCTAAGAAGACGGGAGCAGTAATTACTGCCCATTCTCAGAATCAAACTAAAATTAATTTGGAACAAATAGTTCATACAGACACGCAATGTGCTTTGTGAAGTACTATAATATGACCAAAAGGGAGCAAAGAGCAAGGAGCTCTTGGTTCCAGGTACAAAGACCTTGGCTTGCTGAGTGCCTGGCAGGAAGAAGCTCCTCATTGAGATCCAGTTACTGCACAGAAAGAAGTTTTGCAGCCCAGAACCACTTGCTTTGCCCAGGGAGGGTAGTTTCAGCCCACCAGTACAAAACACAGCTCTCTCTCGCAATCCCACAGACACCCAAGAGACGTGTTGGTCATATGGCCTCCCAACAGAATCACAGAATTGACTGGGTTGGAAAAGACCTCAGAGATCATCGAGTCCAACCCTTGGTCCAACTCTAGTCCATTTATTAGATCATGGCACTAAGTGCCATGTCCAATCTGAGTTTAAAAACCTCCAGGGACGGCGAGTCCACCACCTCCCTGGGCAGCCATTCCAAAGCCTGACCACTCTCTCTGTAAAGAATTTCTTTCTAATATCCAGTCTAAATTTCCCCTGGCAGAGTTTAAGCCCATGCCCCCTTGTCCTATTGCTGACTGCCTGGGAGAAGAGCCCAATCCCCACCTGGCTATAACTTCCCTTCAGGTAGTTATAGAGAGTAATGAGGTCACCTCTAAGCCTCCTCTTCTCTAGACTAAACAACCCCAGCTCCCTCAGCCTCTCCCCATAGGTCTCCCCATAGGTCAACGTTACATAAGAAATTGGAAAATTGGCTAAATTCCTCATACGGTGGTAGCAGTTGCTGTGAAGAAGCACATTTTACACAGAAGACCATTCACATGCTTTGGAACCGCAAAGGTCTGAAAGATGAGAATACCAGAAAAAACTCTTGCATAGTTCACCTTATAAAAGCTCCTAAAATACTTCAAGTCACATTACTGGCTCTGACAAACCCGGAGGTGTGTTAATGTGCCAAGTGGAGGTTGCCATTCACATTGCAACTATTTCACTGGGCCTAGGAAAAATGTTCCTGTCCCACATGGACCATAATACTCAGAAGAAGATTTGAAGATGACATTTTAGACTTCGATGTCGTAACAGGCTGCCCAGGGCCATGGTGGAGACACAATCCCTGGAGGGGTTCAAAAGGCATTTAGACAAGGTTCTTAGGGACATGATTTAGTGCTAGAGTTAGGTTATGATTGGACTTGATGATCTTAAGGGTCTCTTCCAACCGAAATGATTCTATGAGTCTATGAACAAAGGCTTGAGTCATTCACTGCTGGAAATGAATAGGCTAAAAATGTTAAAAGTTACAGAGAGCCTATGTAATTTTGAGTATGTATTAAAATAAACCCACTTATTTTCTTTCACCATTAAGCTCTTGATAGCCTTGCACAGTGAAAACACTCCTGTTATACTTTCTAGTTATGATATGTTCTGCCATTGTCAAGCTGGAAATTGCAACATTCTTGGGATGATGTAGGTGGCAATTTAAAAAGACTTAATTCCATCAGAAACGGGACAAACCGCAGACGTTCCTGGCATTAGAAGAGTTGTGACATAAGCATTTGCAAATATCAGGTCTGGGACCAGTCTTCCTTATCCCTTTAAAAATAACTCTAGTGTAGCTGCTGCTAAAGTAATCATACTTTATATTTTTTAATACTGGCCAGCTCTTTGAGCATTTTAAACAGGAAGATATGTCAGAGTCTGAGCTGGAGTTAATTTGGAGAAGTCAAGCCTTTGTCAAAATAAGATGCTTTTTGTATCTCAGCTGGCTCCCTGGTGTCTGTTTGAAAAGACAAATTCTGGCAGGCAATGCCATCTAGTGGCACTTCACCGGAGTCCCAACAGAGCTGGGTTCTGTCTGACAAACTGATACAATCCTGACACCAGCAGGAGCTTTACCTGACACAGTATTTCTATCAGGTTCTTAAAAAAACCCAAACAACCCGGATTTTAAACACCATGCAATTCCATACAGAAAATTCCTAGAGCAAGCCTTCTTTGCCACTGCAGTCAAAAAATGCCAGCAAACTCGTAACCAGAAATGCCATCTCAACAATTCCGACCTGTTCTTTGGGCCATCCTAATTACTACCTATGAATTTCGTAATGAGAATGCTCTGAAGATGATTCTACTCAAACTAAAGCCATATTTATTTCAAGGAACAGCTTTAGAAGGGCTCAAGTGTGCTAGAGGTCTTGCTACCTTTGTTGTAAAATGGTGTGGTGTCTATATGGCATCTGGAATCAGTTAATCACTGTCCCCATGACCAACACAAAGCCTGTACCATTGTCACAGCCTAAGAGGGACACAATCACAAAACGCAGGTGCCTCCCACCCATCCATCTGAAATGCATCAAAACAGGAGTGTCCTAATCTCAGCTAAGGGCACCCAGACAGACTTATAGTGCAGGAATACAAAACTAAGAACTGAGAGGAAAAAACATGAAACTCTGAGTTGGTTTGTCTGTAGCCTTCCTGCATCGCAGATTTGTTCTGTGTGGGAGGAGGTTTCTGTCCAAGGACCATCAGGTCACTTCTGAGGGTGGGTTAAATGACTCCATACTACACAGACCACACACGTTTACAGGCAATTACATTGCAACTTAGTGAAAGGGATAAAATACCAACCATGAAATGTGTTGAAATATGGTAACAAGACCGCAGATGTGCTAACCTGACCATAAGCAACAGTCTGGCCAAGGCCTTAGCCAGGCCCAGGCCTGGAAACAAAACCACCATGTCCAAAACCCAGACTCTGCAGTCAAAACATCACACTGCCCTCCCAACACACTCTTGCGAAGCCAGACTGGGGGAGCGTGTTGCACACAAGGCTCGGTACACAAGGCACTACCTGGAAGAAGGAGTGGATGGCTGCAGTGGCTTCGCTGCGGATTCTCAAAAGGGAGCCGAGCGTGTTGTTCCTGCATCGCAGGTGAGGGAACTGCCGGACGTACTCCAGCGGGTGCCTCTCCTTCATTTTCAGCGGGAACAACTGAGAACATTAAGGCAAGAAAACCAAGAGGATGAGAACTTGGAGTTAATATAGTTTTATTGCTATCCATGTAATACCATCTGCCTCCTAAAACACAGTCATCATTACAGACGTGAGAATTAGATGCTTTTCCTATCTTTTCTAGTTATTTTGTGGATTTTATAATGCTTGTGGCAGACCAAGAGCCACCAGCACACACACAAAAAAAGGCTGTAGCACTCAGAAACACTCAAATTTTGGGATGCTGAGCCCCCTTGAAAGCCAACTGTTCATCTCAGTGCTGCAATGACAAGCTGGTTCCACATACGCCTGTGGCAGATATGGTTCTTCCACCTGCACAATGTGGAGTGTTTTGCCATTCCCACCGCTTCTCCAATTTGTATCGCAGCCAGACTTACCAGGTAAAACACCTGACACAGGCAACTGATTCAAGGTGGGATAAATCAGAAACAGTACAGCCAGCAGGCCCAGGGCAGTGACCGTCCCCTGGAATGAGCACTGGGGAGGCCAAGCCTCGAATTCTGGGTCAGTTTTGGGCCCATCAAGACAAGAAAGAACTTGAGGTGCTGGAGCAAGTTGAGAGAAGGGAATAGAGCTGGGGAAGGGGCTGGAGCACAAGTGTGATGGGAGCGGCCTGGAGAACAGGAGCTGAGGGCAGACCTTCTGATCTCTGAACTGCCTGAAAGGAGCTTGGAGCATGGAGGGTGTTGGTCTGATCTCCCAAGTAACAAGCAACCGAACAAGAGGAAATGGCCTCAAGTTGTGCCAGGGGAGGTTGAGGTTGGATCTTGGGAACAATTTATTCCCAGAAGGGGTTGTCAGGCATCACAACAGGCTGCCCAGGGCAGTGACAGAGTCACCATCCCTGGAGGGGTTTAACAGATGCAGAGATGAGGCTCTTAGGAACACAGTTTAGTGACACTGTTGGGTTTATGGTTGGACTCCATGATCTGGAGGGCCTTTTCCAATCAAAATGAATCTAAGAAATACACACTCTTAGCTGCCATACGTGCGACAGTTTCCAAGTTAGAAGCGTCTCTGCCCCCAAAACGAGCTTCCATGATGATCCCTCATTTCTCTTTTGACATACCCTATAGACACTGCTGACAAATCAAAGCCTGCAGGAACACTTGAACTTAAAGAACATAAGAGTCTGAAGAATCTTTTGCTGGATACTCAGACTTTTGAAATTAATTCCCAAAGTGGTCCTACTGGTTGGACTCCTTCTGCGGTGACGTACCCAAGTATCACAAGGTCCCACCACACGGATGGTTTCAGCTTTCAGCTCCATGTTTTGCATCCTGTGAGGACTTTTGACCAGTTTCCCTTCCACTTCCACTGCGCTTCCAAAAGTCAGCTCCCTAAGAAAGCAAGAGAAAACAACAACTAAATAGGTGGTGATACAAAGTCAACTACATTCAGAAGAGAGATTCCTGTTATTTAGCTGGACCACTTGAGATTACAAGAGATACTGTAGCCATAGGGCTCAATTGATGAAATGCATAGTTAGGAATGTGAATAGGTTCACAAAGCTATAGAATAATTTAGGACAAGGTAGGAGTGTTGGGCAAGTGAAGGGAAAAGAAACAGGTTTTTATCAGAATGGACTATTGGTGGGGACAAACCAGACTCATAGAAAATAAATAAATACATAAATAAATCAAGTTACATGGAGAAGGTTCCTGGATCATCCTGAAACTCCCAAACCTAGCTCAAAGAAAAATTAAAAGTAACAAACAAAATGAAGCTGTAAAACAAGTGCATTATTTTATGTTCTTATTATAATAGAACAGGCATGTCTATCTAGGGGGTATACGTAACAAGCCCGTCCTCCAGTTGTTAGAGGAATAGCAACAGCGCTCTCCAGATTTCTGGGGAACAGTCACCCCTGGCTACGTTGTGTGATTTCCAAGCAAGCCCAACCATAGTCCCGAATGCCCACGCTGCTACGGCTCTTAAAAAATGTGATCCAAATTAATCTCACAGGACAACCACAAGGCCTCAGCTGAGTGGAGACAGAGCAATCAGACACTTTCCACCCTAAAAAAACCATCCAGAGAGCCCAGAGTGCAGTATTGCCTTTCCTGTGGTCAGGGAACAGCTGCCAGAGCCTCAACCAGCAGCCTGACGAGTCAGTGGGATGGGAGGGGAAGCCTGAGCAGACCCCTCCAAGCACTGATCACCACAGATATTTCTCCAGGTATCTCGAATTAACCGACCTGTTTTCCAGGCTGGGATCAGCAACCACCTGGAGGTTTTCCAGAGAGCTCCCATCGTTTATATGCAGGAACAAAACTTCCTTCTGGGCCCGGACAGAGCGGACCCAGCCCTAGAGGGAAAAGACAAGACATTTGTTATTTCTTGGCATGGGCTCTACGTAGACTTGCTCTTCGCCCAGTTAAGCTGGACATGCTACTTTCAGGGCTATTTCAACTTCTTGTTGAAATCAAAGGAAATATTTCTTTAGGGGCAATAAAAACAACCTTTTATTTACAGTCAGTGAGTCTTCTTATTAACTTCAAAGCAAAGAGAAACAAAATCTTACACAGAGACATCGATTTGCCTCCTGAGTACAGCAGGAATAACTAAAATCTACCTGCACCTCTGGGGAGCTGGGAATCCAGAAAGCGGCAAAGCGCTCTGAAGATGAAAAGCATTTTAGCAAAGTATACAACGTTAGTGATGTCCCTTCAAAACATTTCTTAAAGAATCATAGAATTGTTTAGGTTGGACATGACCTTTAAGATCATCAAGTCCAACCGTTAACCCAACACGGCCAAGTCCACCTCTAAACCCTGTCCCTAAGAACCTCATCCAGGGGTCTTACCGCAACAGGAGAGACCGGTAACACACAGTTCTTTATAACACACTCAAGACTGTTTTGATGGTTTTTAGTTCCAATTTTTGTTGCTGTTATCACCTGTAGGAAGGTTTTTAGTTCCAATTTTTGTTGCTGTATCACCTGTAGGAAGGTTTTTAGTTCCAATTTTTGTTGCTGTATCACCTGTAGGAAGGTTCCAACTAGACGCCCTATTTGTTCACTTACATGCCCTAAGCCATTGCACTGCTAGAACAATGATGCTGCAGCCAATAGATTCAGGTGAAAAATTACATATTCACACAAAAAAAAAAATCAAAATTAATGCCCTGATAGTTTCAGATGTTTCTCCTTACATATCAAAATCAAGACCGCTACACTGTCCCCATGGATAAAATATATTAAGAAGAAATCTAGAAGCATTCTTGTCTAGATTGACAAGAAGAATTAAAACAGTAACACAGCTCTTCATTAAAGTAGAACTGACCATGCATCAGACTAGTGTCTTGAGGTTTTCAATGGGAAACAACATTTCCCTTAAAAAGAAATTAAAAAATCTAAGTCAGTACCGGGCATCAAGCAAAAGTAATAGCATCCAAACTACAACTCCCTTAGCTGCTCTCCAGCCCACGAGAGCTGAGAAAAATCTGCCCAGAAAAGCAAAATTATGCGCTGGGGAGATTCCGGCTCATCTTATAATAATACTGTAGAGAACAACTGAAAACAGTGCTGATTAAACAACCAAACTGCCTCTTCTCCAATCAGTTTTGTCTTTTGCTTAACTGTTAAGTGCCCAAGTAGTTCAAATGACTTCAAACTGCACAGGTGCTTTAGGGATTTTATACTTGGCAAACCAATGTGAATTCACCTACTTCTGTTGTCTAGATTGAACAAACCCCAAGAATTAAACAGTACCAAAAGTAAAGCATCCTTAAAATTACAGCATGACTAACACAGACAAGGCGTTAGGCAGGCTTGTATAAAGGGGGTGAGAACAACCACGTAAAAGAACTACAGAAGATTTTAAAGCCATAAATCTAAGGATTAACAAAACTTCAGCTTTTGCTCCAACCTCACAATTCCAGATAGGTGTTTACCTAAATGACCACTACAGGGTGTCCTACCCGAGGCACGAAATAACACAAGAAACAAGAACCTAAAAATAAAGTCTGATCACTTGGGCATCCTCATAGTCTTATGGCTAAAGCAACAGGGGTTTAAAAGCTATTTCATACAATACCAAGCCTGAAGCTGTTGTACCTACCCTCTGTGTTCCACTAAATCCCCAGAACATGTCATTCATCTTATACTTGATGCACAATGTTTAATGTATAATGGCAGATGTTTTTTCCCCAGTTTCTTTCCTCTTAAGTGCTGCTTAACGAAACACACAAAATCCCTGAACAAAGAAACATTCCCCAGAGCTTTTCGTCCACCTCATCAGGCTGTTCTGGGATCTGTTAAATAATGAGAGGAGTTTTACATCCTGCAATAGGAAATATGAGCGTACCCACAGGCTTGTACTGAAAAGCGGCTGTGGCAACATGTTTTGACCACTTCAAACCTCAGGAGAAGTAACACGTAGTGACAATCCCGGCTCAGACTAGCCTGCACATTCCAAAAACCTGGCCATAATTGGGCTGGTTTTAAGATACATCAGGTCCCCAACCCAGTTTCATACAAAAAAAAACAAACAAAAAAACCCACAAAAATATTTTTGCCAGCACAGAAAAATTAAGAAGGGTGGTATTGCCCATTTTAGCATCAGTTTATTCCAGCTTGCATTATTCATAAAACTACAGCTGAAAAGCACCGATACTGGATGAGCATCTTCCTACCATATCAGGCTTCATCTACACGTGTGCAGGAATACCAGTGTGCTACAAACTGGTTTTGGGGTCAGCAGAATTGTCAGATGGTTTGGGTTGGAAGGGACCTTTAAAGATCATCCAGTCTAACCCCCTGCCATGGGCAGGGACACCTACCATTAGACCAGTTCACTCAAAGCCCTGTCCAGCCTGGTCTTGGACACTTCTAGGCATAGGGCATCCACAGCTTCTCTGGACAACCTGCTCCAGTGCCTCACCACTCTCACTGTAAAGAACTTCTTCCTTGTAAATCTAAACCTGCCTTCTTTCAGTTTAGTTTAAAACTCTTACCAAGTACCTTGGTCCTTTACAGATTCATCCAGAAATACTGACAACTGTAGTTCTAGCCAAGGAAGGGCCTTGCAGTAAAACAGGGACTAAGTGTCTGCAATCACTGCTCTGTCAGACAGGAACACAAGAAACCAGAGGGACACACAACTCTGTGCTGAGGGAAGGGGGAGAGCTCCATTGCTAAAAAGTCCATTTATCTTAGTCTACCTTGGTTCACAACAGGAGTCAGGCATGAACATGAATGAAACTGTGATCGCTGGCTCTAACAGACAGGGCTATGCACCGAGAGGGAGGACAAATCTTTAAAAACATCAGCGCAGAGGCAATGGTTCATATTCCCAAACCAAAGAGATGATAACACCAAAACTGGATGAAACATGTTTCAGCACAACCCATCACAGTAACAGCCCTTCCCTGCACGTGCCCTGAGTAGCTCCAAAGCTTCGTATCTGAACTAATTATGACAAACCTAGCAAATGCAGCAAGATCTGGGTCTTGGGGCTATAAAGGAGATGTAGAAGTTTAGTAAAACATGCTGTGGAGGTTTTCACTTTTCTCCCTGAAGCACAAGCCGTGAAACCGGGGTGGGCCAGGCCACTCCAGCCCCTCTCCTGTTCATTAAGGCTCCAGGTCAGGTCACTACAACAGAATCACAGGCTGGTTGGGGTTGAAGGGACCTCTGGAGATCATCCAGTCCAACCCACCTGCTAACGCAGGGTCACCAGAGCAGATCACACAGGAAGGTGTCCAGGTGGGTTTGAATGTCTCCAGAGAAGGAGACTCCACAACCTCTCTGGGCAGCCTGGTCCAGGCTCTGGTACCTCACAGTAAAGAAGTTTCTCCTCATATTCAGATGGGACCTCCTGTGTTTCAGTCTGTGCCTGTTGCCCTTCATCCTGTCATTGGGCACCACTGAACAGAGTCTGGTCCATCCTCTTGACATCCACCCTGGAGATATTTATCAGCATTAATGAGATCCCCTCTCAGCTTCTTTTCTCCAGGCTGAACAGCCCCAGCTCTCTCAGTCTCTCCTCATAAGAAAAGTGCCCCAGACCCCTCATCACTCACTACCAGGCACACTCCGGCCTCCCGCCCACACACCTGCACTTTAACCTCGTCAGCCGGCTCCCGGGCTCCCAGCGCCTCGCGGACCCGCAGCCGCACCGCCCGAGGCAGGGAGGAGCAGCGGCGGAGGGCCTGCCAGCCGCCCCCGGCCCCCAGCATGGTGCAGACCTAGCGAGGCTGCTCCCCACCGCGACCCGGCCTCATCCCGCCCGCTCCGCTCCTGCTCCACACGGCTCCGACAGGCAAAGCCCCACCCACCGCCCCACGTGATCGACCGCATCCAATGGCCGCTGGGGGCTGCCCCAGCGAGCCAATCGGAACGAAACCGCGCGCAGCTGGAAGGGCCGCCCTTTCCGCCGCCTCGGCGCAAGGGTCTCTGGGAAATGTAGTTCAAGGCGGATGGGCTGGAAAGGAGGTTGGTTTATGGCAGCTTTGGGCACCACACTATAAAAAGGATATAAAGCTACTGGAGAGTGTCCAGAACAGGGTCATGAAGCTGGTGAATGGTTTGGAGGGGAAGCCGTATGAGGAGTGGCTGAAGTCGCTTGGTTTGTTCAGTCTGGAGAAGAGATAACTGAAGGGAGAGCTCATGGTGTCTACAGCTTCATCACAAGGGGAGGAGGGGCAGGCACCAAACTCTTCTCTTTAGTGACCAGTGACAGAACCCGAGGGAACGGCAGGAAGATGTGCCAGGGGAGGTTTAGGTTGGACATCAGGAAAAGGTTCTTCACCCAGAGGGTGCTGGACACTGAACAGGCTCCCCAGGGAGGTGTCACAGCCCCAAGCCTGACAGTGTTCAAGAAGAGACTGGACAACGTCCTCAGACACACGGTGTGAACTGTGGGGTTGTCCTGTGCAGGGACAGGAGTTGGACTCGATGATCCTTGTGGGTCCCTCCCAACTCAGGGCATTCTATGATTCTATGACCGTGCTGCTTTCTGGGACCTTGCTGCCTCCTCTGCCTCAGTAACCCCAGCAGCCCCATTACCTCCATTGCACGAGGAGGGGTTGGGACAGGCCAGGACGGAGCCTCTGCTCCTCACCCAGCCTGGGGGGATAAGTGCTGTGCTTTTCCTAATCAGGGATGGAGGACTCAGTTCTGCTTTGCAAGCCTTACTGAGGAACAACACCCCTGTCCTGTCTCTTTCTTAGCCTCATGACCCTCTGCCTCTCCCAGCTCCTCTGAGTGGAGGGTAAGAAGCAGCTGTCAAGGTGTATTCAGCCCTGCAGAGAAGGATTTTCACACACTGGTGGGAAAAAATAGGACATGAGCTGGCAATGTTTGCTCACAGCCCAAGCCAATCTCATCCTGGACTGCATCAAAAGGAGTGTGGCCAGCAGGTGGAGGGAGGGGATTCTGCCCCTCTGCTCCGCTCTGGTGAGACCCCCCTGCAGTGCTGGTCCAGCTCTGGGTCCTCAGCACAGGACACACATGGACCTGCTGGAGAGGGGCCAGAGGAGCCCCAGAAATGATGCGAGGCTGGAACAGCTCTGCTGGGAGGACAGGCTGAGAGAGTTGGGGTGTTCAGCTGGAGAAGAGAAGGCTTCAGGGGCACCTGATTGTGGCTTCTCAATACTTAAGAGGGGTCTGTAAGAAAAATGGAGAGAGACTTTTTACTAAGGCCTGTAGTGACAGGGTAAGGGGCAATGATTTTAAACTGTAAGAAGGTAGGTTTAGATTGGACATAAGGAAGAAATTTCTTATCATCAGGGTGGTGAGGCACTAGAACAGGCTGCGGATGCTCCATCCCTGCAAGTATTCTAGGCCAGCTTGGATGGGGCTTTAAGCAACCCAATCTAGTTGAATATGTCCCTACGCATGGCAGGGGGGTTGGAACTAGATGACCCTTAAGGTCACTTCCAACCCAAAGCATCCTACAGTTCTATGAAAAAGGGATAAACTCAGCGCTGTGTCCCCACACAGCCTGGACTTTACTGCTCTGCTCTGCCCTTGGCCTCGTCCGTGCGCATCCCTCTCCTGCGCAGTCACGCTGCAGGAAGGGAGCGACTGAATGTCTCTGCTGTGCTTGTGGTCAGAGGTTGTCCCATCCCTGCGCATCAGTCTTTGGAGTATGGTGGGTGAAACAAAAGACAGTGGTAGTGTGATGCCCCAGGGCCAGGAGACGCTGGGAGGCAGCTTTGACAGTGACACTGCCTGTAGGGAGGCAAATCCCCGCCTCGCTGCCAAGTCTCAGATAAGAAAAGAATTGCTGGCCGGAGACCTCATTTAAAAGAAACAAGCTGAGCTCGTGGGAAAGAGAAGAGGAAAGCTTTGTAGATGCCTGGTTTCAACTTTCTCCCGTGGTGCTTTTTATCTGTGCCTGAAAAGCTTCTTGTCCTCAAAGTCCCCATGCTGCTTGCCAGGACTTTCCTTCACCTCCGCCTTTGCTCCCGCTGAGCCTGTGTCCCCACCTGTGGCTCTTGGGCTAGACCTGAGCTCCGAGCTGCCTTGAAAGGCCGTCCCGAGGAATTAGAGCTGCAGAGAAAGGGCACGGATGTAACCAAGTGGATGAGAAAGACACTCAGGGGAAAGGACAGGAGGTTGCAGGGACAATGATGACAACTTGTCCAATGTCCGTCCTCCATGCAACTGCAAGGAATCGGGCAGACCGCCTGGAAACACGTGTTGCTGGATGGAAACACAAGGACACACGCCTCTTGGTGCTCCCGAGCGAGCAAAATTAGTTCTGTTTTTACTGCAAATCACCATCCCCTCCTGCAAGGGCCAGCATTGAGCTTTGCTGTGTTGCGTTGTGGTTTCTTATGGAATCACAGTGCAGGAAGGAGCTGGTGCTGCTGCCGTGTCAGGCAGAGGTGCGGGATGCAAACTGGTAGGAAATTAGTGCTCTTATCATTCAGGGAACTCCTGGCTTAATGTGAGAATTAAACGAGTGTGTAATGACTGTTCGGCACATGTTATGTGTTCTCACTGCCTGGTCACAGATGTTGCTTTTATTACTGCTCTCAGCTATAGGTTTTTCCTCTCTTGTTTGGCCTATAGTGTCCTAAAATATTTTTTTCCAGGGTTATTTGCCTCACAAAACTGTCTCCAGGCTAGATGAACAATTAATTTAGGGAACAATTAAGGAGTAACACCAACGATGGTGCCTAAATGCACCAGGAAAGGGGTAAGTTCCTTCCCTCAGATCCATCTGCTCCAGGGCCAGCCGTGGGGCTTTGAATAGAAGGGGCTAACATGGCAAAGTCTGACTCAGTTTCTGCAACTGGATTTGAACTTTTCCCATCCAGCTGAATATCCTCCTTCTGAAGACCAAATGGTATCACTGGAGTGGGCGGGAATTTCATCTGTTGGTCCCCAAAAGAAAATGAGGATGAAGCACTAGCTGAGTGCAAGGCTGTTGGTTTCCGGGTTTTTTTTTCTGGCCTTGGAGCTCAGCTCTACCTCAGCTGTTGCTCCACACACCCCTGTCTGCTCCATACTCCCTTTTTCTGTGTTCCTTACCTGGGGGTGTTGCTTGTTTATGTTGCTGTGAGCTGTTCCAGGCTCCTGGACTGCAGGCGGTGTCTGTGTGCTGACTGGCACACTCTCCAGAAATTTTTTTAAGACGGGGACAGATGAGCGTTACAATGTTCCCAGAGCTCTCCAGCAACCATGGATTTGTTCCCACCAGAGCTGACCATCCTCTTTTCACTGCTGGATGCTCTTCTCACTGGCCAGCAGTTTAGCAATGTGTGTACCATGAACCACAGCCCTGGTGATGGCCCCAGGTCTCACGTGATTTCAATAGGTCCATATGGGTCCGTACAGCGGTGGAATTAACTCGTAGCTCTGTTCCCCCTCTGGTACATGAACCGGGTGTTTCAGAACCATTTTGGGTGTCTGCAAAGACACAGCAGTGTCTGAATGTATATTTATTTCCTTCCCTGCAGAGCAGAGCTCTTCTAAAAACTCTCCAGAGGCCACTGGTCTGTTTGTGGATCAAATTAGTAATGAAAGTCTGGGCTGGGAGACAAGAAGCTGATAGTCAGGGTATCTGCAGGGAAGGAGGTTTAAAGGATGGCGAGAAATTATAATTCTTCTCTACTCCCAGCTGGGCATGGGGGCTGCAGAGAAAGCATGAAGCAAGGGTGGGAAAGGGCTCCCAAACAGGTAGTGTCAGTTTTTAGGCGAGCGTGGAGAATCAGCTTTATCCTTGTAGGGCATCACCACCTTGACACCATCCACATAGCAATGGCCAGCCTTCACCTGGCAGGAGAAGTGCTCTGAAATGCCCTGTGGATGTTTCAGCCTGGAGCTTTAACTCCAGACTGTCTCCACATGGACCCTCCTCATGGATGCTCTCTACATCTTTCTGCTCCTTCACTCTGTCCTTTTCAGCAGGTAGAGGAGGAACATACAGTTGGAGGAAGAAACATACAGGTGGAGAAAAAACATATAGGTGGAGGAGAAACGTATGAGACGAAGAAAGAACATATGAGGTGGAGGAGGAACATACAGGTAGAGGAGCTACACACAGTTGTGCTTTTGAAGTGAATCTGTCCATGTTCCCTTCTGCTTCTGAGGCTTTTAACCTCAGATCCTCCAAATCTGGGCAGGGACTCCTAAGAAAGGCAAGGAACTGGGTGGGAGTGGTACAGAGCAAGAAATCAAATCTTACCTTATCTGACTCTTATCTGTCTGGTGACTAATGACACGAACCTGGTTTGTGTACATAGTTCAGAATAGGTGATTGTGTTACAGAAAACCCTCTCCTAGGGGCTGGACACATGGGAATCTTTTCTATCTCTCCTTCTGAGAGTGCTGAGGATGTATTTCCCAGCAGTGACCTCTCTTTCTGATTTTGAGGGCTTTTTCAGTGAGGGCTTTTATCAGAAGCAGTGTCCACTGTTCATGGACCTCTGGAGTCCTGAGCATCCCCAGAAAGTCCAGCATCCTTTTGACTACATTGCCAGGAGATCAGTTTGTACCTTCTACTTGAAGCTCAACGTAGCACCTTCTGGGCAGATAAAGGACTGTATGTGCAGGGCAGGAGCACATCCTCCCAAAAGGGAGAAGAGTAATGCAGATAAATCCTTGTTAACCTCTGGATAATAGGCAGTTCTTCTATCTGACAGACTCCCCGCAGTTATAGTCTCCTCACTGTACCAGTGGATGCTGTTTGATGTCTGTAGAGGTCCAAGGATGAAACCTGGGTGCACAAGATAGTCACCATCCTGTTGTGCCCTCGATGTGGAAATGGGGACGCTGTGATTAGAAAGTGTTGGCCTTTTTTTCAGTGGTATCTGAAATGAAGCATATTTGTCTTTATTCCACAGTAAATTTGTGTTTCTTTGTTTCACAGCAGTAACTTTCCCATTAAATGAGATACAATATGTAACACATTCCTTCCAATAAATAAAGCTGACTTTCCCTAACCAAACACCTGGTTTAGATATTTCATTCTTTCTGCCTCAACTTCCTTTTTGTTTTTTCCTGAACCTTTGCTGAAAACAAAACCAAAGCAGATGCAAAACCTGCTTTTTATTATGTTCTTCAAATTTTTCTTTATGTTTCCCAGCAGGTGAAGAAAAGGGGAAACCCTGTCCCTCTGTCAGAAGATGACATATGACTTAGCCTGGTTGATTTTAGGATTTGGGACAGGGCCATCTTTGTGGTGTCACTCTTTGCCCAGGTTGGAGGGTAAGCACAATGCTCAGCGATGCTCTAAGCTCGCTGTGCTGGGGCAAAGCTGTATTCACAGTCCTCTGAGAGCACCCCTGGGTTCCAGAAAGGAGCCAGCCCAGAGATGAGACCTCCGGAGTGGACCCCCAGGAGTTGCACAGCACCATTTGAGCTGCTTTTTTGACTGTTCTGCTCTGACAGTGCTTGTTTGGAGTGTCTGCTGATGACACTGTAATTCTGCCTTCCTGCAGAAAAGATTGCAGTGAAAGGCAGAAAGTGAACCCTTTCATGCCTGGTTATCAGTGACATTGCCCCACATGGGTACTGAGTGGGTACATAGCGAGGGACTGTCCAGTCCCCTCAGTGTTTGGGAAGTTCCTTAAGTTCCATCCCTCAGAGCTTTGCTGAGAAGTTCCTATTTTGACCTGAGATGTGGTTATTAGCAGTCTAACTCTCTCTTCAAACTCTTTTTTCCCCTCATCTGAGCAACGTTGGCCTCTCTGGGGATTCCTGCATTCAAAACCTCCTGGTTTGTGGCTCTGGCCGTGATGATAGGAATGAGGAGCAACATGACTCTTCACACAGATCCTCCAGGTGAGCAGAGATCCTGGATATTGAGGGACAAGGGACAGCAGCAGCAAGATGTCCATTCTGACTTTGTACCATGTGTTTACCCCCAGAACACTTCCTGCTGCAGTGAGAACAGGAGTGTCACTACATGAGTGGCACTCAGCAGGTGAAGTACCTAGAGTCGTAGAATCACAGAACAATTTTGGTTGGAAAAGACCCTCAAGATCATCAAGTTCAGCCATTAACCATTGTCACTAAGCCATGTTGCTAAGAACCTCATCTATGCATCTATTAAGACCCTCCAGGGATGGTGACTCCACCACTGCCTTGGGCAGCCTGTTCCAAAGCCTGACAACCCTTTCCTGCAAAAAATTGTTCCCAAGATCCAGCCTCAGCCTCCCCTGGTGCAACTTGAGGCCATTTCCTCTGGTCCTGGTGCTTGTTTGTGGGGAGCAGAGTCCAACCCTCCCTGGCTCCAAGCTCCTTTCAGGCAGTTCAGAGATCAGAAGGTCTCCCCTCAGCTCCTGTTCTCCAGCTGAACCCCCCAGGTCCCTCAGCTGCTCCCATCACACTTGTGCTTCAGCCCCTTCCCCAGCTCTGTTCCCTTCTCTCAACTCACTCCAGCACCTCAAGCCCTTTCTTGGCATGAGGGGCCCAAAATTGCCCCCAGGATTCAAGGTTTGGCCTCTCCAGGTCCCAGCACAGGGACGGTCACTGCCCTGGGCCTGCTGGCCACACCAGTGCTGGTACCAGCCAGGATGCTGGTGGCCTCTTGGCCACCTGGGCACTCTGACAACTCATATTCAGCTGCTGTCGACCTGGACAGGTTCATCTGGGACGGGCAGGAGATCTGTTCCTACGACAATGAGGTGGGTTTCTACATGGCCCGTGTAGAACTGAGACGGGCAATTGCTGGCTATTGGAACAGGCTGCAGTGGTTTGGCTACCTGTGGGCTTCAAGGGAGAAATACTGCAGCTTTAACTGGAAGAGGACTCAGAGTGTGGTGGACAGGAGAAGTGAGGCTATGGAGGGAAGAAGAAGAGGAGAGTGGCATGGGGAAACTTGGTTTCCCTAGCCTGGGACCTTATTTACCCGTCTCTGCCTCTTCCCTCTTTGGCAGCCTTTGGATGTCAGAGGAGCTTAGTGGATGGTTGGAGAGAGGTCTGAGCTCAGTGGGGTGGGAGGAGAATGAGTGCCATGGACCAGAGCAGTTGACATCTTTGAGTCTAAAACCGAAGGAAATGACTTGCAGGAGCCTTGTGGAAAAGCACGGGACAGGACTCCCAAGTGTAACAAATGCACCACACGCAAATGCATGGTTTGGTGGCCAAGGATAGGACCTGAGGGAATGGCAGGAAGATGTGCCAGGAGAGGTTTAGGTTGGATATGAGGAAAAGGTTCTTCACCCAGAGGGTGCTGGACACTGGAACAGGCTCCCCAGGGAGGTGTCATGGCCCCAAGCCTGAGAGTGTTCAAGAAGAGACTGGACAACGTCCTCAGACACACGGTGTGAACTGTGGGGTTGTCCTGGGCAGGGACAGGAGTTGGACTCTATGATCCTTGTGGGTCCCATCTAACTCTAGACATTCTATGATTCTGTGATTCTCTGATTCTATGACCTCCCCTCCTGCCAATTCCTGGAGCAACAGACCCACCTGAGAGGTGGGAGAAGACATTAAATGCTCCTACTAGATGTTTCTGGTAGAAGCAGAGTTCACCTTCCAGAGTGGTCCTTTGCTGAAGGAAGAAAGAGGATTGAAGGTGAATGTGGCTGGAACACCTGTAATGCCAGGTCATGTTGAAGGCAATGGGTCTGAACCAAAGGATGCATTGAGAAGTGGGTTTGGAGGAAAAATCGGTGTGATGTCCATAAGTGCAGTTGCTAGGAATGATTCCTGAGGAGGACAGGCCAGCGCTCTCCATCTCTCTCTTTCTCTCTTTCAGTTAAATGCAGAGCGAAAATTTCTCCCATATACGTGGAGCCATGCAGCTCTCCCAGCTACCTGGTTTGTTACTCCAACAAGGTTTTGTTGTTCTGAAATGAAGATCAGGTCGTTCTAAAACTGGCAGGAGATGGACCAAACTGTATTTGAGGATCTCCTCCTAGACAGAGGTTTGTCTATCCAGGTCCTGGTCGCTTTGGAAGTCATGCCTAAGCAAGGGGATATCTATGCTTGCCAGGTGGAGCATGTCAGCCTGACAGTGCCCAGCACCATGGCCTGTGGAGATCAGAAAGTCTTGAGGAGAGTCGCTTCTAGCTCTGTGGGGACAAAGGGAAACTAGAAAGGATATTTTTGGGGAAAGCAATGTCTAGCCTGGGCCTTTACTCTCTCAACTGCTCTTCCAACAGAGATGTGCTCTGGATCTGCTGTGAGCAAGAAGGTGAGCAGCACACCGGGCTTTGTGCTGGGCTTCAGCTTCACCGTGGTGGTACTCGTCATCTATCAGAAGAAAAAAGAAAGGTGAATTATTCATGAGCTAAGTAGAAACCCGTTCTTAATGGGGCTGCAGAGAGATGTTTTAAAGCTTGTAAGGCTTCACTAGAATTTAGATTTACCGTGATAATTTCCTTGGGTTCCCAGCATTCAAGTGGGTTTTATATGGTCTAATCCAATATCCACAGAAACCAGTGATAGCTTTTAATTTATTTTAACTGATGTTAGATTGGGCTTTCAGTGATGAGAAACCATTTTAGAACTATCATCAGCTGCAGAAAGGTCAGCCTGGTCCTCTGAGATACAGTCCTAGGCTATGGTTATGGTTTCTTATGAGTATCAAATTAGCTACTTCATTCCCAAATGTCTGCACATTGCTTTGTTGCAGACATATTGTGTAGACTCTAGAAGCAAATATATTCATATTTATTTGTAGAAGGATTAAATACCATTCTTTTGAAACTGCAGGGGAAAAAAGAGAGAACATTATCTTCCATAAAGCTGCATTCTTATTCTCAAAATGTTTGTTTGCTGAGTAACAGCACCTAATTCCAGCCTTTGCTTTCTCCTGTCTAATAATTTAAGATTATTAGAATCACAAAATAGTACTGGGTAAGTCACTGTTGTGTGATATCTTTCATGGTGCAACAAGGTATATCCCTCAGCTTAATCCTGTACTGTTACTATTTCCTAAGCAAACTCTCTTAAGCAAGGCACATTTAGTGTAGCCCTTTGCTACAATTCTCATCATATGGGTTTAGGTCACCAGCATCAGGAGAACATGAATTTCCTGCTCACCATTGCAGATGTTAATCATAGAATCCTTTGTTTGGAAGAGACCCTCAAGATCATCAGGTACAACTGTTAACACAACAGTGGCATTAACCCATGTCCCTGAGAACCTCATCTCCGCATCTGTTCAACCCCTCCAGGGATGGTGACTCCACCACTGCCTTGGGCAGCCTGTTCCAAAGCCTGACAGCCCTTTGGGGAAGAAATTGCTCCCAAGATCCAATCTAAACCTCCCCTGGTGCAACTTGAGGCCATTTCCTCTGGTCCTGTCACTTGTTCCTTGGGAGCAGAGCCCGACCCCCCCTGACTCCAAGCTTCTTTCAGGCAGTTCAGAGATCAGAAGGTCTCCCCTCAGCTCCTGTTCTCCAGCTGAACCCCCCAGGTCCCTCAGCTGCTCCCATCACACTTGTGCTCCAGCCCCTTCCCCAGCTCCGTTCCCTTCTCTCAACTCAGTCTACTACCTGATAACTACTGAAGAAAAGACTTGGTGCTGAAAATGCTGAAACCCCCTTCCTTAGACCCAAAGAGAAGTTTCCCAGTGAACTATGAGAATGACACATGTATTTGACTCTACAGAAATCAGTCATTCAGCTCTCTCAGAGCCTGAGCTCATTGCACATGTGTCATCCAGTGACCCACATTATCCAAGTGATAAATGCTTTGGATAGGTCTATAAGGTCATCTCAGAAAGTGGATTTCCTGCCATAAATAAATCCCCTACCAGAACAGGCTTTGGCAGAGATGCCACGGTTTCTCTGAAGCTTGGCTGACCCCATGCATCTTAGCGGCTCTGTGTAGTGGGTTACCATGGGACCACCATGCACTTGGACATGATGGGGAGATGGAGCAGACTGGTAGCTGCTTCAGGACATAAGAGCAGAGATGCACCCATGGACTGTTAGGATGAACATGGAAACTACAGGAAAATTATTTGGGTGTGGGGGGGAAATGCAAGAGACTTTGCTCACCAGAGCCTGGAGGAGCTTCAGCTTCCCTCAGTCTGGCCGTCATGGTGATGGGCAATGCTCCAAAGCCTGCATGAGAAGCTCATCCACCCATTTCATTTGTGGCCTTTCTGTATCTAAAAGAGGCCAACAAGAAAGATGGGGACAGACTTTTTAGCAGGGCCTGTTGTGATAGGACAAGGGGTGATGGTTTTAAACTAAAAGGGGAAATTCAGGCCAGACATGAGGAAGAAGTGTTCTACAATGATGGTGCTGAAACACTGGCCTAGGTTGGCCAGAGAGGTGGTGGATGAACCATCCCTGGAGACATCCCAGGCCAGGCTGGATGGGGCTCTGAGCAACCTGAGCTGGTGAAGATGTCCCTGCTCGTGGCAGAGGTGGCACTGGATGAGCTTGGAAGGTTCCTTCCAATCCAAACTATTCTACGATTGTATGATTTCTGCTCTTTTTTCCTGCAGAACTGCCATATCTGTCTGCTGCAGCCATGGTGGAAGGCAACACAGAAAAGGACATGCTGCTGGGTCACTCATGGCAAACCTCTGTGAATCTGTTTCTTCTGTCTCTCAGAGTTAAGAGGAGCTCTTGCTCCCTCCTCTTTCCCAACACCTTTCCCTTTCCTCCTAGTGTTGCCCATATTAGCAGGGTACTGCCTCTTCTCCTCTCAGAAGAATTGTGAATTTTTGAATTGTCAGACGTGGAAATTCAAGAATAATCTCCAGGACTGATGTTGGACCATCAAGGATGGACTCTGCTCCTGCGTGAAGCTGCAGGAGGAAAGCTGGAGCTCCCCAGCCCTGCTCACACCTGGGGAGAGGAGAAGGGAATAAATACTAGCATTTCTAAGGAATGTTTTGTACTTTGAGCGATTTATCTAAGGGTCTGAAAGGATTTAATAACTGAGAGCTAATTAAATGTACTAATTAACCCAGTGTTTAATCTCAGCTCTTCACTAGGTTTCTGTGCTGCTGAAGCAGAGACGTAGTCCCATATATCATGACATCCAACTACTTTGCCTAATTGCAATTCCTCTGCACATGGTGGAGGCACTCAGCTGCCGAGGTGATGAGAGGAACACGAAAGCCCACGTACGGGAGAAAATTAGAGGGGCGAAGCCAGCCCTGTGTGACTAACAACCTGTGAGATTATCACCATGAAGAGGATATTGACAGTCTAATTTGTTTCCCCTCCCAATTATCACCAGTTTATTCTCATTGATGCCACCGTTTTGCTAAGGGGAATGGGAACAATCTGCTTCTGGGCAACATGATGACAAAATGACCATGTTATTCCATGGTATCACCCTTGTCACTGTGGCTCCGAGCTGCTCTGCTACAACCAGGAGGAAGAGGCTGCTCACTCTCTATTCTTACCACGCTTCCCCATGGGCTTGCTTTTCTGTGAGGTTTTATACTGGTGCTACTGGTACTATTTAGAATCATAGAATCATTTTGGCTGGAAAAAACCCTCAAGATCATTGAGTTCAACCATTAACATAACTCTGGCACTAACCCATGTCCCTAAGAATCTCATCTACATGTCTTTTAAACCCCTCCAGGGATGATGACTCCACCACTGCCCTGGGCAGCCTGTTCTGATGCCTGACAACCCTTTCCATGAAGAAATTTTTCCTAATATCCAACGTCAACCTCCCCTGGCACAACCTGAGGCCATTCCCTCTTGTTCTATCACTTGTTACTTGGGAGAATTTAGGTGTACAACCCGCACAACCAACTCTCATTTTTCCATGAGCTGTTTTCTCAGTGCCACAGAAGAAGGGACATCTGAAGTGACTACCCAGAGACAATTCAATCCAGCAATAGATCAGTAGTGATGTGACTTTCCTGCTTCCAAGGTTCAATAATTCCTGCTGGTTCTGGAGCTGTGGGTGACCCTGAGGCAGGTTGCTGGGCTCATGGATGGTGGTAGGCGCAGGAGAACGTGTGTTCCACAGGAGAAACAGAGACAGAGGACTCACAGGATCCAGAATCCTGGCACATCATGAAGGGCATCATCCCAAGACACATTCCTTGTGGGTGCAGTACTTAGTGGGAGACATCTGAAATCTTGTCATTACCTCTTCTCACAGCTGTCCTTGGAAACTAGTCCTGGGAAGCTACTAAGAACTATAGACTGCCCAACCTCGGTGGCACAATTGCCCCCAACATCACTATTTAATCCAGCAGCTTCAGTTTGCTCCCAGCTGTAACTCCATCTCCACGCTGTTCATTTATTACTGCTAACACAAACATGGGATGGAGGTGAGCTTCTCTGAGGTCCATGACCTCAACTTGGGCTCATGACTCCTTCTTTAGGAGTTACTAATTCAAATGTGGTTGGAAATGAGCCTGCGTGAGCACGGGGCCGTTAAAATACCTGAGGAAACAGGCTGCAGTGGGGGGATGCGGCAGTCACCTTTATTGGAAATCTCCAAGGGAAATCCAGGCACAGACCTCTCCAGGATGTCTGAGAAAAATGAATCAGACCTGCCAGGATGTGGGGAGAGGGGAGAGACGACCCACCGGGAGCTTCTTTTTCCAAACTGAACAAGCAAATGATTTTACGAAACCGTCAATCCCCCAGTGTCTCCTTGCGCAGCCCTAAGCAGCCAGCGGAGGAAATTGGTAACTGTACCCGGCAAGCCTGTTTTTAATTAACAAATAATTATCTACAAATTGCTGTAATTATTGCCTTGGATTCCAGAGGATAGGGACGTTAGTGCGAGACGAGCACAGCTTCCTTGCGAGTGAAATATTTTCCCTGCCTTATCTCCAGCGCCTTGCTGCTGTGAGGTTTGGGGACTCGGCAGTGCTTTCCTTTCGAGGAGGTGATAAAACAGCTCAGGCTGCCTGCAAAGGGAAGCACGGTGGAAAAGGCACTGAAGGGAGGGCAGTTTCTTATATTTATCGGGTTGTCTGCCCTCGTGCTGGAGTGGTTTGGGGATGCCAATTAAGACATAAACCCCGGCACCGAATGTCAGGAGGAGGGCGCTTGCATGCCGATGAGCTGGCGGAGCAAAAGCAGCATCCTGGTTTGTGATCTTTCAATGAGGAAGGGATAAAACCTAGGCTTGAAAAAAAGGAGGTTAGTGTTAATTCAGATCAAATGGGGATCACGGAGCTGCCCTGATCTTTCAGCACTGAGAGATGCAGGTCTGGAGAGGGTCCAGCACTGACCATGACCTTTGGGACCATGTTTAGAATCATAGAATCATTTTGGCTGGAAAAGTCCCTCAAGATCATCAAGTCCAACCGTTAACCATTGTCACTAAACCATGTCCCTGAGAACCTCATCTACGCATCTTTTAAATGTCTCTAGGGATGATGACTCCACTACTGCCCTGGGCAGCCTGTTCCAATGCCTGACAGCCCTTTCTGTGAATATTTTTTCCCAATATCCAATCTAAACCTCCCCTGGTGCAACTTGAGTTCATTTCCTCTCATCCTGTTGCTTATTTAGGATGGGGAGTGCTGCACACAGAGCCCTTCCACCACTTTCCCTTCATGCTCTGCTGCCAAACCTCATGGTGAATATCCACAGCAATCACCTTTTCTGGTTACAAAGAGTGTCCCCCATGGCAGCCTCAGTATTAACACACAGGGATGTTTGTTGTCTTGAAGGCTTTATGCTCTTTCAACAGGTCTAACTGGAAAAATCCACTCCAGTTTGCACAAAAAGCACTGAAAGCCTGTGAGTTGTCCCAGGCTGGATGGGCAACCTGCTGAAGAGTTCCCGAGCTCAAACTTCAGCTTTGCTTGGTGTGTTTACTCTCTGGATCCTGCCACCTCCCACGAAATGATGCCCTTTTTTCTGTCACTCCTAAGCGATTCCCCTAAACGATGCCGCTTGCTGCCAGGGTTTCCATGACAGCCTCCGCTTCAAGCAACTGGGGCGCTTTTTATTATTCATCGGTGGCATATTTACCTGAGGTCGAGCTGCCTGTGCCATGCACCACTGTGAAATGTTGCCTTTGTTTACTGTGTACTGTGTCTTTCCACTTCTCTGTGCAGACATCAACCATTTTGTGTTGGGGGGCCCTGCAGCTCCTTCCAAGGTGATGCGGGGGACACTGCCGACTCTCACAGCATCCCTTCGGCTGTTAGAAACCCCCTTGTCAGCAAAGACGTGTTGTGTTTCCTTGCTGTGGAGGAACATAAAGGACAAGGCAAGGTGACACCCTGGCCCTGTCGCCACCCTCAACTTGCCTTGACCAGCAGAACAACATAAATGCCCTTATTCCTGCTCAGAAATATCCCACTTGCCCTGAAAACATCAAGATGGCAGCTGATTTTCTGCTGCTTCTTGGGGTGGCAGGAGGAATTTGTTTGGATGCATGATCCTCTGTCACTGCTAATGCCCAGTGTGGTCCCCAGCATTGGTCCATCTTGAGGATGTTCATGCTCTTCAGACCTCCTGAGATTCAAGCTCCTGACATGAACTCATCCTTTCAGAGCTCACATCAGGACCTTGGCAGACACAGAAAGGTGTTTCTTAGTTACTTTGGAGCTTGTTGTTGAATTTCTCTTGCTGAAGGTGTGAGCAAAAACTACCCACCATGAAAACCAAGTCTTTGCCCTTAGAATGGTGCCAGAGATGCTGGGACCTTGTTAGGTATCTGTAATGCTCCTACCTTATTCAAGGCATGGCTGTGCCTCAAGTGTGTGACTCTAGCAGGAAAACAAAGGAAATCAGACCATGCTTTGGCATTAGGATCAAGAATTGCCCTTTTTAATGAATGGAAATAGTTCATGGACAAAGAAGCTGTCATGAGAAATGATTGATTGCGCTTAATATTTTATTTTCAAGACTTAAAAGGAAATATCTGAAATATCCTTTGGCATGTCTGCGAACCTAATGAAGTGATTCATAGAGATACAGAAGGAACCGAGGGCCCGTTACCAGCAGAGCGGGACAGCGTTGGTCGTGTTTCATACCCACTTTTGCAGCACGGCTGAAGAATACTGTAGAGGGGAAAATCAAACAAAGGCAAAATTCAGATTCAGTTGCTTCAGCCCTGCTGACAAGAGGAAAACTGAGCCTTTCTAACCACTGTGCACCCACAGTACTTAAAAAGTGGAGAGAGAAAACCAGTTCTTTGTTGGTGAAACTCAAATTTTCTTTGAAACTGGAGGACATGTGGGCTACTGTGCGCAGCATCACTGTGAAGTTTTAAGCCACCAAACTTAAATGCTTTTGGAGATTTCCCATGAGAAACCAGTATCCTGTTGTACTACCGGGCTACGCTGGTGAAACAACATGTCCTGAATCACGCAGAAGGTCAAGGTCACACATGAATTCCAACATTCTGATGTTTCATTCTGTGCACACACCATCAGGTCTTGTTTTTCTCATGACTCATTTCACTCCAGACCTTTTCTGCTGCCTTCAACCTCTCCCAGCTGCCAGTGATGCTCTTTGCTGCCTCCAGTGTGTCCCCCACAGGAGACACGTCCCCATACAGGACATGGCCCCATACAGGACATGTCTCCAAAAGCTGGTGGAGCTCCTTGCTCCATGCAAAGGAAGAAGCTGCCTTGTGGTCAGCTGCTCTGCAGGGTGGCCAGTTTTTTTTCCTCTGCAAAATCAGCAAAGGTGAGACTAAAGATAACAAGGTTTCAGGAGAAATTCTGAGCCTTTCTCCAGATGAGTGTCACCTCCCAGTAGTCACGGCAGCCATCTCACCTAACTCTAGAGCTCTGCCATGCAGGTGTTTACATCTGAGCTGCTGTTCACATTCCTTTCATAGCTGATGGAGACACATGGGCTTCTCTAGAGGCAAGATGTCCCTTCCTGAAGCAGACATCTAAAATAGCCGAGGTGCATACCCACAGGACTGTCTGTGATGGTAACCTCAGATGGCAAAGCCTCCATGGTTAGGAGAGATATATGTTAACCAATATCTTATAAAACATCTCAACTGGCTCTGTATGTGCAGGTGAGACCTCACTGCTGCTAGTCATGGAATCACAGAATCATAAAATAGTTTGGGTTGGAAAGGACCTTCAAAGCTCACCCAGTGCCACCCCTGCCATGAGCAGGGACATCTTCACCAGCTCAGGTTGCTCAGAGCCCCGTCCAGCCTGGCCTGGGATGTCTCCAGGGATGGTTCATCCACCACCTCTCTGGCCAACCTGGGCCAGGCTCTCACACTCTCAGTGTAAAAAATGTCTGGCCTGAATCTCCCCTCCTTTAGTTTAAAACCACCAGCCCTTGTCATAACAGGCCCTGCTAAAAAGTCTGTCCCTGTCTTTCTTATAGGCCCCTTTTAAGCACTGAAAGGCTGCAATAATGTCTCCCCGGAGCTTCTCTTCTCCAGCTGAACACCCCAACTCTCTCAGCCTGTCCTCCCAGCAGAGCTGTTCCATCATCTTTTTGCCCCACCTGGACCCTTTCCAACAGGTTCAGGTGTTCAGAGTACACTGTTTTCTTCTTCCCCCATCACAACTAGTGCTGACGTTTCTTTCCTCTCAAGATTTTCCCTTTCATTCTCGGTTACTTCTGCCTTTTTGTCGCTAGATGACAGCAGAGGTCTCATAACATCACACCAAGGACCACAGCGACCCAGCGCTGTTACGGCGTCTGTACCAGGCAGTTCATGGCTGGGACAGCCTGCTGGGTGCCCCAAATCATCCTGATGACTTTTAGCAACTCTTTATCTACTTATTCTTCCTGGCAGATTATGTACAAATACACTATTTAAGTTAAAACTGCCACTTTTTGTGTCAAGCTACTTGAATCCATTTTCCTGCCTCATCACCTCTGTCATCCCCATCCTATTTTTAAGAATTTCTCTTGCACCTACGGCATACATTTTGTTTTAAGCTAGACTTGTGCTCTCCAAAGATGGACACTACCCACCTCATTTAATTTAACAGAAACGTTCACAGATACAGGCAGTCAGAGCTGGAAACTGGAACACCCTCCAGCCCTGTACAACACCTACGGGCACAGAGCTCCTGGGAGGAGGATTTCTGTGATAATGGGGAATTGGCACCTAAATATGAGAATAAATACTTTAGACAGGATGGATGGATGAATGGATGGATGGATGGATGGATGGATGGATTTTAGTGTGTACAGTAATTGCTTCTCAGTGGAATATAGATCAGATAATTGAGAGAGTTAGATAAGGGGTAAAACAGGGGATTTATTTTTTAAGAATTATTCAATTATGAATTATTCTGTTATCAGGAATGGCTTTATGAGGTGCAGATGACAAGGAAGAAAAGGCTGAGGTTTTGAAACATGAGTCAATCAAAAGGGTGATTGCAGTGCCTGGGATGAGATGAAGGGGGCTGATTCAGACCATGGTCTAGCAAAGAGCTCTGCGTGAGTACATGGACCTTGTCTGATGATTAACTGACCCATGTCTCCGATCTGTACAAAGGTATTCTGTGGGGGAGGGTATGATCTATGCTCTTAGGAGAGGCCAGGACACTTTAGGAGACATTCTCTGTGATTTATTCGTAGTTTCATAGGAGATTCTGGGACAATATTTCACAAGGAGGATTTTCATTACAAAATTCTCAAACCTAAATCCCCAACAGCAATCTTCAGTGCCTGCAGCTCTTGGGCATGGTCCAGGATTTTGTCCTTGTCAAAACGGAGCAGAGGAGATCCTGAGACCATTTGAATCTTTCACATATAGCAAAACTAGAAAATGTGTTTCGAGCTTCTTGTCAGTGACTAGAAGAAGCTTCTGCATTGTTTTCTACAGAGATTGTGCATGTTGCCTTTGTTTTCCCTGCGGTATCATTTTTACTGTCAAATCCAGCAATAACCTACAGATACTGGTAGCCTGTCATGATCAGTCCTTGGCCCTCTGCTCCTCTATACCATAGCATCACAGAATAGTTTGAGTTCAAGGGACCTTCAAAGCTCATCCAGTGCCACCCCTGCCATGAGCAGGGACATCTTCACCAGCTCAGGTTGCTCAGAGCCCCGTCCAGCCTGGCCTGGGATGTCTCCAGGGATGGTTCATCTACCACCTCTCTGGCCAACCTGGGACAGTATTTCACCAACCTTGTTGCAAAAAATTTCTTCCTCATGCCTAGCCTTAATCTCTCCTCCTTTAGTTTAAAACTACCACCCCATTATTGACTTGAACCATCTAGGAACACAGCCCTAAAGAGCTGTTGTAGTGCATTATGGTGGAAACCTAATACAGTCAGCATTTTCATTTCTGTTCACTCTATCTCCAGCCCATAGCTGGATGAAGGATACGAGATTATATTGTTTCTATGGTGTCACTCTCTAGTTGTTCCTGGTGGTGGAGATGGAGGTTTCTAGGGAATTATGCCTCCCAGTTCATTGTAGCCATCTAGATATTAGCTGACAATATAGGATCCCCACGTGACAAAATAGCCAGGTAGATAACTCCCCCAAATGCTTCTACCGTTCCACAAGATAAATATCTAAAAGAGGAGTTAGGAGGCATCAAAAGAAGCCTGTGTCTCTCAGTTGGCCATGAAGGGAAAGCTTAGAGGAGACACTTAGACTAAATCCTGATTCTCAGGTGAGATGAATCCCATTCCTGGGGCAGAAGAGCTCAGAGATTGTTTGCTGGGTGTCCTGAGCAGCCCAATGTGCGTCCACTTGAATCCTATGGAATAGGTCAGAGGAGGAGAGAGGAGGAGAGGAGAGGAGAGGAGAGAAGAGGAGAGGAGAGGAGAGGAGAGGAGAGGAGAGGAGAGGAGAGGAGAGGAGAGGAGAGGAGAGGAGAGGAGAGGAGAGGAGAGGAGAGGAGAGGAGAGGAGAGGAGAGGAGAGGATGGGAAGGGGTGGGATGGGAAAGGGTGGGATGACATAGACTGAGTAAGATATTTAAGCTCCTATGGCTATCGGTAGGTGGAATATTAATAAACAACCACACAGATACCTCATTCCCACTGAATCATAGAATCATAGAATCATTTTGCTTGGAACAGACCCTCAAGACCGTTAACCTGCCCCTGCCACTAACCCATGTCCCTAAGAACCTCATCTCCACATCTGCTAAACACCTCCAGGGATGGTGACTCCACCACTGCCCTGGGCACACTGTTCCAATACCCAACAACCCTTTCCATGAAAAATTTTTTCCTAATATCCAATCTGAACCTCCCCTGGTGCAACCTGGGGCCATTTCACTTTTTTTTTTTTTTTTTTTTTGCCAATGTCACATGCTTCGTCCTCAGATTTGGAAGCTGCCTTGTCCCTAGGAGATGTGGCTCAGGTGGTGGCTGATGGATCACGGGGAGAGCCTGGCTGTGCTTGGGACCTGACCCATCACCAGCAAAGGACCTTGAACATTGCTTGACATGTCCCAGAGCATGAAGCAGATCCTCTGTGAACCAGCTAGGATCTGTCCATCTGTTTTGTGTCCTGTATTAGAAACTGTAAATCAAGGTAAAATCCAGCCTGGAGGTGACAATTATCTAGGTCACCCTGGCCATGTCCACAGCTGGCAGAGTGGCAAAGGGAGGGGAGAAGGGTGACGCTTACTGATGAATCAGAGCTGAAAGCAGACCTTCAGAGACACTGGTGCAGCCTGAATGTTATACATCAGCTACTGCTGACCTAAAACATTCACCTTGAGGTTCAAAGGATGACTTCTAAGCCTTGTTACTGCAGTTTTGGGACTAGAAGTGGTCCTGAGAAGCCCCCACAGGCTGTCTCAGGAGAAACAGCCTGCAGTTAGGCAACTACGTGTCTGTGGTACCAATTGAGCTTTTAAATCTGGAAGCATCTGCCCCAGCAGTGATTTGATTTTATGCAATGTGTCTCATGCTACCGTATTGCTAAGCATGTCACTAAATCCTTGCACATCAAAGGAACAAAGTAAATCAAGCAAAACTGCATAAGCCACATTACAATTCAGTTTTGGCAAAAGGTGCTTAGACAGCCCTGGAGGCTGCGGTCCTTGAGCTAGCAGCAAAACTCACATAAGCCTGGAAGCAGTGCAGTTTTTGCTGTACCACCAGGCAAAAGGCTTGAAGCTAAGGTTGGATTAGGAGCTGGCCTGGACTCAAGTGGTCCAGAGATCTATTCCTGCTTCTGATCGTAATTTTCCAGGTAACATTATAGTCAACCTTTTCTGTGCTCCCATTTCCTGGTCCCTAATTTTACCCCCCCATCTTCCATGGGAGAGATGTGAATTAATTAGTTTAGTGGAGACCAAAAAGCTTCACAATCATTAGTGACTCAGGTTTACCCTTTGTTAGACCAGCGCACCTGAGGTCCTGGGGGCCAGTACTGCAGTGCAGAATTTGACCATAATATTACTGTTAATATTCGCTCTTTGTATTCCTGATTACAGGAGGACTGATTCCTTTTGCTGCTTTTGCTTTTGCGGGTGTTGGAACGAGGTGGTTCTTCAGTCCCAAGGACTTCTATCTCAGCATGTGTTGGTGAATGACAGCTCTCCTGTTGCAACATGGCCCAAGGGCAGGTTATTCATGTAGGTCTGATGAGTGACAAGTGTGGACAGACTGTGTGATTGCTGGGTAGAGGCCACCATGGGCCGTAGCGGAGAGGATGCTGTGGTGGAGAAGATGCAGCACAGGAAGTGGTGTGACTGGATGATGGGGTGAACATCTCACCACTCACAGAATCACAGAATCACAGAATCACAGAATGTCAGGGGTTGGAAGGGACCTCGAAAGCTCATCCAGTCCAGTCCCCCTGCTGGAGCAGGAACACCCAGATGAGGTTACACAGGAAGGTGTCCAGGCGGGTTTGAATGTCTGCAGAGAAGGAGACTCCACAACCTCCCTGGGCAGCCTGGGCCAGGCTCTGCCACCCTCACCATGAAGAAGTTTCTTCTCAGTTTTAAGTGGAACCTCTTGTGTTCCAGTTTGAACCCATTGCCCCTTGTCCTACCATTGGTTGTCACCGAGAAGAGCCTGGCTCTATCCTTGTGACATTCACCCTTTATATATCTGCAAACATTAATAAGGTCACCCCTCAGTCTCCTCTTCTTCAGCTCCAGAGCCCCAGCTCCCTCAGCCTTTCCTCATAAGGGAGATGTTCCACTCCCTTAATAATTTTTGTTGCCCTCCAGTGTTGATGGAGGTAGCCCAGCAGGTTCGCTTAGACTAGATACCCACTTCTAGATGGTTTGTATTAAGTTAACAAAGGCCTAAGCCTCATTGCATTACGTAGGTGGAAGCACTTAGTGCAATACAGAGCACACAGGGCTCTGGAAAGGCTCTCAGTCATTGGAACAGGCTGCCCAGGGCAGTGGTGGAGTCACCACCCCTGCAGGTGTTAAAAAGATGTGTAGATGAGGTGCTCAGGGACATGATTTAGTGGTGGACTTGGCAGTGTTAGGTTAAAGGTTGGACTTGATGACCTTAAAGGTCTTTTCTAACCTAAATGATTCTGTGATTTTGTGATTCAGTTGTTCTCCTGATCCCATGAGTTCCCTGACTTGGTCTTCATGTACTTCAGTAGGAACTCCTACACATGGCTAATGTAGACACTTGCATGTAGACACCTATGTGTGGACCTGAAACCAACCTCTGGATTCTTTCTAATTCAGATCCTCCAGCAGCAATGCTGAGACCCTTCACAGAAGAAAAGAGAGATCCAGTCTGGAGGCTGACCATATTTTCCTTTCCTTCATTTTTCCTTAGCAGAATGAGGTGGGAGCAGAGGTCTTAGGGAATTTGTTCTTGCCCCTGGATAGGTTCCCATTTAGGACTTTCCAGGTCAGGAGGGTTAGAGGATGTCCAGTCTCTCCTGCCTGGAGCCCCTTCTGCTGTAATTCCCTAGGATCTCTTCCTCTCTTCAGTCCTCTCCATCGCAAATCTAACACAGAAACTCAAGGCCTCTATTCCAAATATCCCAAGACCTCGTGCTCCATACCAACTCTCTACTTTTCCTTTTGCCATAACACACTGATAATCACGTCTGTCCCACAATAAATGGACTGCAGTCACCAAGGTCGAATGCAGTTACGAAGACTTTTGGTCACTCCTGGATTAGAACACGTTGACATTTATAGACCACAGTCCCCATACGGAACATTACACAAGAAACAATGGCAATGCGTCTCCCAGGGATCTTTTTCTCTAGAGAATCCAGATGCTTTCCAAGTGCCTGGTAACAGCACAAAATAGTCTGCTATTAAAATTCAAAAGCAAGTAAAATAGCCCTTCCCTGCAGGGCTTGCTTTCTATGAGGCATTTCTGATGAGAATCCTGAATCTCTGCAGAGGCCTGGCATATGAAATGTAAATTATATAGCTAGCATTCCCCTCTTTAGAAGCGGCTGTGTGAAGCACAAAATCCCTTTGCAATTCCCTCTGGTGAGGAGAGGCAGCTCCTAATGTTCAGACGGCTCCTCTCAGCATGCCTTGGGCTGAAGGCCTGAAAGGCTTGTAGCCCAGGAGCTGCCTCCTCTTCCCGTGGTCCTCCTGGGTGTCTGAGGATGTCTCCTACATCCTTCAGAACATGATGAAGGGTCCACAGGCAGAACCACCTTCTTGCTTTCCCCAGCCCCCTGGAAACACCCCTGGACCGCATCTGTCTTTCCGTCTCCATCTCTGGAGCCTTCCCACTGACATCTGAAAGGGCACATCTACAGCTACACATTTTAGGCTATTTTGTCGTGGGGATAGGTTAAAAATGAGTCACGGTTCTTTTCGTGAATTACTCGTACAGCAGAGTTTTTCCACACAGTGAGCCATTATGAACCCATAGGTGGAGAAGATAATTACGGCCGGTGTAAAGCTGTGCCTAATTTCTCACTCCATAAAGGGGAGACAATAACTCCCTTTCCTCATGGAGGTGTATGACGATTTAATGACAAGGGGAGCTTGTATTTATAGATGTTAAAGACACCACTATGATTATATAGCCCCACCTTGTGCATAATGAAGTGTAAAGAGCATCAGCCAATAGTGTCTGTGTTGGGTTCATAGTTTTTGCTTGTTTGTAGCACGTCTTAGAAGGATATTCATGACATCTGAATATATGTGTGTCAAGTTATGAACCCCATTTTCCATGTTGACTTACACACAGTATTGTAATTTCCATTTATAAATTCACCTCGGGAGTAAAATATCCACTTTGTTTTATCTGTTGATTTTATGCTTACACCGTGTTGACTGCAAGGTCAGAATAATGTCACACGGTCAGTAGCCTGATCAAAGACAAGTCTGCCACATCCCTGAGAGATCATCACAGGGAAATTGTGGATATAACCATGTATGGCCCTGGCACCAGCTGAGGGATATGGCAGAAAATGTTCTTCCTTGGGCCGTGAATGACATCAGGAGCTATTACTCTTTGCAACTGGGTGGGTCGCTGGGCTTAGCCCACTTAGTTCGTCTTTAGATTTATGTTCATGTACCAAATTAAAAAGGACAAAGATTTTACTTTGCATTGTTCTCAAGAAGATGACGATAATCTTTATGTGACAACCTCATGCACAAGCATAGTACTTACTGGGTTCTCTTTGTAGGAACGTATATGGATGGGCCAAAATCATATTTATAGGAAAGGCACCCTGTGAGTCCAGTTTAGCAGACAATAAGAATACGCTTGCTGAAAGAGCTGTATCTTGAATTAAATGGTTTGCATATGGTGAAAACCTTGTTATTTTGAGAACCATGTTTCAAAGGAAGTTCAGTTTTGTTGCTTGATGATGTGACAGGCAGTACTGTGTTATCCTCCATGACAGGATTTTGTTTTTTCGAAAGCTCTGCCTAGCAAAAGCTAATGTAGTCTGAAGTTATTTGTCTTATTCTGTTGGATGTCATAAATTCGAGGCCTTTTTATTATTTCCCTACTCTGCATGGGAGGAAGGGCTTTGCTTCCTGATGGGGCACATGGAGAAAATGAACCTGTGACTAGGTGTGAGAGATGTCAAGCTCTGAAAAGAAGAAATTTCAGAGTGCTGTGCCTGGAGGAAAGACTGAGATGAAAGGGCTGTTCTTGAGCATCTGCCCTGGGGATCCAGAGCTAGGAGGACCAACTTGAATCCAGACCAAAGGTGCTCTGAAGGGACCTATAATACTTTTTTGCAGAAGTTTATTTATGCGTTACTTTTGGTGACCTTCTCGAAGCCGCAAACACACATCAAACCATCATCTAAAGATTCCAAGCTAATGGAGAAGCAGTTTTATTCCTAAGTAGTTAATTTCCCAGGAACCCCCTAGGAAAATCACTCTGTATTTCCATCTGAACTTTCTTTCTGGCTTGACTTCGTTGTCTAACCACCAGATGTCATTGCTCCTTTTTTTCCAGGCATGAAAGCTGACTTGAACTAGTCAAACAGGGGCACGCTGCTAACGCCAGTCGCAAAATATAAACTCAGTAGCTGTTCGTGGTTGTGGCGGAATGCAACCCCCCTCTCTCTCTCCCAGTTTGGAGTAGGCACATCTCCCTCTTTCTCAGCTACTTGAGGCTAACAGCTTCTTTTGTGTGGCCCAGAGCACACCACCCAGGCCCATTAGGAGAAGGGAGTGCCGAGGCGCCACTGAGCCGCTGGGTCCCTGCGGCCAGTATGGGGGATGTTTGGAAGGCTTCAGAGGCACCCACAGACAGTGTGGGGGTGCAGAGAAGCTTCTAGAGTGACTCCAGTCAGGTCTGATCAGCCTATAAAAACGGGACGCTCGTCGGCGACTCCGCCCATTGTGCGGGTCCCTCGGAGCACGAGCGTGGCCACTGCCGCCGGGAGCCACGGGCGCCCCCGCTCCCCGGGATGGAGACTCCACTTGCCCTGCCGCCACGTGTGTAAGTAAAACTTCTCGCGGATTGCGAGCATATTTATATTTTCCGTGCACATTTGCACATATATTTTCCGTGCACATTTGCACGTGTACTTTAAATTAATCCTCGCACAGTCGCGAGTGGCCGCTGAGAGCCCCTCGCACAACCGCGAGTGTATTTTCCTCCCGTGCACGGGTACTTTAAATCCTCGCACAATCGCGAGTGGCCGCCGAGAGCCCCTCGCACAATTGCGAGTATATTATAAATTTACCCTCGCGGAATCGCGAGTGTACACTTCCCGTACTCAATACGAGTGCGTGCATCTCTTTTAAAAAATAATCCTGCACCGTGCTTGGCGAGTGTGTGCTCCTCCGGGACCCAAGGCTGGCTCCGGCATTGTTTTGGTGCAGCCACGTGCATGCACACTGTGGACTGCCAGTTGTATTAGTTGCTGCCCCTTCAAATTATTTCCTCAACTGATATCCGAACCTGTATTTAAGTCACTTGTGGAGTGCAAGAACCCTGTTTCTCACTGGTTTAATAAAAGTTGCTGTGGACTCTCTTGTCCCTTAAATTAACCTCGGGGTGCCTCCGTGTAATATTTCGTGACAGTGGTCCCCAGCTATTTTCCTCTGGTTGTCAATTAGAGGACAATATTACCTGCGGGACATCCCAGGACCGATAAAACCAGGGTCTACACCTGGAAGAAAAAGGACGTACTCTTTAGAGGACCAGCATGTGATAATAGATGGAATAATAAAACAAATAAGGCCACTGGAGCAAAGAGAGGTTTATAACACAGATGAATGTTTTTATGGAGAAAAATAAAATTAAGGGACATTGTGACAAATCAGAGAGGTGGGGCTGAAGCCCACAGAAACCAGAGAGGCAGAAGAGGGAGGAAGTGGGTTTTTCTTGATCAGTATTTCCCTACATCCCTTTTAACACCCAGGATAAAATGTTCCTCCAGAATGTGTTTCACGCAGCTTCGTGGAGGAAACTAGAGATGGTCACAGCTTTGTCTCGTAGATGTGGGCACGGCTGCTGCTAGAAATGCCTCGCTCTGTGTCCCATCCCAACAGATGGGATGAGGAATGAGTTAACTCTAGACACAACACGCGCCCTGACTCAACAGATGAGACCAGGTGTGAGTTAACTCTGGGTTAATTCTGTGCGGTTATGTGAAGTGAATGACAGACAATCACCTCCGGGGTCCAATTCAATTGTGAGTTTTACTAAAAGTACTTGTTGGAATATTGGTTACAGCAAATGGTGACTTGGCAAAAGTATAACAGAACTTATCAACACATCAACAGCAAAAATCCTACTACAAGCGATATATTGGCAACCATCAGTAGCTATGATATGAAATTTAACCAGAAATCAACAGCAAAGCTTAAAGATGGTGTTATCCTTATATGTTCAAAAGGGAAAAAGAGAAAGAGAGTGGTAGAGAGGGAAGGAAAACTAAGGTATAAGGGAGAGAGAAAGAGAGTAATATGTATACTGAAGGAGAGACAAAGAAGTGGGGGTATAGAAAGAAGAGGAGAGAAGGAAAGAGCAGAGAGAAAGGAAGAAAGAAAAGAGTGAGGGATCCAGTTTCTTACGGCCCCACAGTGTCGGTGACAGGACTTGTACGATGATGTGTGGCCTCGGTGTTCCACGGTGAGGATGCTGCGGTCAGGAGCGCAGCGTCCACCGATGTCTGGTTCAGAATGAGGGTCCTCAGGGTGCTGGTATTCTCTTGGTGAGGCCCGAGCTGGTATTCCCTTCGATGAGACTGGTAGGACCCCTTCGGTGAGGCTGGTATTCCCTAAACCATGCTGTTTTAGGTGAGCTTTTTATAGCTCCCAGAGTAGAGGAAAGACTGTGGGGGGGAAAGTGGTGATTGTGAAAGTGGGACAAGTCTGGACAAGTCCTGGGCCACGTTGGGGGGTCTCCGCTTTGCCCCTTTGTTTGCCGAGCTCGGCATATCAGGAGATGGGGCTAAGTGCCCTCCAGCACATCCTCCCTCTCAGGTCATTCAGGGGGCCTGATCTGTGGCTTGTTAGTTCGTTGTTGATGTGTAGATCGCAGTTCCCCCTGCTCTGAATGTGTCTTCTCCTGGCTGAACTAGTTTCTCCATAATGTTTTCAGCCATGATCCTTATCAATACTCAACACTCTGCTGTCCAGTCTCTTGGCCAAGAGTGTGACACTGTTGCTGTGCCTCCGGGCTGCGGGATACCCCTTTGGCACTCAAAAAATCGTCTTTTACTTTCACCTCCACTCATCAGCATCCCTTAGCAACCCAGGCTTCCTCAACTCCAGTGCTCTCCCGTAGCTTAACGTCTTCTTCAAAACAAGAAATGTTGAAAATCAAGAGTGATGTTTTCAGATTCTCACAAGGATCTAGAACATTTGACCTACTTTCCTCCCACTTGGTTACTTCTCTCCTTTTAATAAATCAAATAAAACTGCAAGAGCACTGCATTTCATCTTGTCTGGACTGTTATATTTAATCTCCCAAGTGGGTGGAGGTAGGTGTGTGTGGAGGGGAACGGCTCGGAAGCCTGAAAACATGAGAGATGACTCTCTTAAGCTCATCTGATTTCATGGAAAGTTGCCAGCTAGGTCTTTAATTAGGGCCTATCAAAACCAATCAGGAAAATAAAAAGGTTTGTCAAATGGTTAGCTGCCACTAGGTTTTTTAGAATTTGCAGGATTTTTTTTTCTTTGCATTGTGCACAAATTTATTCATCCTAATGATTTTACAGCTGGGCTCCCTTGCTTACAGCATATCTCTCTGCATGAGAAACCTCTTCTGTCGTCTTTGCCGCTTGCTCAATTGGTAATTTTCCTGCTGGGATAGGCAGGAGCACTCAGGTGTTGCCAGGGTGGAGATTAGATTTTCACTTTGCACTTTTTCTTTTTTTTCTGGTGCTAGGAAGCTTTTACTTGTGTGCTGATAATGCCATCTGCAAAGTAAGTTTGGAAGTCAACAGTCCTCAGTATTCACTTAGCAATGTAAAACACAAGCATGATAAATAATCATGTTCTATAGGGAAAAAAAGGGGAAATCAGCACAATTTTAAAAGAAAAATTAGAGTTCCGGGCCCCTCAGTTCCAGCAGGACAGGGAACTGCTGGAGAGAGTCCAGCGCAGGGCAACAAAGATGCTGAAGGGAGTGGAGCATCTCCCGTGTGAGGAAAGGCTGAGGGAGCTGGGGCTCTGGAGCTGGAGAAGAGGAGACTGAGGGGTGACCTCATTAATGTTTATAAATATATAAAGGGTGAGTGTGAGGAGGATGGAGCCAGGCTCTTCTCGGTGACAACCAATGATAGGACAAGGGGCAATGGGTTCAAACTGGAACACAAGAGGTTCCACTTAAAACTGAGAAGAAACTTCTTCTCAGTGAGGGTGGCAGAGCCTGGCCCAGGCTGCCCGGGGAGGTTGTGGAGTCTCCTTCTCTGCAGACATTCCAACCCGCCTGGACACCTTCCTGTGTAACCTCATCTGGGTGTTCCTGCTCCGGCGGGGGATTGCACTGGATGAGCTTTCGAGGTCCCTTCCAACCCCTGACATTCTGTGATTCTCTGATTCTCTGATTCTGTGATTCTGTGAATGTTTCCTTTACTGGATTTTAGTGGAAAAGTTTTTTTCTCTCACTTTTAATTCCACAATGTGTTTCACATTATCTGTGGAATTCTCTACTCTGTTCGTTGGGCTTTTAGAGATTTCAGTCAATAGGGAGCGATTCAAATTTTGAAAATTAGTGTCATCTTGAAGTGTTTTGCTGGATCAGAACTTTCATTATCAAGATACTGGTCCCATCAGCCCTGACATCCGGGAATATTTCTTGTTCAAAAAAACACAATTTAAAATAAAATTGTTAACTTTTGTGTCTAATACAGCTGCCGAAGGAAAATATATGACAACTGGAGGCTGTAAAAACAGAGCAGGATCACTGAACACATCTGGAAATACTTTAATTACTGCACATTCAACTTTGAACTACTTGTTTTCTATGTAAACATAAGACTAGTAATTAAAATACAAGATTTAGCTCATGTGGATTGCCATCTTTTAACTACTGATTTGGAGAAGGGAGGGGAAAGAGAAGGGATAATTTTACATTTACAGATTTTAAGGCCAAAAGGACCATTAGACGTGACTGGATGTATAACAGACCAGTGAATTCCACCTCATTATTCCTCTTTTGAGCCCCAAACCTGGTGTTGACTAACACATATTTTCCTGAAAGATGCTTAATCTTAGTAGGAGAACATCAAGTAATGACGTTACACCTTGGAGAGCAGAGGGAATACGTATTTAATGAGTTTTAAGAAAGTGTAAAGATAATTTTAAGTTTTTCAAGTCCTTTTAAAACAGTGTAAGGATTTGAATTTGGTTTGTAATAAACCAGTCATAAAGAGCCATGGTTTTATATGTGATTAATTATTTATTTGTGTTAATTAAAAAAAAAAAGCGAGGCCTAAAGGATATACAATCAAAACATAGTTGACTTTGTAAATGATTCTGAGGAATTACTTCAAATAAGTTTGAATTTGCTGACTGTGCCATGAAACCTTGCTCACTTGGCTCAAGATGATAAATAACCTGCACCGTGAAACTGCTTTAAATATCTTTTTGTTGCATTAAGGATGTTGCATAGAGAAGTGAGTATTTTTTTGCACATTAGGAGTGCATCATCTGCCGGCCACAGTTTTGGATCAGCAAGTCCTTTCTGTCTACTGGTGGCTGGTTGGTGTGAAGGCATCCATAGCATCCAACTGCAGATGATGCTGTTGCACAACATTGCCAAGCTCATCTTGAGCTAGCTCCACCCTTCAGCTCTTCTGGATTTGCTTCTGTGCTCACATGATATCTCTGCGCTTTGCTTTTGGAAGCTACATGAGATGCCTTCAACTGGTTCACCAGGAAACCCGTGATCTGACTTGGCAGAAGAGAGCTCTTGGTATTTAAGACTGGACCAATCCCTCCTTTAAATGATTCTTCTCTGCTCACTGTGGAAGTTGCCCGAGAAGCTAATTGTGATCATTAGCCTGATTTTTTTGATGGTTAAAATTACATGAGTGAAGTCATATTCCTTATGGCTGACGTTACTGAAGTGGATATGCCCTATGGGTGTACCACAGCACAGACGGTCCATCTCTGGCTAAAACCAAGGCAAACTCAAGGTGGGCAAAGCCAAATGACCATTCGAGGCATAAAAGCAGCACCACGACTTTTCTAAGTCAGATTATCCTTGGAAAGGCAGGACTGAACAAGCCAAGGGGCCTGGACTGATGTCCCAGCACTGCACTATATTGTCAGTAGAGACAGAAAAACCTGTAAAAATCCCAACTTCTGCAGTTTGTCCCCTGCCTGGCTTTTGTTTTGTTTTGTTTTGTTTGTTTTCTTCCTTCTGGAGTCTAATGTAGAAAACTTGAAAATCTGGGGAAATGCAGAAAAAAACACCTTATGTGAAATATAACCTTCAGAATGAAACCTGGACATTTTGAGAGTAATTGTTATGACATCACTGCTACTGCATCTCTATCTTTTACTAATAAATATTCCAAGTGATGTCAGTGTATATCAAAATGTATAATATGAATAGTAATGATTTTTACAGATTTTAGACTTCACTACTGGTACTTCACAGTGCTTTGTTATACTGAATTATACTGAATATATACAACAATGCCATTTTCCTCAAGCTTTCCTCCTGAATGATGAAGATTCTCTTCTGCATTTGCATGACAATATGAGACGATGTCACCTTTCCTTCTTTGCAAGTCAACAATATTGATGCTTTTTACTTTCAAGTTTGTAATTTCCCTACCTATTTTATCAGTATTTATAAAGATAAAACATATACAAGCACTTTGGTATGCGGTATTATTGTACATGTGGAGTGTATTTGTCATTATTGGGAAGTAAAGTATTGAATAGCTGCATCAAATTTTTTATTTGATAAATAATGATAAAGGATATATTATTTACTATAAACAAAACTAGTAAAGATTGGTTTCAATAAGGTATCACTGCAGATTTATTTATTTGAACCTTCATGGGAATGTTTAAAAAAATAAATGAATAGATATTTTTAATTTATATTTTTGCTCAAATTTCCTGCTGCGATCATGAAGGTGATAGAAAGCATCAGGAGCTAAGTGTAGGTTACAGCAAGAAGAAAAAGAGGCAGTAGTGAGAGAACTGAATACTGTACAACAATCAGTTAACTTCAAAAGTAGCAAACAGGGAAGGTGGGAGTACAGAAAGTGCTTGGTCCCCGTTTCCACAGACACTTATTGGAGAAGACACAAACATCAGGAGATGTATTGTGATGTTTATGGGTAGATCTCCCTCTGCAGCTGCTAAGACTTTACCTTTCAGAGCATAATCTCACGCAACAGGATTTCTCAAAGTAAAAACCTGGGACTGCTTGGGGGTACCAGCCTCATCCCCTGGATCCCAGTGGTGGCAGATCCAATGATAGAACAAGGGGTAATGGGTACAAACTGGAACACAAGAGGTTCCACTTAAATTTGAGAAGAAACTTCTTCTCAGTGAGGGTGCCAGAGCCTGGACCAGGCTGCCCAGGGAGGTTGTGGAGTCTCCTACTCTGGTGGCATTCAAGACCTGCCTGGATGCCTTCCTGTGTAACTTCATGTAGGTGTTCCTGCTCCGATGGGGGTATTGGACTGGATGATCTTTCAAGGTCCTTTCCAACCCCTAAAATTCTGTGATTCTGTGATTCTGTGGACATCGGTGTCACCAGGAAAGAGTTTTCATATTGCAATTTCTTGCTGCATTTCTCATTGACTGGAGAACGGAGAAGTTTTTTGGTTCCTCTTATAATGTGTCTTGTGTGTCTCTAGGAGGTCCCTCTGGGCTGTGTGGTACAATACTGTTGCAAAAATGTGAGAATGTAAAGTGATGCACTCAGAAAAACTGTGTCCTAATTGTACATATTAGATTGGATATTAGGGATTTTTTGTTTGTTTGTTTTCTGAAAAGGGCTGTCGGGCATTGGAACAGGCTGCCCAGGGCAGTGGTGGAGTCACCATCCCTGGAGGGGTTGAACAGATGCGGACATGAGGTTCTTAGGGACATGGGTTAGTGCCAGTGTTGGGTTAATGGTTGGAGTCAATGATCTTGAGGATCTTTTCCAACCAAAATAATTCTATGATTCTACTTAGAGTGATAGGCTCTGAGGTGACTGTCACCTCTCAGGGCTGAACTGGTAAATTTCTAGAGAAAGCACCACCTCAATGCACAAGAGTTGTCAACAAAACCCAACCAAACTCAAACTGAATCTTAGGAACTGTTAGGAAAACAATACCGATCAAACCAGAAGATACCATCTTGGTGTTGTGCAAAACCCCCCGAAATACCGCGTGCATTTCTGCTTCCCTTGTCTCAAAACCAATTTAAGAGAAGTGGGAAAGGCAGAGAGAAGAGCAGCAGGAATGATGAAAGTTATGGCATGGTTTTATTTATTAATTCTCAGGTGACAAGTTGTGGCACAAACCTGACCCTGGATGCTGTATAACCACAGCACCAAAGGGACTGACTGATACCTCACATAATACAGAGGTTGCAGTTCCAGTGTCAGTTGTAGAATTTAAAGTAGAGAATAAACCAAGACAACACTTATTGATAGTAGATATACTCCTGAGAGTATTTGATAAGGCTGTACCTGAAAGTGATACAGGGAACAGTGTAACACATGCATGTTTGATCAGAAAGAATTATCCAGTTTCAAAACCATCATGATTGTGCCCTGGCCAGGGAATCTCATACCTCGTCAATATTTCCAGGTCCAACTGAAGTATTGTGGCAATTCATGGAAAATCTATCTAAAGGTAACCACGTTGGGCTCAGAGGTGTTGTGTTCTTTGACATGCTCCAAAAAAACACAGGAAGGCTAAGTGGATGTACTTCAAAACCCTAAGAAGAGCCTAATATTGAATACTCAGGCCCAAAAGTGCAAAGTGGATGTAGAGAAAATTGTGAAATCTGCTGGAAACTGCAGTGCAGACAAGAACTTGTGCTGATAAATCTAGAATTGTTGAAGCCATGGTCCACAAGTTCATGATATGAGAGTGACTATTAGTTTTGGCTTATTCACTCCGTCCTAGGAATGTTTAGTGGAAAATAGAACACCAAAACTGTCATAGAATCATAGAATTGTTTAGGTTGGAAAAGACCTTTAAGGTCATCAAGTCCAACCATTAACCTAACACTGTCAAGTCCACCGTTAAACCATGTGCCTAAGAACCTCATCTCTGTGTCCGTTAAACCCCTCCAGGGATGGTGACTCCACCACTGCCCTGGGCAGCCTGTTCCAATGCCTGACAACCCTTTACAGGAAGAAATTTTTCCTAATATTCAATTTAAACCTCGCCTGGAGCAACCTTCCTCTCATCCTATCGTTTGTTACCTGTGAGAAGAGACCAACACCCTCCAAGCTCCAAGCTCCTTTCAGGCAGTTCAGAGATCAGAAGGTCTCCCCTCAGCTCCTGTTCTCCAGCTGAACCCCCCAGGTCCCTCAGCCGCTCCCATCACACTTGTGCTCCCGCCCCTTCCCCAGCTCCGTTCCCTTCTCTCAACTCGCTCCAGCACCTCAAGGCCTTTCTTGGCATTAGGGGCCCAAAACCGACCCCAGGATTCAAGGTTTGGCCTCTCCAGTGCCAGCACAGGGACGGTCACTGCCCTGGGCCTGCTGGCCACACCAGTGCTGGTACCAGCCAGGATGCTGGTGGCCTCTTGGCCACCTGGGCACACGCTGGCTCATGTTCAGTCGCTGTCACCAACACCCCCAGCTCCTTTTCCACCAGGCACTTTCCAGCCGCTCTTCCCCGAGCCTGTAGCGCTGCCTGGGGTTGGTGTGACCCAAGTGCAGGACCTGAAACTTGGCCTTGTTGAACCTCAGACAACTGGCCTCAGCTCAACAATCCAGCCAGTACAGATCCCTCTGTATGGCCATCCTGCCCTCCAGCAGATCAACACTCCCACCCAATTTGGTGTCTTCTGCAAACTTACTGAGAGTGCACTTAATCCCCTCATCCATTTAACTGATAAAGATTTTAAACAGAACTTAATTAATCATGACTCTTGTTAATCTGCTATTTGCCAGGCACAGGATCCCAGCAATAATTACAAGCAATAACAGACTGCCGGTTCAGTGGACAAGTCTTCAAACAACCTGCAGTTGCTCATGGCTTTGAGTTCATCTCTGTTCAAAACCACGCAGAAAACCTGGTAGAGGTCATCTGCAAAAGGGATGTCTGCACTGTGGACCCCAAAATGTGGTGAGAAGGACCCAGGGGTTCAAGATCCTGCAGCTGTTTTACACATTGGTGCTGCAGAGGCTCAGGTGGTTGTGGAGGATTCAGGAGCTATAAACTCCTGAGGAAGATTTGTGGAAGCATCAGAGTGCACTTGCAAGCTATTCCGAGTAAGAGGAATAGGCTTATGAAACCTGTAGAAATATCCCTAAAAGTAAAGAAAAAAATGAAAACGTTGCAGAGCTGTAAAGGAACGAGCAGAGGGACAGAGATGGATGGGCCTCTAAGAAGAGCAGCCAGCACACACTGTGCTTCTGGGAGCTCCTGAGGGACTTACTGAGTGCTGTTAAAACAGTTAAAGTGGAGCTGAATGTGTTTGTTTTTTTTTTCTAAGTGCTGTAATACAAATTGCAATGTGAGCTAATTTGCCACTGAAAAACTGGGAGTTGTTTTATGAGGATATTGACTGTTTCCAGAACAAGAAACAAGGTGATACAGGCCAGAGATGCCCCAACAGCAGCCAGGAGGCTTCTGGAGTCAGGTAAAAGTTTTAACTTGAATTTTACTGCAATTTCAGCATCATGCTGCCTTCTTGGTAGGATCTTTAGTCAGTGCCTCAGTTCTTCCTCCACCAAAAAGTCATTTTCTGGCCCAAGGCCTTTGTTTCAAGCATCCCAGGCTGGTGACAGAGCAGAACATAGTCTCTGGCTTCCTGTCTTCTAGCTGCAAGTCATGTAACCCAAATTTTGGTGTCTAGTGTGGAAGCGTTAGTAGTTCTTTTAACTTACTTTTACAATCAGAGGACAGAAATATGCTGCTCTGGTGGTGTCCCCTTGCACATCTTGCTGCCATGGCTTGATGATGATCTGCATGAGGACAGGAAGATTTCCCAAGGATTTGTACTGAAGCCAAACATAACATGGGGGAATGAGCACCTGCATGGACAAGACCATATCCACTAAACAAAAGTTATGTATTCTTAAAGTAGGGTAACACTTTATTCAGTGAAAGAAGTCCTTTTCATCTCAGCTTGGTGACATCCACCACCTCTGGATCTTCGTTTATCTACAGTCATAGGTGGTAGGATGCTCAGCTGTTATTTACCTTTTTATTCACCTCTCAACTACATTCATATGCTCTTCAACTGCAAACACACACATGTCACTCAAGGAAGGAGCCCAGGTATTCTCATCTCTGCACCTGCCTACTCCAAATTACTGTTGGGCCCTCTAGCATACTCCATGTTCCATTAGATGTGCATTGATTATCCAGCTTTAGCACCATCAATATTCAGTCTATCAATGTGCAAATGCAACTCTGGAAAATAAATATCCATAAATCATTTTGCTAAAACTCCCAACCAAAATAAGGGCAGATGATGCTACTAACCAGACTGAATAACTGATTGGAAGTAAGAGCTTCTGAAATGTCTTCTTGATTGGGAATATATGTCTCATTAATGTTTTAAACAAAACAGCAAGAGCTGATCAGGGAAAGATAACGCAGTCCCAAGCAGCACCCTTGGCTGTGCCCTTAGGACAAGGGCTACAGCGCTTGGGCCCAACTAAACAAGTAACTTAAGTGGAGGCATAATTTTCTGTAGGTGCTTAAAATGCCACAGGCTACTTTAATTGAAGGGTCTAACTGCCCTGCAGGCAACTGGATGCAAAATAGAGACCCTCCTGCCGTCCTGCTTGTTTGCTTCTCTTTCTGGAGGTAGCCATGGCCTTCACAAACTTATTTTTCGCTACTTAATGCTCCCCTAGTATCTATGTCTGTCCTAAAGCTCCCCAGCATTAAGGGTAGTAAGCATGAGCTGAGGTTGAGTGATGATGTGGATGTTGTGTATCTCCCTTGCGCTGTTTTGCTCCTTGCTTAGCAGGGCTGGAGGAGTGGAGGGTCCCTACCTCCACCATGCGGTGATTGGGTCACCCCTCCAGAAAGAGAGAGGCTCACGTTTGGGGTTTGCGTTTGGATTCATGGCTGTTACTGTCCGTTGTCCCATGGCTAGTGGTCTCAGTGCCTCTCACTGAGGTTGCACCATGATGTGGGAGCATCTTGTCACCTGGCCGGAGCAAAAGCGTGGGTCAGTCTGTAGCCCTGCACTGAGGGAGATGATGGGGAGATGAGACGCCCAGAGCCCAGGCTCTGCTTCAGCAAACATTTCTCTTTTACACGGTGTTGTCTTTGCAGCAGAGACCACCACCAGGTCATGCCTCCGAGGTGGTTCTGGATTCTTGATAACTCCTGGCTTTCTGTGTTTCAGCTATTGTAGCCATTCTTTGTCAGGTGAAGTTGGGAGAAATGACGTTACCTCCAGCTAGCAAATATAAAAATACCCAGATGTCTAAAAAAAGCCATCATGGCACTTGGATTTAGACTGAGGTAGAGCAGAAGCTGAGATACCCACAGCTTGGATGGATACTTCCACTGCTGTGTCATGGCTGTAAGAGGGATGCAGCATCCTCCTAGACTGTAAATACAAGCAGGGCTTGGCCTCTGTCCAGAAAATGTTTAATTCTTTTGTGTAGGTAAAGCCTTGGAGGTGTTTGGTGTTTCCATGCTCCCTTCTCATCCTATTATAAGGCCAGGAGCATTTCTGAACCACTTGGTCATCTCATGAATACATAGCACTCTTGTTTGGCTGCAGCCTCCTGTGGAGATATTGCCAATAACTCACAGGGGTTCTGGCAAACCAGAAGACTTGATTTTCATTCCCATTTGCACCAGTGAGTCATGTTATCTTTGGCTGGATGGATCACTTTGATGTTCTTCCATTTCCTCAGGTCCTTGAACTCCATAGCTCAAATGTGGTATATACATGAAATTATTAACTGCTGCGGTTGCTTATCCTTAGCATGAATTCAGACATAAACACTTTACAAATTAGTACAAAGCAAGCAAAGACAGATTAGAAGAGTAGCTGAAGAATTTTCTCTTTTATTTTTTAGAAGTGTGGTTTAGCAAAATCAATTCTAATCTCTTTTTAAAACATGATGCCAATAGCGAGAGTCCCTCTGAACTTTAACGAGGATTTTCCAAATACTACTGGAAAACTCCTGCTATTTCCACTTGAATAGGAAGTTTGGCAGAGGGCTTTTGTGGAAACAGGTGAAATATTCTGATCATAAACAGCAAAGGATAGAATAGGGATCTTCTAAAACGGATTGAAAACTGACTGCTCTGCAGTGCAGCCAAGAGGCTAACATTTGATGAAGGTTGCCTGCAGTGCAAGTCTGTCGGGCTATCATTTCTTAAATCATAGTGGTTTGCTCAATTTTCTATTGAGGGAAGAGAAGGGAATGTGTAAAATTAATGTCAGTAGACCCCCATTCTCTACCAGCAGAATGGATTGTAAAGTGCATCTTTGCCATTCTCCATCTTCGCACTGGAAATGGAGGATATTCTTCTCCCTTTATTGGGTTGCTGGAAAGCCAGTTTATTTTGCAATTCATCACTAGATTTTTTTTTTTCTCCCTTTCCTTTGATTTTTATCGCCCTGTGATGTAACGTTGCAAAACCGTAACACTGTCTCTTTGACTCACTGTGGGGAAAACGCAAGTGACCCACAGCTATTTGTACATATAGATGTTTGCTATTCTTCAGGGCTCTGCTCTTTACCACCATAAAGCACTTGACCCAACACTATTTCTTTCTTAAAATGGCCTTTTACAGTATTTCAGTCCCAAACGTGGCTCTGAATTTGCTGATGCCATCCATTACACTTACAGATTGGGCCACACTTCCAGTTCATTGTCCCTTTGTGAGCCCTTAAAGAACCCAGGAGTGACTGGGCAGCGTGATGTGCCTTGTAGATAAATTCAAGTGTGATGGAGGACCTGCTTTCAGTAATATTGCGGCACAGGGTGATGAGCTTGAATGGGAAGGAGGAAAGCAGAGACCAGACAGAAACGCTTGATCAAATCCCGCAGATGATGAGGATTTACATCCATGGAGCATCTGACATGCTGTGTGCCCAGCTCAACCCAGGCAGAGGAGTGTGGGGTTCTGCATCAGAGTCCAGATGTTATCAGGGGTCCTCGGGAGACTCTCTGCTTTCAGTGGAGGTTAGAATCATGTAATTATAGAATTATTTTGGTTGGAAGAAACCCTTAAGATCATCAAGTCCACCTGTTAACACGACACTGTCACTAAACCATGTCCCTAAGAACCTCATCTACGTGTCTTTAAACACCTCCAGAGATGGTGTTTAGATCATCATTGGAGTAAAACTGCATCTTCTCCACCTCTGATGGAGTCTGTCTGTAGCCTCTTAACAAGGTCCTTGGAGAAGATATGTTCCCTCCTGTTTAATTTTCGTTCCCCAAGCTGGGGACATTGGCGTGCAGGGGAAGGGAAGATCAGGGCACTCCAGTCTGCCACACAGCTGGCTGAAACTCTCCAGATTTTGATGTTTCAGGAAGAACATTCATGGACATTTTGCACTCAGGCAACAATCAGTGAAGCAATCAAAAAAACCCAACCCTGCGGATGTCAAATACTTTACCATTTTTTTCACCAGTTGTGAAGCCACTTATGCTTCGGCAATTCTCATCAGAAATTCCAACTGCTATTAAAAAGGGTGACGGGGGGGAAGAAAATGGCCTGTGACTTTTTGGAGAATGTGCTTTTACCTCTATACTTTCAGTTATCTTAAAAACTTTGTTCCTCTCCCTTCCCTGTGGTGAGATCTCAGCCCCAGCTCAATGGCATTGAAAAAACTCTGACACCAGAGGGAAACCACACTCAGGAAAGGGTCCTAAAGGCAAGGAGAGGGACTGAAAATTGGGTCTTGTTGCAGTCCATCTCCTCCCTTGCAAAAGCCTAATTTCTACTAATTTTGAGGGTTTTTAAGCCATGTGGTTTGCTGGGTGTGCAGGACTTGCAAGAGAAGATCTGATGAGGACCTGAACACTCCATCTGATATTGCCTTCAGCCTTCTGGAGACCTCCTTCTGCATGCCCGATCCTCCTCCTCCCTGCCCGAGCTGGTTAGACAATAATACCCAGCACAACAGGATTTGAAAGGCCACTGTAATAACAGCAAAAACATAATTGCCTTTGTTTATCATAAATTTCCTTTAGCTAGTTTTATTAAGGCTCTTGGGCTTAGGTGCTGATAAATTAACATAAATTGCCGCCTTATTAATGGCTCCCTCTCTAATCTTCCTTGCGATGAGAAAGATGGAGGTGAAAATTCTCAGCAGAAGTTGTGTTTTCTGGCAGGTTGTTTTATTATTATTAGTATGTGATTGTTTCTTTTTTTTTTTTTTTTTTTTTTTTTTCTGTGTAATTGTAATTAACTAACAGCAGAGAAAGTCAGCCTTGCTGTGTCACCTGCAATTGCTAGGGTCCAAGCTGCAGCTGTAATTTAGAGGGCCGGAATAATCACATAATTACTCTGCAGTGATTACGGGAGACTTGCATGGCCAATGGATAAGAGAGACTAAATAACAGTGGGAAAAAAGACGCAGACATATGTTGCTAGTTAAGTTAACTGCTTTATGTTAATCCTGGCCCACACAGGGAAAGTGCCATACATCTGCCAGAGGACTGGATGCACAAAATCCTTGCCCAGACTGCAGGAAGCATAAAGCCCTGGTGCCCCCGTCCCAGTGAGTGGGAAGATTAGTTTTAAAAGAGGAAAATGGGAAGTAGGAAGATTAAGTCCTGGAGGTAATCTGCTTTTCTTTGCTCTGGCATTGCTAAGGCAGCCAGCCGTACATGCATTTTCCTTGGGATGGCAACCCAAACCTAGGAGGCTGCAGCAGGAATTGACTCACACCTGTCTGGATCAGGACATTGCACGCAGAGGTGACTGCTGGAGATGCTGGCAAAGACCTCGTTTCCCAGGGGAGCAGCTTGCTTTATTTCCCTGAAAGTTTAGGGCTTGAAAAACTTCCAATGAGATAAAAAACCTGCTTTAAAACATAGTTGGATGGGCTCCCTCGGTGAGGGAGTGGGGGCTGTCTGGAATCTGCTTCCCAAACACCCCTGTGTTATCAGTAGCACAGGTACCGTGTACATGAGGTTAATGAAGACAGGATAGGAGGGGATTAGTAGTGCATTGTAAACAAGTTTGTGCTAAGTGGCTTAGGGTTCATCCTGTCCTGCTTCTAAATACTGATTTCTGTGGTTTTCACCTTCCAAAACACATAAACTGTTGATCTTGATTAGTAAATGAATTTATACAGATAAGCTTTAGCCATCTGCTAACAAGCAAGACATGCCCCACCACGTTGTCCTTTGACATTCAGAACTGAACCGATGTGGTTTTGGTGCAGGGTGTCCACGCTGATGTGTGTTTGAATGGCCAAACGTGGCCCCATCCCTGGGAGCGCTGTCTGTGGTATGGGGCACATCTCCCCATTCTGAAAATCTGTCCTAAGTCCTGCAAATCACTCTCATAGTAGCCCAGTGCAGGGCTACTATGCAGAAAAGGACAGAGAAAACTGAAAAACCCCTTTGCCCCCATCACCTTGTCTCTCTTTCTGGAGATCCTCTGCAACCATTTAGATCTGGAGTAACTAATAACAGAAGAATAACTTCATATAACTATTCTAGAAGAATAGAAGTAACTAATAACAGAAATCAATTAGTGCTGTGCTGGCACAGTTCCTATGGAGGGAGACAGCATTTATTCAGGCTGAGTCTGGTTCTTGTCTTTGGCTTTGAGATAGTTTTTTGCTACTGTTTTCAATGAGAAAGGGCAGTTGCATCACATCTAAAATTCAATGGGAAGCTCGAAAATGTTCTTAAACTCCATGTCACCCTTCTGCATGCCCTGGGCCCTCGCTTGATTTGATTATCCAAATCCACCCAAACTCAGCCACACAGTGGATTCAGAAGCAATTTAAGAGCTCATTACCTCTAATTTGTTTTTAATTCTTCTCTCTGAAACCCAGAGAGCTGCTAGCAGTTTTGGAGTGATTATGGGGGTCTGGTAAGTAAAGCTCCTTGGAAGGAGGCAGAAATTTATTTGCAGGATGTGGGGGGCATTTCACGCTACTGCTTCTAGGTTGGCTTCTTGCAGCATCCCATTCAGGTTGTGCCTGTGTAAGAGAGTCTGGCAGCAGCCAGCAGCCCACAAGTGAGCAACTCAGGCATTTCCCCAATTTATTAGGACATTTGGAGCCTACAGGCTTTTCTGTCCTTTGCAGCAAGTTGATTCCGACCTCCTAGCACAAGCTTTCAGCACCTTCATCTACAATGTGTGGGAAGGCAATGTGCCTATGACATATGGGAGGATTGGGGCTAGTTGACCAAATAGTCCTCTTCCGGTCTTGAACTTGGGTATTCTGTACTAACAAGGTCAAGGGAAGATCTTCACCCTTTAATGTTTGTCTGTGTGCAAAGCAGGCAATAGGCACAGGCTGAAGCACAGGAGGTTCCATCTAAACATGAGGAGAAACTTCTTTACTGTGAGGTGCCAGAGCCTGGACCAGGCTGCCCAGAGAGGTTGTGGAGTCTTCTCCTCTGGAGACATTCAAACCCACCTGGACACATTCCTGTGTGATCTGCTTTGGTGACCCTGCTTTAGCAAGTGGGTTGGACTGGATGATCTCCAGAGGTCCCTTCAACCTCAACCATTCTGTGGGATTCTGTGATTCTGCTTCTGCACTAAAACAATGTCTTTAACCTCCTAAAACAGACCAGCACCCAAGTTGCCCTCTGCCAAGGTAATGACTGTGGCAAAGGGCCCCAGACTGGTCTCATCCTTGTGAGCAATCACAGAAGGGTTGGGGTTGGAAGGGACGTCTGGACATCATCTAGTCCAATGCCTGCAGCCATCCTCCTCCAGCACAGAGATGTTCTGAGTCACGGAGTCAGGTCTCTCAGAGGACACCGTGGGCTATGTGGTCATGTCAGGTAATGGGGCATCGCCTCTCATGTCTTCACTCCCATAGACCATTGCTCACTCTCAAAACCTGCCACACCCTTGATATCCAGTTCTATGATGCCATCAGGAGGCTCTGGTGGAAGGGACAGAGATATCACTGAATATAGGCTGGTGGAGCTGTAATGGGGACAGAAATGCAATTGCAATAAAAGAACAGCAGCTGAAATAGATGAGGAAACATGCAGCTTGCCTGATGATCATGAGCTTGGCCTCAAGTTGAGCCAGGGGAGGTTTAGTTTGAATATCAGGAAAAATTTCTTCACAGAAAGGGTTGTCACATGTTGAAACAGGCTGCCCAGGGCAGTGGTGGAGTCACCATCCCTAGAGGGGTTGAACAGATGTGTAGATGAGGTTCTCAGGGACATGGGGTAGTGCCAGGCTTGGGTTAACGGTTGGACTTGATGACCTTGAGGGTCTCTTCCAACCAAAACGATTGCCTGCTCTACTCCCCACCTGTGCATTTAAACTCCAGACCAACTTCTTAGAAAACCTCTTCACCCTTCGTAAAAGCTGGAGATGGAGGAATCAGTTCGCCTTCCCAGCAAGGTGATTATTTCTGGGGCTGAAATATCAAATCCAACCCAATCGCTGGTGGACGCCTTGGCTTGGGGGCTGCCCGCCCCAGGAGGTGGCAGCCTCGCACAGCACAGGGCTCTCGGGCTGATCCCACCCAGCTATTCACAAAGAGTGTAAAATATTTATCTGCAGATATATTTGGATCTGATTTTTCCCCCCCTCCTTGTATCTGAACGATCTCTTTCTAGCCTTGCCGGCACAGTGGTTTTCCAGAAAAATGAGACACTGCAACCTTGTCTGCTTTCTGACTTACAACTTGCAGAGCTGTGGGGTTTTTTTGTTCTTTCATAGTGGAAAAAAAGAAAAGAAAGAAAATAAATTACTGCTAAATGCTTTAAAGCTAATCTAAGGTTCCTGCTAAACAGAAATCATTAAAATCCAGCATGTTTTACAACAGAAAAGGTGAAGTGAATTTGCAGAGTGTATATATTCCCTTTCCTGTGCTCATGTTAAGTCTTGCTTATAATATTGAATGAGCCTTTTGGCCAGATACATGCTGAGCCTTGCCCCTGTTGATCAACAGAGATTAAAAAAGACACCTGGGACTGCTCATGCCGAGGTAATGAAACAGGAACCCAAGGGCTCCAGAGAGCAATTTGGGAAGTTTCCTTTCTTATTACTAAGGCCGGGGCAGGCTTTTCCCCAAATTTAGTATTCTGTCTGGGAGAATATAAAATAATGAGACTCCTGCGGTGTCCCAGGGGAGACTCTTGAATTGCCTTAGAGATGCCACTGTCAGCCTGAGGATTTTTCCTATCTAAGGCTGACCTGAAAAAAAAAGAGGAGAAAAAGAGAGCAGAGGGAACATGTGCGTGTTTTGATGCTTTCTGGTGGCCAAAGTGACTTTTATAGTTTCTGTATATTTTTTTGCGGGGTGAAGGGAGTTGTTTGTTGGTGCATTTTGCATAAGAAACACCGTGACTATGGAATTCACTATTGAAAACCTGTCTCTTGGAAAAAGAGGAGAGGATCCCGGGGAGGTTGTGGAGTCTCCTACTCTGGAGGCATTTAAGACCTGCCTGGACACCTTCCTGTGTAACCTCATCTGGGTGTTCCTGCTCTGGCGGGGGGTTTGCACTGGATGAGCTTTCGAGGTCTCTTCTAATCCCTGACATTCTGTGATTCTGTGGTTTCCTCTTGGAAAATCAGAGAAGAACAGGGGGTTGCTCACAGACCGCTCTGAAGGCCTCGGCGATCGATGGGGAAGGGATGCTACGAGGCTGGAACAGCGCAGGGTGTTTCACAGTTGTGCATTGAAGGGAACAAAGGCTGGCATGATAAAAAAGGAAAGAGAGAGCAGCTGCTGGAGCAGTTAGGGGAGGAGAGGCCGGCTGCGAGATGCTGGGGTTTACAACCGCGTGGCTTTAGGGCATGCGGAATGCAAACTACAAGGAGGTGCTAGGAAAAGCCCCAGCAACATATTCCTTGTGAGTCAGGAGGAGGAAAACCAAAATGCCACATGCAGAGGGCTGGAAAAAGCTGCTAAGAAGGAAAGCAGGTGCTGGCAGGCTCTGGCCAGGGTTTTGCAGGATAAGTTATTGCTGCTGGCTGGGGAGAGAACTGAGAATAAAGAGCAGAAATCAATAAGGAGAGATCCCACACTGTATTAGCTTGCTTGCCTCTAAAGCTGCCCTGATGCTGAACATGGACCTGTTGTGTCTCCCACGTTGCACCTTGGGCTCACACTGTTGGCTGCAATCACTGACAGTCCCTTAGGAAAGCCCTTATTTCACACATTTATGGCACATCAGGGGCTGCTTTGCAGAGCAGAGCTCTGCCTGGCTGCAGCTGGGCTTGCAGACAAGGTGGGAAGGACAGATGTACCTCCATGGTGGCCTTTTAATGGGGCCCTGTGTGCGAATTAACCCTGCCACACAGCCACTGACTCCCCAGGCATGAAGAACAAATGTGAGAGGTTTAACAACCACCTCTGTTGACAAGTCAAGTGAAATGGGGAGCTGGGCAAACCACAGAATGGTTTGCGTTGGAAGGGACCTTCAAAGCTCATCCAGTGCCACCCCTGCCATGAGCAGGGACATCTTCACCCAGATCAGGTTGCTCAGAGTCCCGTCCAGCCTGGCCTGGGATGTCTCCAGGGATGGTTCATCTACCACCTCTCTGTTCACCACCCTCATCATACAAAAATTTATTCCATAAAATAGTGGCCCAACTTGTTGCATGAATTTCTGACACTCATTTGGATAGTGGTGCTTGGAGATTGCTCATCTTTCACCTTGGATGGACCTGGAGGTTCAGGCACTTGCAGATGCAGCTGTAGGAAATGCCACCCAAACCTGGCTGCTTCTGGGAAGCTGGTCCCTGAGATCTGGGCAGGGAGAAAGTGTGCTGGGGGAACTGATCTGCTGTGGGACATCAGAAATAAGTGGTGGCTTCAGAGTGGGTTAGGAGGTTGGATCACAGCAGCCCCAGGGATGATCCAACAGAGGATGGGAGAAGTTAAGAACAGAATTTGAAAACAGTGCTGGAGACTGAGTGAGGAAAAAACAAGGATCAATTCCCCGTGAGAGCTGCTTCCCAGTCTCTTTATCCCTCTGGATACAGATAAACCTCATACACTTTCATCCCATCAGGATGATCTTTGGAGCAAAACCCGCTACACAGCTTGTACGAGCTTTCTGCTGGTTATTCATGACTCTTGTTAATCTGCTATTTGCCAGGCACAGGATCCCAGCAATAATTACAAGCAATAACAGCCTGCCGGTTCAGTGGACAAGTCTTCAAACAACCTGCAGTTGCTCATGGATTTGAGTTAATCTCATTGCTTGTTCCTGGGGAGCAGATCTCGACCCCCCCTGGCTCCAAGCTCCTTTCAGGCAGTTCAGAGATCAGAAGGTCTCCCCTCAGCTCCTGTTCTCCAGCTGAACCCCCCAGGTCCCTCAGCCGCTCCCATCACACTTGTGCTCCAGCCCCTTCTCCAGCTCCGTTCCCTTTTCTCAACTCGCTCCAGCACCTCAAGCCCTTTCTCGGCGTGAGGGGCCGAAAACTGAGCCCAGGATTCAAGGTTTCGGCCTCCCCAGGTCCCAGCACAGGGACGGTCACTGCCCTGGGCCTGCTGGCCACACCAATGCTGGTACCAGCCAGGATGCTGGTGGCCTCTTGACCACCTGGGCACACACTGGCTCATGTTCAGTCACTGCCACCAACACCCCCAGCTCCTTTTCCACTGGACACTTTCCAGCCGCTCTTCCCCGAGCCTGTAGCGCTGCCTGGGGTTGGTGTGACCCAAGTGCAGGACTCAGCACTTGGCCTTGTTGAACCTCAGACAACTGGCCTCAGCTCAACAATCCAGCCAGTACAGATCCCTCTGTATGGCCATCCTGCCCTCCAGCAGATCAACACTCCCACCCAATTTGGTGTCTTCTGCAAACTTACTGAGAGTGCACTTAATCCCCTCATCCATTTAACTGATAAAGATTTTAAACAGAACTTAATTAATCATGACTCTTGTTAATCTGCTATTTGCCAGGCACAGGATCCCAGCAATAATTACAAGCAATAACAGGCTGCCGGTTCAGTGGACAAGTCTTCAAACAACCTGCAGTTGCTCATGGCTTTGAGTTCATCTCTGTTCAAAACCACGCAGAAAACCTGGTAGAGGTCATCTGCAAAGGGATGTCTGCACTGTGGACCCCAAAATGTGGTGAGAAGGACCCAGGGGTCCAAGATCCTGCAGCTGTTTTACATGTTGGTGCTGCAGAGGCTCAGGTGGTTGTGGAGGATTCAGGAGCTACAAACTCCTGAGGAAGATTTGTGGAAGCATCAGAGTGCACTTGCAAGCTATTCCGAGTAAGAGGAATAGGCTTATGAAACCTGTAGAAATAGCCCTAAAAATAAAGAAAAAAATGAAAACCTTGCAGAGCTGTAAAGAAACGAGCAGAGGGACAGAGATGGATGGGCCTCTAAGAAGAGCAGCCAGCACACACCGTGCTTCTGGGAGCTCCTGAGGGACTTACTGAGTGCTGTTAAAACCTTTGTTAGAGCTGGCACAGAGCTGGCACATCTCAACACCCTGGACCAATTTTGAGCTGCTCTTTTGTTTGCTGGAGCAAAAAGCAGGTCTCATGAGAGGGCCAGGGCCACTGGGGGCACCATCTGAAAATCAAAGGCCCTGGGGATAAAGGAGAGCTTGTGCGGCCCTTTTTCACACAAAGAGGAATAAACATATGGAATAGGTTAACAAGTGAGGTGGCTGAAGCCGTGCTATAAATGAGACTATAAATAAGTTCAAGAGGCATGTCAACAGGCTGCTGAGGGAAAAAGGATGCCAGTGGAGAGGAAGGGATTGAGGATATTAAGATGGAGGTGGAGGGACACAAATGGCAAGCTTATGATAAAGGGAAAATGTGATGGAGAAGCAGTCTGGTCTCTTTGTGTTCCAGCAGTGCTGTGAGTTGGAGGAGAGAGCTGTTTCTGATCAACGTGTCTGAGCCAGAAGTGATGGGTCCCTTTAGCATAACGCAGGTTTTGCCTGTAAAATCGGAGGGTGTTGAAGAGAGTTGGCAGTGTGCTGTAAGAAATTGGGTGTTACACGCCTCTGGTTTTGGAACTGCTCTAAGGGGTGGATGTTGTGGGTTTGGAGGCTTGTATGGTCATAAATACATCTGGGGGATGGGGATGTCTCCTGCACAGCATCCTGCTGAGAGAGGAGTGGGTGAGGGTATATGGGGACCTGGGGAACACCTTGGTGAGGACCAGTGTCAAAGGGCAGAGATGCCTCCATACAATGCTCCTCTGCAGTGAAGCATGAAGAAGTCATGTCATGATGGAGCAAAATATTGTGTCAGGAGAGGAGTTGCACTGCGATGGTGCCTGGGGCTGATGGAGACATGGAGGTGCAACACTGGTGTGAGAAAGATCAGAGCAAACTCACACCTCAGCCTCCAAAACCATGAATTTCTCTCTCTGTTTACAGGGATATGTGGTCAACAGACCTGTGGAGAAGGGAGAGGTGAATTCAAGTAAACCACTTGGGTGTAGCAGATATTTTTTGGTTGCCTTGGCCAACCATCTCATAAGGAACTAAAGTGTGACTGAAGTCCACCAAAGCCACCAGTCTCCAAGCTTTTAAGTAATCTTCTTTTTTTGCTGAATAACAGACCTGTTTAATAACTGTACACTGGAAAGTCCCAGCACTTAAATCAAACAGAAGATGAGTCCTGAGCTTTGCAAAGGAGGACGTTCCTGAAATCTTCACATGGACAAGCATGCCCAGGCCAAATGGAGGAAACATCCTATGCTGTGATTCTTGCAGATCCAGCCAAATTAATTTTATCAGCTTTGGCAATGACTCTGTGGTGGGAAATGAGCTGGGAATCTCCAGAGTGAGAACCTAAAGGTTGTTAAACTGGGATTTTAAGTCGCGTTAGTGGTGGGTCGCACTTACAGGGAATGCAGCTGATGGGCTATAGGGTATTTCTGATGCTTGTCCTAACAACAAACTCCTGATGTCTGCTCTGACTGCCTGGAGCCTGGCATCATTCACAACTGAAAGGAAACATTAGATCCCCTGCATTGCTTGTTTGGAAAATGAAGCTCTCTTGGTACCTGAATGAACACTATAGAGATCTGTCTGTCTTAGAAAGGTGATAGTTCATCTTTTCTTCAGCTAGCTTAGGGCTTCTCTCCCCACCTTGGCCATAACAGGCCTTTTTGAGAATTTAGGCAAAAGACAGCACCGTTTGGGGATGCTATTGCAAATACTAACAGCTCCAAGGGGCAATGTCTCTGGTGAAACTTGCTGGTGAAAATTTAAGGGTATTTATTGCAATGATTAAGGGAGTGGAGCACCTCCCTTATGAGGAAAGACTGAGGGAGCTGGGTCTCTTTAGCTTGGAGAAGAGGAGACTGAGGGGTGACCTTATTAATGTTTACAAATATACAAAGGGTGAGTGTCACGAGGATGGAGCCAGGCTCTTCTCGGTGACAAACAATGGTAGGACAAGGGGTAATGGGTTTAAGCTGGAACATAAGAGATTCTACTTGAACTTGAGAAGAAACTTCTCAGTGAGGGTGACAGACACTGGCCCAGGTTGCCCAGGGAGGTTGTGGAGTCTCCTTTTCTGGAGACATTCAAATCCTGCCTGGACACCTTCCTGTGTAACCTCATCTGGGTGTTCCTACTCCTGCAGGGGGATTGGACTGGATGATCTTTTGAGGTCCCTTCCAATCCCTAGCATTCTATGATTCTGTGACTCTGGTGCCTGTGAATGTTGAGATGCCTGGGCAGGTAGGTGTGTTTTCTGTTAGTCACTGTATTTTCTGGCTTCCCAAACTCCAGCTTAACTGAAATGCAGGCACGTAAGAACCTTTGCAGATTTCTGTCTTGGTGCAAATATTTAGGTTCAAAGTTTTCCCTATACATGTCCAGAAGGTAACCTCATGTGATGTTAGCCTGTAAATATCACAGCCCAGTGGAAGCATCATCAAATGATTCCTCAGAGTTAATTCATCCATTCATTATTAACGTGTGCCTGGAATTTCATTAAAATGTGATTGATGGTAAAGATACAGCAGATTACAGTCACACCGCACTGGCTCTTGCCTTGCACTCAGCAGAACAAGCCAAGTGCTGTTTTAAGGGCAAAATCAGGCTTTTTGCTTTGCTTTCTGTGCTAAAGTGGGACTTTACTGGTGTCTCTGCAGTAACTGCTTTTCCTTTACCTCTTTCAAAATGAAAATTGCTGCTACAAAAATTGCTGCTACTTCATTGCCATGCTGTAAAATGACAAAAATGGAGAGAAATTCAGAGAAAACATGAAATGGCACTACGAGGCTTGCAGTTTTAATGCAGGCACAGCAAAGAGATGCTCAAGGGGGTGATGCTAATGCCCCGATACCTGGAGCCGGCAATGGGGACTTCTCCACCATTAAATGGAGCTGTGTCACCATGCTACTCGATCGCTATCCTCCTCCTCCTCCAAATGCAGGCGGTGATTTCCCGCGTAGCCTGGCCAGGCTCCAAGCTACGCTCTGAGCCAAACCCTGGCCTGTAGTTATACAGGAGTTAAGGCCTCATCAGTTTCTTATTCCCATGTCAGCAGGCTGTTAGCAGGCTCTGAATTGGCCAACTGGTTTCTGGAGGCGAGCCAGCCAGCAGCAGCGCGGGGCTCGGTCCCCAGCAGCAAACCCTGGTGCTGTCGGAGAGATGCTCTTCACACGCATCCCATGGTACCAGTCTCAGCTCTTCTTCTCCCAGGGGACCCACTTGAGTTGAGATACACAGTGGAGAATCCCAGGAGCTCTGTGCCAGACTCCACTGTTGATTCAGGTTCCCAGGGAGATGTTTCTACACCAGCTACTTTTCTCTTTGTCTCTCTTCTGCTCTCCAAATTCCCAGGTGTCCTGATGCAGAATAAGCTCTTCTTGATTGCCTGTTTCCCCCGAGAGCTGACTGTAATCCTGCGTGTTGTGTTGGATGGTTCTCTCCTCTGTGAAGTAAACATCTAAAGATTTGGCTACCCTTTCATCTCTCAAGCCAAATTTTCAATGCTAAGTCAGAGTCAACAGGGTCTAACTTGGCCTTCAGATCTTCTTCTGGGCAGCTCAAGCCTTAGCCTGCAAAGAGCCTCTCTTTTCATCCGGCACTAGACGTAAAATCCACTGGCAAGGGGTTTTCTTCCCTTACATGTGGGTGGGGGAAGCACCGTTGCAAATCATGCTTAAAATTCAAGCTGGCAGGAAAGCTCTGAAATGCCTTTGAAAGGCTGAACAAAACATTTATGTAAGGCTGTGTGGCCCGTCCCTGGAGAAAGAAGAACTGCTGGTGTCCCAACTTGGTTGTTTTTTTTCACCTGTTCCCTCTTGATCTCATTCATGCCCTTTTTTTTTTCTTTCCTGTGCTTAGATCTCCTTGGTAATATGGTCCATATGTTTATTATCCCTCCAGTGGAAGTTTCACCAGCATTCACATCACACACTTCTACCTTTGTAATGTTTTCCCAGCGTGCAGCGGTTTGCTAGGAGGAATTTCAAGCCTTTTCATAATTTCCGAAGGCGGGAATTAGATCACTGCCTCCCAACTGCCTCTTGCAGTCAAAATAAACTCTCATTTCCTTTACTCTCCTTCATACCAATACCCAGGAATTTCCGAACGCTCTGTGTCATTCTCCAAAGCTCTATCCCCCCAGGGTAAATGCAGAGTATCTAAGACAGGGTCACGGATCATGTGTTATATACAGTTCTCTAGGTGAGATGTAGACATTCCTTTGCAAAGCAAAACCTCTCCTTGGCCCTGATTTACACACTGTTCCACTTGCAGCTCAACACCATCTCAGTTGCTTTATTTTCTGCAGCATTACAGGTAGGGAAGGTTTTCTGCCCCGGGAAATGAACTGCTTTAGATGCTGCATGAAGAACATGGGTGCCTGGGTCATTTACATCCCTCTTTCTCTGTCGTCTTTCTCTTTCCCTGTGAATAAACAAGAAATATGGTTGCTAAGCGTCATCTGGTCCTCTGTGTGTTTTACTTCTCATGTGGCGAGGTGGTTATGAATTTGCTAAGGAAATGCAACTACAGATTCAAAAATGAAGGGGCATTTTCCAGGCTGACTTTGGTGTTGTCGAGGACCATTTACTGAATCGCACCAGGTCCCTCAATTCAGGCAAAATTCCAGCTCAGGACACCAAGCTTTTACAGACTTAAATTCTATCTTGTCCTGCTAATTCTTAAGAGGTGGACTCTGCAATGGTATGAGCTTACAGGGGTGTTTCTGGGTTTCTCAAGGCATTCAGTGCCACTTTCCGAAAAGCTACAAAAGCTCAGCAGAGGTTACACCAAACTTACCTCCAGGAAAATAAAAAATACAAAGACAGGAGGAGAGAATCCAAAACGCCTGTTTATGAAGGAGTTTGCAAATCCTAGTTAGAAAAGCCTGGTAATATTCTGAGGTAGGTGAAACAGAGACTTAATAGGAAGAAAATATTCCACGTACTGTGAAGGAACTATTTCTAGCCAGAAGTCTTGAGCAGAGAGGATCAAGTACAACATTTCTTTCAGAGTCAAAAGAAATTGCTGCTGAAAGCAAAGATATCAACACTCTGTCTGAGTAGCCCTACGGATTGCTGTTCATTCGTGCTAATAACTTCGAACAAAAAGAACATGAGGAAATTCCACCAGCAAGTGGCACTTCCAGACCTGTGCTGTCAGACAAGAAGCTTAATATAGATTTGAGATGTTTGGGATCTGAAACTTGAGTAATACAGAAGATCTAACAGCCTTCCTATCAGACTCTCTAAATTACAAAATTCAAATATTCTTGCTACTGGCTGTGACTTCACATATGCCAAAAATTCATTAACTGCTTCTTTAGGCTTTTTTTGGTGAGTTATCACAGTCTCAGATGGGAACATTATCACAGTGCCTTTGTTCTGAATAGCTGACACTTCTTTAACAAGAGAAGAGGATGCAAAATTAGGAATGCAATGACCCCTGTGGTTAAGGGACAATTGCTGTCATGGGTCAGGAGGTGTTTGCTGGTTGCACTGTGCACTGGAGCTTTTTACAAGTGGATGGTAAGTGTACAATTTTCTGCTTCCTTGTTGAGTGTAGGAGCTCTGAGATCAAGATAAACTGCTTTTGACTTCTTGATAAGATACTTTCTTTCATGTCTTATAATGAACTTCTGCCTCATACAAAGGGAGGCCACATAACCAAAAATGTGTGATGGATTTCCTTCTCCTCAACTAATGACAGCCAATGAACTAACTTTGTGTTGGGTATAGCAAGCACAACACTGAAAACCAACATGAAATGACATAGACTAGTTTGTTATTTCAATAGCAGTTCTGATTTAGGTCCTTAGAAGGTATGTGCCTTTTCTCTCATGTCCATATTGTCCAACAGTAACCTATCTGTACCACATCCATAGCAAGACAAGGCTAAGATAGAGCAATGGAAATGACATAGTGGGGAATCAGGCTTAGCACTTATTTTCACATGGGTACCACTCTTGAGCATTTGCTTAAGCCGTAATGTAAAAGCAAACTTGCCTAACTTAAAGCAAGTGTCTAGAGAGAGACCAGTTTTCATGTTTCTGGTGATTCTGCAGTTGATTAAAAAATATTAGCTGATCTCAAGAAAACAGAGTTCTTGCACCTCAATGACTCTACAAGCCAAGCAGCAGAGGAAACAGGGAAATGTGGCTTGAACCATTGTGAAGGACTCACAGCACAACCACCAGATTCAGTTTAAACTTTTGGATTACCCACTTTTTGGAAGTGATGTTGCAAAGAGTTGACTCTTCTCTGAGTTACACAAATAGGTAACTCCCAAGCTCCCATGAAAGGAAACAAAACCTTCACTTCCCAAACTAATCTGCAAAGATCCCGTTTTCCAAAGGTACTGTTGGAAGCTCTGGATGCTCAGCCCTGTACCTGGTTTTATGCTCAAGGAATATTTTATACTCTACATGGATATGTTACATTCATGGAGTGCGAGTTTTCTGTGATATGGCTCTAGGTGACTGTTGATTTCGTGGCGCTCTCTGGAAAGTTGCATTTCTTCTGCACTTTGGAGGGGAAAATTCCCAGGTTGAAGTGGCTGAAAGAAACTTCAGTCATGCCACTTGTGCATATGGACGTCTATAGATTATGACCGTGTTTTATGTTCTGGATTAAAGGCATTTTCCTTGGCATGTGAGATGGCTGCAGAGGAGACACACAGAAGCATGTGTGAATGCACACAGGCAACTTGTTTCGTTGCTGTCTCACCATGGTTCATTCTGCCTTCACACACAGGGCTGTGTCTGTGTGTAAAAAGAAAATCAGATGGCAAGGGAAGGAAAATCTAACCCAGCATCAAGAGTTAAAAGCTTCCTTAGAGCACGCCAGCTCCAAGAAACTGGCGAGGCTGCCCTCTAATTTTGGGCTTTGGCGTGCAAAGCAGCATCTCATTCCCATCAAGTGAAGAAACTCTCCTTAGGTCTAGGTGTTAGTGGCATGGGAATGAATGCATTGGATTTCTGTTTCCATTCGCTTGGAGACGTGGCTGAAAGTCTGAAACACCACCTGCTGGCTGTCAAATCTGAATGAACTTGCTGGGTGTGGAAAAAAAGTAAGTGGGGGAGAAGAAATCTATTGCTGCATTTGCCCATGTTTTACCTTTGGCACTCATCTGTTTGGTGAAATTATCATCTGTCTGGGAGTCTGCCTGTTGCTTAGCAGCAGAACAGCTCTCCTGATGCTCTGAAGGACTCTATCTGGGGACATCTCAGAGGAAAGGATTGGGCCATTATTGGTCTCAAACAGGGGATTTCTTTTTTTGTTCTTTATCCATGAATTATAGCAGCAAATAATTTACAGAGAAAATACCTTGTTCCTCAGTAACTCAGCTTAAGGACCTGTAGAAAGAGCCTTGATGTCTTATTCACACTGCTGTGTTAGTCACAAAATTTATCTGGGTCTTCTCGCTGCCAATGCTATCATGGGCAAATGTTTGCACATTGAATAAGACATATGTATTGTTCTAGTTTGTTGATAGCCTCATGGATCAATAGCTGTCAGTGGATTACAGATAATCTGTGCCTTGTATTATTGCTTGTGTGTGTGTGTGTGTGTGTGTGTGTGTGTGTGTTCAGAAATGCAGATAAAACAATAAATAAGTAGGCATGTCAATGTTTTTTTTTTTGTTCTGCATTGACATCCAGCTAAGACAGAGGTACCACTTTAATTTTTTTGTGTGGCACTGGGTGACTTACTATGAGGATGGCACAGAAGAAACAGTACAGAGGTAGATTCTGCCTCTCTGTGCAGTGTTTCAAAGTCACTTACACCATCGTCCTATTCCTGAGCACCCCAGAATACACATGTGAGCTAAACTAATTATAAATCCTTTTCTATTTCCTCATAGTCCTGGTCAGCCAAGCCCCATTTTGGAAGGTATATAAACTCTTAACCGGCACAGCTGGATCCAGTGGTGCAGCAGCTGAAGTAGCTGATGCTTGAGTACATCACAGAATCATGGAATGTCCTGAGTTGGAAGGGACCCACAAGGATCATCGAGTCCAACTCCTGTCCCTGCACAGGACAACCCCACAGTTCACACCGTGTGTCTGAGGACATTGTCCAGTCTCTTCTTGAACACTGTCGGGCTTGGGGCTGTGACACCTCCCTGTTCCAGTGTCCAGCACCTTCTGGGTGAAGAACCTTTGCCTGATGTCCAACCTAAACCTCCCTGGCACATCATCCTGCCGTTCCCTTGGGTTCTGCTGTTGGTTGCTAAAGAGAAGAGTTCAGTGCCTGTCCCTCCTCCTCCCCTTGTGATGAAGCTGTAACTGCCATGAGCTCTCCCCTCAGTCTCCTCTTCTCCAGGCTGAACAAACCAAGTGACTTCAGCCGCTCCTCATACGGCTTCCCCTCCAAACCCTTCACCAGCTTCATGACCTTGTTCTGGACACTCTCCAGTAGCTCAATATCCTTGTTATACTGCATCTACCTATACTACATCTTTTTATACTACATCTATACATCTATATATAGATGATGTACAGGTGAATAGATCAGAGAAGGCATATGACAGTGTAGGACTGGTCAGGAATAGAAATTCAGCTCTGCACAAGTGGCCAAGTCCTTACAAACAGCACTGAAATCATGTCCTGTGTGTTCTAGTGTGCTCTGCCACCTCCTCTTGGAAAACTTCATCCAGCTTCATCCCCTTCTCCAGTCCAGTGCAGCTGCTGCAACTTCTGCATGCAAATCCCTGTTGGCTGACCTCAACGTAAGACATGCTCTTCCATAAGGTCCTGTGATTGGTGGCTGGATGTGCAGGATGCCACCGCAGCTCTGAGCACACCAGCTCTGATTCCTGTTGGTGCTGAGCATCACAGTGGCCCACAGTGTCTTTTTGCAGCTCAACTTCCTCCTGCTGCAGTTCAGTGCCAGAAGAGCTGGAAAATCCAGTGGCTTCCTAACAGGCTTTCAACCCAATCGCACAGCTAGTTGGGGAGGTTGTAACCAAAATTTACCTCAGGGACCAAAGATTGCAGAGGGTCTTGGCCCAGGCCCAGCCTCTTCTCTGCATTGCAGCCCCATTGCAAGCAGCCAAAATTCGCCTCTCAGGTTCCCTGCTGTCTTCCATGCCTGTTTCCTATCTACTGTCTGCATGTGATGTTCCTCACTTAAAGCAGACCTTCATGAGCAACCTCCCTGCCATCCCACCACCAATCCAGGAGCCAGGGCCAGCCCTGTTCTCCAGCTCACATTGGTCCCAAAGTACATCCTATTGCCTTTCTTCGGAAGAAGAGCCCACAACCTTCTTTCTACCGCTTGACTTTTTGAACACATGCCCCAAACTCATACATTTATTTTGGCTTTGATGGTCAGAACACACCTTCATGTTGGCCTCGGTGTGGTGGGGTAGGTGGTATGTGAGTTTACAGCTGGCACACAGCACAAGGGGGGGATGGACATCAGCTTTCTTACCCAGTTACTCTAAGATGTGTTGGCTTCTGTTCAAGCAATTTCTTGCTCAACCTGGAAATTCCTATCTATTGCTGTAAAGGTAATGGGTAATGTTATGCAGCACTGAGGATAAATTCAAGGCCCGAATGATTCCTGTGTCATAAAGAGGTATTCTGAACTTCTGGTGCTAGATTTGACTGATGGCGCCCGTTCGAATCGAGCGTGTTGCTCTACACCAAAGCTCACCTCTTTCCAGCTGGCACGGGGAGATCTGGCTGTGTTGCGTCTGCTTTGCACCTCATCAGCAGCGAGGATGATGCTGGAAGCAATTTAGGTGGTGATGTGGTAGACAGCGCGTGAGGCAGAGCAGGATGTTGGGAGTGGTTCTGCATCTGTCTCCCATCACAGGGTCTGGCTGGGGTTTTTTTTGGCCGGCTGTGAGAAGAACAAGCGTAGCGAGCCAAGAGCACATGTGCCCGCAGCGCACAGTCGCGCCTGGGATTGCAACCGGGGAGGGAGCAGCGTTAAACGGGCTAAGTTATGGGATGGGGTTGGGTTTTGCAAGAGCTGAGCTCTTCCACCAGCCCCGTGTCACTCGCTTGTGAGGTTTGGATTTGTCAGTTCAGCCCCAGAAGAGCCTTAAGCTCTTTCTCCGGTTGCTAAAATGCACAAAAGGGTCTTGATGGGGTGTGGCATTTGGAAAGAAGTGTAAGGCTCGTTTATTGATGAAATAGGCCTTAAAAAAGCCAAAGTATTATTATAACCCTAATTTCTAGAGTAACTGAGGTGGGAAGGGACCTCTGGAGGTCATCTGTCAACTCCCTGACACTCAAAGAGTAAAGTTTACTTGTTGCACTGCTAGCTTTCTGCACTTTCTTTACTGGTTGTGCATGATTAAGCGAATTTTGAATGTCTGAATATGGTTTCCTTGCAAAATTATTTCTGGTCTGCATATCTTCTGAGATTGAGAGAGCTGTTTTGGTTGAACTGTGCCAAACTGCAGACTGGAGCCTTTCCTCAGCACACCCTCTGCTCCATGGACAAATGCCTGGAAAACAGTGTGACTCAGAGTAGATTTCAAGACTGTGGATCCTCAGAGGGACCCAGTTTATATCTGAGGGTTCCAATGTGTGAGGGGAGATGACAGTGCTTGCACAGAAATGGCTGAGCCACGGGAGGCCCAGCTCCTAACCTGGAGTAGATGTCACACATTTGGCTTTGCTGTTGATGGCACTCCAGATTAGGAGCCAAGAGGGACCCATGTCCGGGTGCATCCAGCACAGCATGGCCAGCCGGGCAGGGAGGGGATTGTCCCGCTCTGCTCTGCACTGGTTCAGCCTCACCTGGAGCATTCACTGTGTACAGGGCTGGGGACACAGGATAAAAGACATATAAAGCTACTGGTGAGTGTCCAGAACAAGGTCATGAAGCTGGTGAAGGGTTTGGAGGGGAAGCTATATGAGGAGCAGCTGAAGTCACTTGGTTTGTTCAGCCTGGAGAAGAGGAGACTGGAGGAGAGCTCATGGTGGCTACAGCTTCCTCACAAGGGGAGCAGGAGGGATAGGCACTGAACTCTTCTCTTTAGCAACCAACAGCAGAATCCAAGGGAATGGCAGGAAGATGTGCCAGGGGAGGTTTAGGTTGGACATGAGGAAAAGGTTCTTCACCCAGAGGGTGCTGGACACTGGAACAGGCTCCCCAGGGAGGTGTCACAGCCCCAAGCCTGACAGTGTTCAAGAAGAGACTGGACAATGTCCTCAGACACACGGTGTGAATTGTGGGGTTGTCCTGTGCAGGGACAGGAGTTGGACTCCGTGATCCTTGTGGGTCCCTTCCAACTCAGGACATTCTATAATTCTATGGCAGCCCTTGGTTGGGCAGATGGAGCCCAAGCAGCTCTGCTGCTCTGAGGGACAGGCAGAGCTGAGCAGCTGGAGGGGGCAACACCACCAGTCATAAGTCTGCCCACCACAACCAGGTCTCCAACACAGCTCAAGCCTTATCTCTCAATGAGATCCATTGAGGAGTGCCCTTCATTTGAGAGAACCTCTTGGACAGCCTAGGCTGGGAGGGCTGGGGCAGGTCTTGACCTTCACCTTCACATCCGCCTTTCCTGGGCTTTTGAAACTTTCCTCCAACCCACACCCCTCTCGGAAGCCCTCAGCCATTCCTTTGCCCCCTGGTTTAGATAATAATGTAACCTTTTTGGTAGTTATCTGTCTCCTACCCAGCACCTCATCAACAGGGCATGTAGCTTATGTCTGCATCATGTGGGCAGGCACCCTGTTTTTTTTTTATTTTGCAATCTATGAAAGGCTAACAGAAGAAAGCTGGTTGCTATCTGTGCTGTTGTTTAATCCTCAGTCTCCAATTCCCGCTATCAGCACTATCAGCAAGACTTTTCTCTCTGCCACCATGTTGCAGAACAGCAGATAACATAATCCTAAATCCCAGGTACAATTTTGACCCTTCTGCTGTACCGAGCTTATTTTTGAAAGCAAAGTCTCTTGCATCAGATGAATCACAACTGGTAATATTCTCCTTCATCCTATATTTCCTTAGTATCAAACCAAGCCTTGTGCTTTCTGCTGTCTTATTTGCTGAAACTATTTTCAGTTTTCATTTGAAAATGTCTTTTAATGTGGCCATGCATGTAAAACTTTTTGGTAAGAGGAATAAAAAAAATCCATGAGGCATCTTTCCATCCTAAAAAGCTTTTATTTATGACTAAGAATTATTCTTGCTGCCCATAAAGTAATTTTTCCAGCATGTTGGTTACACACAGGGTAAGATTAGTTCCAAATCCAGATAGCTGTGGATTTATCAACCCATCTAAAATGCACATACCCATACACACACACATATGCTTAGAAAAGGTCTGGTGGGCCATTTTTTTCTGTTACGTAGAGTAAATTTAATCAAATTGATTAAGTTGCCTTGGATTGCTACCAATGAAGTTGCAATTGGGATATGGCCCCGGGGCTACATCTCCGTGAGTATTACCATGATCACCTGAGCTTGTCTTAGACTGGACTATGTGTACCAATTACCAAACAATAGTAATATTACATGTTTGGTTTTTATTTTCAATTAACATATAAGTTTTATTTTATATTAACATACTCTCATAGCCATAATGTCTGATTTACTGACACACAATAACGTCCTATAGGAACACACTTTCATCTTTAACCGCATTACAATAAAAGTTTGTGATTCATGATGTCGTTTTTTGGAAAAGCCCAAGTGGTCTTGGTTTAAGCCATATGGAACTTCCATGAGTACTCACGACACGTGTGTTCAGGGTGAGACTGTGACTGAACTTCGTGGCTTAATGCATTGAGTAGGAAGGGTATGATGAGGCCTTTTTCCAGGGAAGAAGCAGCTACAGTGCTGGGTTTTGAAGGAAGCAGTGGTGACCCTGCCATCTCCAGGCATGTAGGCTGGCTGGGAAATTGCCCATGAAGTTCAACAAAGCCAGTGCAAGGTCCTGCACATGGGTCAGGGCAATTCCAAGCACAAATATGGGCTGGGTGGAGAACGTATTGAGAGCAGCCCTGAGGAAAAGGACTTGGAGGTGCTGGTTGATAAGAAGCTTGACATGACCCAACAACATGCACTTGCAGCCCAGAAATCCACCCGTGTCCTGGGCTGCATCCCCAGCAGCGTGAGCAGCAGGTGGAGGGAGGGGATTCTGCCCCTCTGCTCCGCTCTGGTGAGACCCCCCTGCAGTGCTGGTCCAGCTCTGGGTCCTCAGCACAGGACACACATGGACCTGCTGGAGAGGGGCCAGAGGAGCCACAGGAATGATGCGAGGCTGGAACAGCTCTGCTGGGGGACAGGCTGAGAGAGTTGGGGTGTTCAGCTGGAGAACAGAAACTCTGGGGAGACCTTCGTAAAGCCTTTCTGTACTTAAAAGTGGACCTGCAAGAAAGCTGGAGAGGGACTTTTTACAAGAGCAGGTAGTGACAGTACAAAGAGTTATGACTTTAAACTGAAAGGGAGAAGATTAGGTTGGATATAAGGAAGAAATTCTTCCCCAGGAGGGTGGTGAAGTGCTGGAACAGGTTGATCAGAGAAGCTGTGGATGCCCCGTCCCTGGGAGTGTTCTAAGCCAGGCTGAATAGAGCTTTGAGTGACCTGGTCCAGTGGAAGATGTTCCTGCCCATGGGAGGGAATTGGAACTAGATGATCTCTAAGGTCCCTTCCAACCCAAACCGTTCTGTGATTCTGTGATTGTTGGCTTGTGGCTATAAAATCTTTTCCCCATGTCCTTAGAGTGTGTTTAATTCTCCCTCAAGGTTAGGAAATCTTATTTTTTATTTTATTTTTTCACCAACATCTCCAGGCTGTGATGCTCACTTGACAGTGTGACTCCAGAGGCAGGAGCTGGAATAAAATCCCCACACACCACAGGCTTGGGATGAAGGACCCTGCAGTCACACTGTTACCTCTGAACCTGCCTGCTCCCAGGCTGCTGTTCTGTAAACAGTTCACATCACCTGAGCCTGTGCCACTGTCACACCATGGGCTGCAAGGGGCTCAGCAGATCCTGGCTGCCGTGGTTAAGCCTGGAGGTGCCAATGGTACTGTCAGTTCAGGATCTGACCTGTATAGTATCTGTTGTGCTAAAAAACAAAAAGGGGAAAACCTCCGGAGCAGCCCAGTCCTTTCCTAAATTATCTTGGATTGCTGTGCAAAAGGGTTTGACTTCTAAACTAGACAGTAATTTAGAGAAAAACTTGGCACTTTGTGCCTTAATGTGGTCACATGCTGTGAATGGGCTGTTGTGTCCTGTGCACAATGTGTCCTGCTCCTGCAGCTGGGCTTGCAGGAGTGACTGCTGGAAAACTGTTCTGAGCCCTGAGCCAGCTCCATGCAATGGAGCAATGTTTGTCTGCTCTAGAAAACATACCCAAAATAGTTGTTGCTTCCCTATTATGTCTCTTTAACATGAAATGATTACTTACATAGTTTCATAGAATATGTTGGAAGGGACCTTCAAAGCTCATCCAGTGCCACCCCTGCCATGAGCAGGGACATCTTCACCAGCTCAGGTTGCTCAGAGCCCCGTCCAGCCTGGCCTGGGATGTCTCCAGGGATGGTTCATCCACCACCTCTCTGGCCAACCTGGGAAAGGCTCTCACCACCCTCATAGTAAACAGTTTCTTCCTCATGTCAGTCCTGAGTCTCCCCTCCTTTAGTTTAAAAGCATTTTTTGAGTCATGCCAAATAAAGCACCAAAAGTAACTACAGCCAGGGTTTTCCAAACTTTTTCGAGGTATTTCTAGTTTTGGGTACCCACCTTACAATTTCCTCATGGACCACAAGCCTGTTGCCGTGTGTCAGGTTGCTCACATGGAAACCCCTAAAATTTTCCAGTGACTGGAAGATCTTGCTGCCTGTTTCTCTTTGTAGAAAGAGTTTATCAGTGAACGCATAATACATGATTGTAAAACCCCCACCTCTCCTTTGGGTCTTTCGGGGTGGAATTAAAACAAGCTACACACAAGTGTCTCTTTGGGGCTTCGTACTTAAATGTTATTATTTTCCCCCATCACAGCAGGAGAGGAAGAAGCAGCAACAACTGATGGCAGATGAATCTGAGCAGCTGGAACAGGGTAAAATCCAAGAAAACATTGAATCTCTGGTAGATTTTTCTCTCCACCCTGGAGTCTGAATAGTTTTTCCATCCCACAAAAGCACTCATGGAAGGGAGTTGCCTTTCCCTTCTCCCTGTTTTCACTGTAACAAGGAGCCTGCTGTGAATAAAAGGTGCTTCCAAGAGCATCTGGAAATATTTCCCACCCCAAGCATAGACTGGTGTCTCCTGCTGTGAAAGCTTTGCAGCAGCCAAAAAGAGGAGCAAAATGTGGGGGGAAAACCCTCAGCTAGGACATTTTCATGGGTGGGGTAGCAGCAGGTGGAGGAAACAGGGGCTGGATGTTGGGGAGCAGTGGGTGCCCCATGGTGACACTGGAGTGTTCTGCTGTGATTGCTGGAGCAGACTCTTGACTCTGTGATGGGTCTCACAGGGTTTGTTTCCAGCTGTTTTGGTGCCTTTTGTAATGGGAATAACCTGGTTAAGAGCTAAGTTTGGTCTGTTGAACCTGCAGCGGTGTGGGGTGATTTCCACCTGGGTGGCAGGTGCCCTGGCTGGCAGTGGAGAGAAACCCCTGGGTTTTTAATTGCTAATTGAGTCCATTTGTTGGGGTGCCGTTTCTGTCATGCTCATTTGTTGGTGATACCTGACTGCGGCAAATTCACAAAGTGGACAATACCCTGCTGAAAGGATGGTGAGGATCACTTTAGTGTGTCTGATTAATGGATTCATCCTCTTTTCTATCCAAACCACCTTTGCCACGGGAAAGTGCTTGTTACAAAACTGGAGAGGCAGTGAACTCCTGGGACTGTGCTGCTGCTCCCATGGAGCTCAGGATTTGCTCTGTCTCTCACCTGACCCCCGACATTATTTTGAGGGGTGGAAAGGTTTTTAGTCAATGTGTGAAATGTTTTACACTGAAGGTGATGAGAGCCTGTCCCAGGTTGGCCAGAGCGGTGGTGAATGAACCATCCCTGGAGACATCCCAGGCCAGGCTGGACGGGGCTCTGAGCAACCTGAGCTGGTGAAGATGTCCCTGCTCAAGGCAGGGGTGGCACTGGATGAGCTTTGAGGGTCCCTTCCAACCCAAACTGCTCTATGATTCTGTGATTCTTATAACTGCAAGAGCTTGGTGCTCAGTTGCCATGCTCTGACACAGATTTTCCATATGACTTTGATACAGTCACTTGATCTCTCAGTCTTTCAGTTTCTTATGGGAATATTAAAGCTTCTCTTACCTTGAGGACGTGCTGTCTGTGAGGGGCTTGGAGATCATGGGAGAGATGGATGATACATGACTTGGCACCAGCTGTGCTACAAAACAGTTTTCCCTCTCCTTTCTGCAAGCACGTACCTCTCTAGCAAAGCTTGCTGTTCAGCCAGTTCTGGTTGGAATATTTTCTTTTAAGAGCCGGTAAATATGGACATCTAATGATGCCACTTTTACAGAACAAGATTGACTTCAGAAGATACATAACCCAACCACGGGCTCATCAGTGGGTCACAAATCTTCTCCGTGAGGGCGCAGTTAATTCACCCCAGCTGCTGGAGCTGCTCTGATATTGTCTTGTGCTCCAATTCTTTTGCTTGCTGCACCAGCGAGCGTTGGGTAGATTATTTTTTTCTGGACAATGTCAACCGAAGATCAGAGGGTATTTTTTTTATGATTTGCTTCATGAAAGCCTGAGGTTTTCTGAGCCAAAGACAGAATAGCTTCTGTAACCTAACAGAGGCTGCTTGGCACAGACTGTTCACGTTTGCTGGCTTCCCAGTGGCAAACTCGCAGCAAGAGCCTCGGAGAGTGATATGTGAAGAATAGATAAAAGACGTAATACGGCAGAGAAGAAAATCTGAAAGTTTTCTCCTGCCTGTGTCTGTCTGTTGAGATGTATTTATTATCAGTTTCATATAATTTTATATTTTCCAACGTATTTCAGATATATGGTGTGATATAAAAATATGTAGTCTCACGACAGTGTTATAAATGATTGGAAATTACCAGCTGGGAAGTTTGTCATCTGCAATATATAACACAATGGAAGCATGTTGTATTAAAAAAAAAAAAAAAAATCTATATTTCAAAAATAAAATAATAAAAACGAAACCCTTGTCAGAAGCAATCTGTTTTCCAGGAATATTCTGGATGTAAAGTGGAGATTTATAAACCCTGCAGCGTGTGCACAGAAAAATGCATGAAAACACGAGCTGCTGGTTGGTGTTAAACCGCAGTGGTGTTCCTGCAGCTCTCTGCATCCAAGCCATGTGTACGGCATGGACCGATTCCAGCTGGGGATCCAGCAGCACTGCTTTCCTCCTTTCCAAAGCTTCGGAAGACTCCACTGCCCTGCTGGGGTGTGCGTGGGTATGGGACAGATGTTTGCTAGTCAGCAATTGGCCTTGCTAAGCTTTGGGCTTGATTCTATATCTTTTTCTTAAAAAACGTATCGATTTTTTCTTATTTTTTTTTCCTGGAGACTAGGAAATTAATGTACTTAATTTATATGAGGATGTGAAGAGCTGCTGCTCATCACGAAATAAGTAGATGTTTGCGTTCATGTGAAGGCAACTGGAGTTTTGACTAACATATATTTCAACACAATTGTGCATTCATAGGGATGCAGTTCATGGGTTTTTTTGTGCCAGATATCCAGACATCTGATAAATGAAATAAAACTGAATGCATCTGATTTAATAAATAGTGGGCTGTTGTTGCTAGGACTTGCCACCCCAAGAAGCTGTGGCAAGTGCTGTGCATTTGGTTACTGATAACTGTTGATCTATGTGACAATAACAAAAATAAGGTTAAACAAACTAAGTCATGGAAAGATGAAAAAACCCCAGACTTTCACCCTGGGTTTGGAAACAGGCAGTATCTGCCATTCTCATGTTAGCCAGCATGCAGAGGGATGTGGAATGAGCGTATTCACAAAAAAAAAGAAATACCTAATAATTTAATTTAATGGATAATCTCATGGAGGAGTCCTGGCATTTCATGGCATCCTTCAATATCCATTTTTTCTAGTCTTTTATCCATCTGCTAGTCATTAATATTCCTTTGGAAAGCCAGGAATTTCTTTTCCCGCCAAAAATGCATAAGTTTCCATGCTTCCTTGACTCTTCACAAAGCCTCCAAGAAAATCTCTCCCAGCTACTTGCTAAAAACCTATTTTTAGGGAATAGATTTTCTGCTGAAGAATAATTCAAGCTTTTCCTTCCATGCAGACATCTTCTGCGAGAAGATGCCAGTGCACCAGTTTGTTCGCTTGGTTGGGATGAGCACACGTGGCCAAGGTTAATGTCCAGGAGCTGTTGGTGAGGGTAAGACTCATGGCAATCAGTGGCAACCACCATCTGAGCTCAGCTTTACCTCCCTTTATAGCCAGTGAAGAGAAATAGTCACTTCTAGAGTGTAAAGGCATCTGCCCTAATGGAGCCATTTGTCTTAGGGTGAGATGGATCATGGTCCAATTTCTCTTGATTGACTGTAAGGGGAGTATAGCACAATTAGTTGAGTGGATGGTGGTGCTTCAGGAGCCTAATGGTGGACAGGATGGATGCCTCCTCTGATCACTTCTGCTGGAGAAGGAGCTGTGCCTACTCTATGTGACTTAAAAGGGGCTATAAGAAAGATGGGGACAGACTTCAGCAGGGCCTGTTGCGATGCGGGAGTGATGGTTTTAAACTAAAGGGGAGATTCAGGCCAGACATGAGGAAGAAATTTTTTATGCTGAGAGTGGTGAGGCCCTGTCCCAGGTTGGTCAGAGCAGTGGTGGATGGGCCATCCCTGGAGACATCCCAGGCCAGGCTGGACGGGGCTCTGAGCAACCTGAGCTGGTGAAGATGTCCCTGCTCATGGCAGGGGTGGCACTGGGTGAGCTTTGGAGGTCCCTTCCAACCCAAACTATTCTATGATTCTATGGCTCAAGGTCTGAAAAGGATCAGTGAGAGCTTTGGGTTCAAGTGTGCATGAAACTTTATCTGTACTTCTCGATGGCTGGTGGCACAGTGGCTTCAGGGGTGGAACAAAATGCCAATGCAAAATAAATACCTGAAAATGGACAGAGAGGTACTTATGGGACTGAGAGTGGATTCGTTTAGTCCTCTTAAAATATACTGAAAATAAGCACAAACACTAATGGCCTCTTCAATGGTTGGGAAGATATTATCAGTAATGGACTTCTGTGCTCACTGTCCACTCTCTGCCTAAAATTTGTTTGGTGTCATTGGCCAAAGGCAGACAATATTGCCTGGGCTACTTTTCTCTGAGTTAATGGGCAATGTGGACTTTAGGGATTTCAGGTGGCAGAGCTGTAAAATATTTAGTGAGATACGGACTGATAGTGTTTCAAAATAGTCCAAAGCAACACATCAAAACAAATTTTTGAGATATGAGAACTATGTCCCCTGCATATCAGTGTATTTTCCACTCCATCTGGGGAAAAGGATAAAAAAGAAAACAAAAAACACTAAAGTCAAAGGTGGGAGGATTTGATGGTTCTATATAAACCCTGCATTTGTTGTATTTCAGCTCATGTTTTTGTGACGGTGGAAAATTTTGTACTTGCAACTTATAATCTTGTGATGTTACATTTGCACAAGACTGGGGAAGGTGGGGGGAAAATGAGGAACGCATTTCTGGTAATATCTAGCTGGTTTTATTAGATCATAGGCTAATTCCCAATCTTTATTTTATGCAAGCTTATTTACAGCACATTATCATTTCATTTGTGGGCCCCTCGGAGCTTTGTTCAATCACCCCATGTGCTTTGCTAATATATGACCAGTGGGGACAAGCGTACGCCACCTTACTGCTAATGTCTTCTTCCATTGCTTGCTTTGCTTGCACACCATGTCTCAGCCTTTTGGGGACCTTTCTGCAGAAGATGGAGCTCCTGAAGCTCTGTGCACCACATCTGGTGGCAGAGGGCAGGAGAACGAGGCAGAAGCATTGAAAATTGGGCAATTACAGAGGCTGGTCCAAGGCAGGAGATCTAGATGTGCACACATCTGGCAGCCAGCTTACTGAGTGTCCAGAAATCAGGTAGAACATTGCCTGGAGGAGCAAGGGTGGCGGATTACCTCTTGCTTCCCAGATTGGTAGGGCTGGAGGTCTGAGTCACAGAATCACAGAATCGACTGGGTTGGAAAAGACCTCAGGGATCAAGTCCAACCCTTGGTCCATCTCCACTCCATTGACTAGATCATGACACTAAGTCCATGCCATGCTCTTCAGCTTGCTCAGGGATTTGGGGATTTTGACTTGCCTGTTACTGCCTGTCCTCCAGCACTTCAATCTGTCAGTGTGATTGCTCCTGGGTATTGATTTCTGGTGTGTTCTTCCACCCAGACTGAGAGTAATATTTCCTGCATTTTTTTTTTTTTTTTAATTTAGCTGAGCTAAAAAAAAAAAAAGAAGGAAGATTTGCATTCATGAGCAACTTCAACTTCACTCTTTTTTTGGCAAAATGAGCAAGTTCCAAATGCAGGGGGAGAAAAACATCCCTTTCATCACCATTATATTTTTTTCCCAATAGTGAGGAAACATACATTTTCCGTATTCCCTTCCACAGCTTGTGCAGCCCTCAGTTCAGGTGGGTTTACTGAAAAGGAGCGAGAGAGTGAGGAAGGAAACTACATAAAATGTGTTACATTTTTTTACTTTCCTTTCGTTGTTTTGTCTCCTACCGCTGCCTGATGCCTTCGGCCCTGACCTGGCAGCGCTTTGAAAGAGTGTTGTAATACAGAGAAGAATAAAACCTGAAATTTCAGAGGATCTGCTGCTGGGTATCGCACTAACCAAGGGGGCTGTTGCAGGATCGGGCTGTCGCGCTCATGCAAGTGATGGGAAAAGTTGCGATGATGTATTTTAAAACCACTTTCAGGAAGAGCTTATTGACAGGTCTGTAATAAATGCTCTGAGCCCATTCAGATGTCAGTGTTATGTGAGACAGAGGGTGATAAGGCTTCTGCAGAAGGTTTTATTGTCCCCAAAACAACCCTCCTTGTGCAATCCTCAGCATCCCCTTGCAGCCGAGGCAACGGGACTGGGACACAGGGAGCAGCGATGGGGATAATGGAGAATTGTGTTCTGCATAATGGACCCTGATCACTTTGAAGGACTTGGAGAGACAACACCTGCCTGATGAGCAGAACTGGTTACTAATTCAGTGTTCCCATTAGTGTGGAACAATGTTCACAACCCCCTTCAAAGGACAGGGATGTGCTTCTCGCAGCCTTTGCAGCCCCACCTGAACCACGCAAGATCCATCACAGAGCTCTGCTGAAGGGATGTTGTAGCGTTTAAACATATTCGAGAAGCACAACGCCTCCTTTTCTTTTTAATGTACCTCCCATGAATTCTCTAGGATACGTGACGGACATGACCCTCTTACAGCTGACCTTTTAATAACAATAAAATCACTCAGCGGTGCACTTTATTTTGATTTATCATTGCACAACATAAAGGGATTATATATCAAAGGGGCACTAAAATGATAAGACTAATAAGAGGAGACCAGAGGAAGATGGGGAATAGTACTGGAAGAAGTTTCATTGGTATTTTCAGTGAAAAGAAATAGGAAACCGTGGCTTATCTTGAACGGCCCTGGGAAGGACTTTTTTTTCTCCTTCCCAATAGCTGAAAATGCAGAGAACATGTCAAAATAAACTCATATTAAAAAAAAAAAATGTACAGGCTATGTAGAATCTATCTCAAATAATTGGAATACTGGACAGCTTCTGCAGGCTTCGGCTATGTTATTGTTTGCATTTAAATTATGTTCAAAAAAGGGGATTTATCCAGAGCCTTCATACATTTTGATTTTATCTCTTTTTTATTATCAGGGCACTTTGATCCATTGGCACTACAAATATCAAAAGTTAGACTGACAAACACGTAAATATTTTCTTTTAAGAGAAGGACTCACAAAAGGGGCAATCATTGCTCAAGGGCTGATATTTTATGCCCCTTCCAAACACTGGGAAGAAATGTTGGGGGGGGTGTTTTTATGTTCCTGCAAGTGATTTGTAAAGAATTTGCTGTTGGGGAGAGATTCCCAGCTGACGTGGAGCAATTCCATTGTCTTTGGAATTGCAGCAGGGCCTGATGACCATGGTCATGGCTGGATCCTGCACAATAGTACACGGTCTCTCCAATGGATCTTGGATGGAGCACAACCCATCTGTGCTGGTGTGGGTGGCTGTCCATCTCTTGGACCAGCAGATCCACTGTTGAGTCTACGGGCACGGTGTGGAGCACCCACGGAGCATCAAGGTAGTGGTGTTAGAAGAAAACATCAAGGTAAACCCTTAGGTCTGGACTGAAGTGAAACCTGTTGGTGTTAACATTTGTTCTGTGCTGCCCAAGCATGTGTCCTTGTGTAAAGAGGATGTGGACATTGAGGCAGACTTGGCAATCAGAAATAACTCGGTAAGGTTCTTCTCTCTTCTCCCAAGTAAAAAGTGATAGAATGAGAGGAAATGGCCCCAAGTTGCACCAGGGGAGGTCTAGATTGGACATCGGGAAAAATATATTCACAGAAAGGGCTTTTGGACATTGGAACAGGCTGCCCAGGGCAGTGGTGTAGTCACCATCCTCGGAGGGGTTTAAACGATGTATAGATGAGGTTCTTAGGGATATGGTTTAGTGCCAGAGTTATGTTAATGGTTGGACTCAGTGATCTTGAGGGTCATTTCCAACCAAAATAATTTTATGGTTCTATGATTCTAAGTCCCCCAGCTTCATTGCACATGGTAGTGAACCACGGCCAGGAGCAGAGATGGTCTGGAAGCTGGACCTTCTACAAGCAAGAGGCTGAAGCAGAGAGAGACCAACCATGGTGTTTGGACAAAGAATATGCTTGTCAAAGTGACATACATGGCAACAAAAATGATTTGTGAATTTGAGTTATGTTTGAATAGATTCAGTAAAAGATGCTGGGAAAACTTAGGAAATGTCAAAACACGAATTATTTTTCCTTTATAGATTGGCAAAAATGAATGTTTTGCATTTTTCAGTGATATTCAAATGAATCCTAGTTCCACCAGAGCATTTTGGTTACAAAGATTGATTTAGGATAAAAGAAGAATTTTTTTTTTTTAAAACATGCCCAAATCATTTTGTATGAAACTAAAGGTTTGGAGTGAGCTTTTTGTCATTGTTTGACCAAGAATAAGCCAAATTTCTACCTTCTAGTTCTACCTGACCTCATTTCTCCTCCACTTTTTATTTCAGCAGAGCAACAATAGCACCAGGAAAGGTCTGTTACCAGGAGGCTAAAATTCAGCTCATCAGCATAGACACAGGAGGTTACCTAGTCCAACCTCTTTCTTCTGCTATAAGCCTTTGGAATTACCAAACATTAACATTTCATCAGTTAGGGGATTTGGATGGCAGCTCGCATGATAGCTGTGTAAAAGCAATACTGGCTGTGCTGAAATTCAGTCTTTTTGAGGGTATTTTGAGTGCAGCTGCTGTGGTTAATTCAAGTGCACATTGTGACTGTCGGACCACGTAGCCTGGCCAGTCCACTAATGTCACAGCTGGACTCAAGTCCACTGCATGCCCAGGAAGATGTAAATCCACTGGAGACTGTGAAAAGGAGCAAAACAAACAGGTGTGAAAACACAAGGAAGAAGGTCTTGTGAGGAAAGGAAAGAAATATGTCTAAATAAGGGGGTGGCACACAATTTCATGGGCTCTCATCTTTGAGAAATCCCCAGAGGGATGTGAAATGAGTGTTAATGAGGCACTGGAACATCACAGACCCTGGGATGAGACGAAGGAGGTAAACAGCAGCCAGAGCTGGAGAAAAGACACAGAGATTTTTTACACTGAGGGTGATAAAACACTGGCCCAGGTTGCCCAGAGAGGTGATGGATGCCCCATCCCTGGAGACATCCCAGGCCAGGCTGGATGGGGCTCTGAACAACCTGAGCTGGTGAAGATGTCCCTGCTCATGGCTCTGATGCTGCTTCCAGTCGCATCTGAAATGGGTACTTCAGCCTGTTCCTGAATGAAGACCTTCATAAAAGACGTTTTCAGGTTTGCAGTTTTATCCTGCTGCCTAGTTTTGCAACTGAGATCCTCACTGAGTGTTGCTACGAGTCTGTGGAACATTTGATTTTCTATTCCAGAAGGGCAAGACAGAGACAAAGAGGAAATCACTGAGTTCAAAAGATTGGGTTGGGCTTTCTCCAAGTTCAGTTGGCTTTGTTTTACTGTACAGCCAGGTCCTCCTCCTCTTATCTGATGTGCCTGTCCAAGGAGGATGGTCCCATGGAGAGAGAAGACACAGCCAACCACCAGCCCACCTAATTGCTCAATCACTTGTTCTCCATTGTAGAGGAGTGTGTGTCAGTAAGCTCTCTCTCTACGTATTTCATCTGGAAGTCTACATTTAGGAGGATTAATTTGGCCACCTCTAAGTAGTTTTACTTTGCAAAATGTAAAAGCAAGATTGCTTTTCGTGCCTTCAGAAGTGCTTTCATAGAGGAGTCTGCTTTTTCCTACTTGATCATAGAAGATATTAAAATCAGGGGAAGGGACCTGGGCGTCCTCGTGGACAGCAGGATGACCATGAGCCAGCACTGTGCCCCTCTGGCCAGGAAGGTCAATGGCATCCTGAGGTGGATTAGAAGGGGGGTGGTCAGTAGGTCAGAGAGGTTCTTCTGCCCCTCTACTGTGCCCTGCTGAGACTACATCTGGAATATTGTGTCCAGTTGTGGCCCCTCAGTTCCAGGACAGGGAACTGCTGGAGAGAGTCCAGCACAGGGCAACAAAGATGCTGAAGGGAGTGGAGCATCTCCCATGTGAGGAAAGGCTGAGGGACCTGGGGCTCTGGAGCTTGGAGGAGACTGAGGGGTGATCTCATGAATGTTTATAAATAAATGAAGGGTGAGTGTCATGAGGATGGAGCCAGGCTCTTCTCAGTGACAACCAATGACAGGACAAGGGGTAATGGGTACAAACTGGAACACAAGAGGTTCCACTTAAATTTGAGAAGAAACTTCTTCTCAGTGAGGGTGCCAGAGCCTGGCCCAGGCTGCCCAGGGGGTTGTGGAGTCTCCTTCTCTCCAGACATTCCAACCCACCTGGACACCTTCCTGTGTAACCTCATCTGGGTGTTCCTGCTCCATGGGGGGACTGCACTGGATGAGCTTTCCAGGTCCCTTCCAATCCCAGACATTCTGTGATTCTCTGATTCTGTGATTCATCCTTGGACCTGGATCACTCCCTTGCACAGGTTCATGGCCAGAGCCAGAGTGTGTGCCAGCACAGATGGCTTTGTTAGATGTGTGAGGAATATATTTAAAAAAAAAAAAAAAAAGATAAGAAGAAAAATGCATTTCAAGAGTCATCAGCCTTCCAACTTTGAAGTGCCAGGGCATGTTTGCTGCAGTCGTTTCTCAAGGTCCCCACAGAATTGCTGAGAGGAAGAAAGCCGTGTTTAGAAAAGCTGCCGGATGACGAGACCCGGGGATGTAGGGCACCGAGCAATCACACGGCGCTTTGCTTGCTCAAAGTGCCCCTGCGGGGAGGAGAGCAGCGATGGGGCTGTGGGCACGTGTCTGTGTGAGCGCGGGGGGAGAGCAGGAAGGGGTGGAAGATCCTCCTAAATGCTAATAAATACCTGGAAAATGCCTCTTGTGGCTGCTCCTCTTAAACATACACACATTTTTATTTACATATGTGTATTTCTATGTGAATGTAAACCCCCTTTCCAGTAGTGGGCTATGAGAAGCCCACCGATCTCATACAGCTTGGTGTGCCTGAGGTGTGAAGCTCTGAGTTTCCCAAAGCTGGTGGGCATGCAGGTGACCTTCCTTGGTGCTGTCTCACCAAATGCTGGAGGAGGCTTTTTCTGGTGTGACATCCAGAGGCAGATGAATACTCGGGGGGGCAGCATGAGGGTGTGCAGGAGAGGCAGAGAGATGCTGATGGGCAATATCTTCTTGACCCAATTGTTTGCCCCGAAGCAGAGCTGGTGCAAAGACTGAATGCTATGAACAGAAGAAGACCCTAGTGCAGAACATGCCCAGAATTACAGAAAAGACACTCTCATGGGGTCTGAACTCTTACAGCTGGTGTTTTAAGACCCCAGATCAAAACCCAGGCATCACTGAGATCTAACACTTAACATCAAAATGTAGAGCCTTATGAGGAGAGGCTGAGGGAGATGGGTCTCTTTAGCTTGGAGGAGACTGAGGGGTGACCTCATAAATGTTTGCAGATATATAAAGGGTGAGTGTCAGGAGGATGGAGCCAGGCTCTTCTCGGTGACAACCAATGATAGGACAAGGGGCAATGGGTTCAAACTGGAACAAAAAAGGTTCCACTTAAATTTGAGAAGAAACTTCTTCATGGTGAGGGTGGCAGAGCCTGGCCCAGGCTGCCCAGGGAGGTTGTGGAGTCTCCTTCTGTGCAGACATTCCAACCCGCCTGGACACCTTCCTGTGTAACCTCATCTGGGTGTTCCTGCTCCATGGGGGGATTGGACTGGATGAGGTTTCGAGGTCCCTTCCAATCCCTGACATTCTGTGATTCTGTGTGATTCTGTGATTCTGTATTTAGAGGTGAAAAAAACTCCGGTATCTCATTGCCATCCACGTGTTGGCCCTGAAGGTCCCAGTGGCAAGTCAGTAAGATCTTCAAGGCAGTCACACCTTTAGGCCACTCTTGGAACCTCCTCCTTGACTGTTGCCAAAGTTTGGGGTACTTTCTTCCTGCCCCAGTAATGCTTATCCTTGGCAGTATAAATATGGGAACTTTTTAGGTATAGAAATAGGCAACTCCTGCCTGACCCTTGGTGATGTCTTGGCTCCAGTGTCTCCTGCCATGAGTTTGTCTATGGGTGGTTCATGGCTATGTGTGGATGTGGACTGCCATGTGTTGGGTTTGGACATATAGTAAGGAAGTCATTTAAGCATCATCACCCCAGGAGGTGTTTAAAAGACACGTAGATGAGGTTCTTAGGGACATGGTTTAGTGGTGGAATTGGCAGTGTTATGTTAATGCTTGGACTCAATAATCTTGAGGGTCTTTTCCAACCAAGATTATTCTATGATTCCATGATTCTATCTTCTGAAGTTGTCTGAAAATCAGAAACTCCACATTATTTCTGCTGCTGAACCTTTTTCTCTTGTTTACAAACAAGCTCCCTCTTACAGTGAAGATTACACACAGGAATCCAAACCCAGTTCTTCCCCAAAGACTTTCTGAAATGCAGCAAACCCTGGGTTCCAGTCCCACCCTGGTGTGAAGAAGAACCTGCTCACCTCCAGTGATGAGAGACCTGGCCAGCCCAATGGTGCCGTTCCCAAATGCTCTTTGATCCTTGCAGTCTGAAATGAGCCTCTATTAAATACTACTTTCTTACAGGGGTGTGGGAACAGCTCTAATTAAAAATGCCATGACTCAGCTAAGTAATGAGATTCAATGAGAAGAAAACTCAGCTCAGAAGAAGTCATGCCAGCAAGTGAGTGGCACAGGGCCTTGGAGTCACGGCTTTTCCATTTTTTATCCCTCAACTGCATGATCTCAGGTCAAATATTTGACCTCAGGGCCTTACTAGTCCTGCTTGTAAAATGGAGGCAATATTTTCTGTAGCTCGAAGGAGATTTCTAAGTGGAAACAAAGCACAGGTATAAAGTGCAGCTATTGCAAATGACCTCGAAGTCCTTATTTATTTTTATGCTTCATTTGCAATATCAGTTTTAATCCATTTTCTCACTAAAGTCTGGGATTCGTAGAGGTGATTTCATTAACACCTTTCTAGTTGCATTGTGGGGTGTGTTTTTTAAAATCTTCTGCCAGCCTGTGACCTGCCGTGGCTTATTAACCTGCTGCCTTGATTGTCCCCATACCACTGATGAGCAGCCCTGCTCATTAAGGATGCTTTTCTGCCAGGCTTTTCACACTCCGGCTTCAGATTTAGGCCCTCAGGGTTTTGGAGCTCAGATTGATAGTAGATGATGAGGCCTAGTTATGTAAAACTCCTGGAGGACACAAGTATCTCCCGGATGGAAAATAACAACCTAATGATGAGCTAACAGAGCCCTCTCATCTCTTGCTCTTGGAGGTAGAAATCAAAGCCATCGCACGGTCCTGCCGGCTTAGAGCATCTCACTTGCGGGTCTGGCTTGGCTGAACAAGTTCTCTCTAATGATCTGGCCACCAACTTCCCCTGCCTGAGAAACCCTGGGGTAAGAAAACATTTTCTGAACTTGGGGTTAAAAAACTCTGCTCTGTGACTCAAGAGGTGGACTCAGAGCTGCTTGAGCAGCCCAAGCAATGTGTCAGGCCAAAGCCCAGACTCAGAACTGTGTTTTGGCTGTGGTTCTGTTTTATTTAATTCAGAGAGTGGGAGACGAGATGGTTTGAAGCCCGAAAACACTGAGTTGTTAAGCACAAGGGCACAGTGCTTGCCCTGCCATAAGGAACAATTTTTTACCGTGAGAGTGGTAAAACACTGTCCCAGGTTGGCCAGAGAGGTGGTGGATGCCCCATCTCTGGAGACATCCCAGGCCAGGCTGGACTGGGCTCTGAGCAACCTGATCTGGGTGAAGATGTCCCTGCTCATTGCAGCAGTCAGACCAGATGAGCTTTGAAGTTCCCATCCAACCCCAACTATTCTATGATTCTGTGTCTGTATTCCTCCCCATCCTTCACCAAGCAAATCCTGACAAGGATGTGCTGGCAGGGCTTAGGAAGGCTTGTGTTTTTACCAGCATTTTGCTGGAGGACAAGGTGGTGCTGAGGCTTGTGGCTTATGTAGTGACCTGGTGGATGAAGCAGTTTTCCAGGCGGTAACCACAAAATGCTTTTAAAGCATCCAAAATCACAATAATTCATGCGATTCCCTTGCCCAGATCGCCATCATTTCAGCAGGCCGCGTTCAAAGGAGCTCCTCTGGCCCTGGAAATTTCTCTACAAATGATCACCACCTAAAAACAACTAGTCCAAACCACAACAGTCATGTTTGGAGAAAGACCAAGCTCAGTTGCTTCAAAAGGACACACTAATGACTAGATAATTTTTTAAAGCAGGTCAATGTTTGCAAAATGGTTTCTGTCCCTGCTTTCAGCAGCAGCTCACCTTTTCTGTGTTTGCATCTTCCTGGAGGAGAGATGAAGGCATTGGGAGTGTTTGATTGCAACCCTGGGCTTCCCCCAGCCTGGCATTGCTCCATCCATGCTGCTGCTGGTATTTACGTACCTGGGCTGTTGCATCACAACGTTGCCTGGGTCCATACATCTTCTCAAGACACACACCACCCAAGCTAAAAAGTCCTGGAGGGACCAATATTTCACCTGGGCTGCATGGTGTGATACACCAGCCTCTGTTTCTGGCCCTGGGAAGGGCCACCAGTCTCACCAGTGCCCAGCTGGAGTGCTTGCCGTTACAGGGATGTCCCAGCTGAAGACAGATCACTTGGGTTCCCCAGGTGTCCATTTCTCCTATCTGAATATAATCACCATTTTTCTTGGTACTTCTCAGTTATATATGAGATGCAGTCCTCTGTGGTTGAGGCTTTAGTTGCTTTCTATGAGGAACGCAGAAGAGGACAAATTTTCCTGTGGTCCCATGTTAAAAGCAAGGAGGGTCTCCTCGCTGTCTCCTGAAAGATAAGTCAGAGGCCTCCAGTTGTGGCCCCTATTAAAAACATGGTGTGATAAGTCTGCTTGGGCCTACTGAACTGGCATGGCAGGGTGGCTGTCCTGAAAGCACTTGATTTACTGCACATAATATTTTGATTAAAACATTGGTCTTATCTGGCATGACCACATGAGGCAGAGCCGGACCTGGCTCACCGACAACTTAAAATGTTGCTGTTTCCTTGGCTGCCCTCGGGGATTAGTCTTTGGTCCAATGCATTTCAATATAGTTATCAATGATTTAAAGCAGGGTCTTTTCCGATGATAAACCTCAGGCGGCAGGACGAGTGATGGATGGTGGGTACCGGCCAGAGCAGGTCGCTGTCACAGGGTGATCTGAATCCCCTGGCGAAGCACAGCCCGAGAAAATACTTGTGAATAACAGCCTGATGCAAAGGCTGCAAATCAGATCCAAGAGAAAGAAGAGGCTCAAGGAAGGACTTCAAGGTCGCCGTGTAGTCGTTTCAATAGGCACTTTCTATGGCAAAAAAGAAGGAGGGGCCGATGTTTTACTTGCAGATAAAAATGTACACAAGGTAAGTGGCACCCTCTAAGAGTCGGTCTGAAGATGGAGCAGTATTTGCCTGAACATCACCATCAAGAACTCAGAGAACTGAAGCTGGGACCGAAAGAACAGATGGACAATGACTTGGAGAGAGGCCTGAGGAGAAGCATTGTGTTGCACTGTTTCTCTGATTCGGGAGGGGCTGCTGCTTACAATGGCTGCTGTGTGGACTTTGCCTGCTGCTTCAGCCAAACCAGCCCCAGCCTCCTGGAAGTGATTGTTATGAGGGTCTCTTTGACCCAGGGACAATAGCTGCCATCCAGAAGATGTGTTCTCATCTGCAGCCTCAGTTACACGTGTCCCTCACCTGCTCCCTCAAACAATGGCCAACGAAAAGGAGCATGGCCAGAAGCTCGCCAAGGGTCCAATTGTCACCCAGTGGACCAGAGAAAGACCCCTGAATGCTGGACACGTAAGTGCTGGCAAAAGAAAGCGTGGATCTTTCGAGCCTGCACAGTATGAGCCTGGGTTGCAAAATCAAGGTGGAGATTGGCCTCAAACAATGGGAGCAAGGGGGGGTGAAGAAGCATAAAAGGTGACTCCAGAATGGACACCATGGAAGATCTTCCCACCAGAGTATCCCGAACCACGACAGAGGACCGGCAGGACTCCATGGGACCGGAGACCAGAGGGACACTTCTGGAACTGGACTGGTGATAAACGCAACCTCATTTCTCATCTTTACCTTTACTTTTCCCCATTTCTTTCCCCTTTCTTTTTCTTACTCTCTCTATTGCATGCCGCTTTACGGGCAAATTAATAAAGTAACACTGCTTGTTTAAATCATAACCCCTTGGCATTTGGTCACCTTAATTTTGCACTCTGAGATCAAGGTAAAAGAACCATCACGAGTCCGTCGCCGAATGGACTGTGAGACACCTTCATGCCAAACATGCCAGAGGACATAAAAATTAAAAATATGTGGCAGCTGGAAAACAGTCTTCATGCTGTGAGGCTGAAGGAGTTTGTCCTTCTTGCGGGAGCAAAGGGACAGCATAGAGGACACTTAGTTGGTGTCAGGGGGGACATTTGCTTTGTGGGATGTCTGGAGAATCATGGAATCATTTTGGCTGGAAAAGACCCTAAAGAGAATTGAGTCCAACTGTCAACCACTGTTACTAAACCATGTCCCTAAGAACCATGTAACAGAGACGCTGCACCAGGTCTGGTGGGTAGAAGCTCAAGTTGAGAAACTTGGCCCTGAAACAAAGCACATGTTGCTGGTGGAGAGAACAATATCCCACCAAGAATGGCCAAAAATGGGTTGAAAGCTTATGGAAACCTTGTACGTGCTAATATCTATTATACCAGCAGTTGGACTCCTCTCACCTAGCTTAAGACTTGTGTACAGAAAGATCTGAACTGGTCTATCAGACTCAGTTTAGTGCCAAAGGAGAATGAGAGATGCCAGTGATTTGCCCTTCACAGGAGGGGAATTACACCCAGCAATGCTTGACTCTACCTTTTGTCCTGAAAGACCCAAGTTCACCTGGTTTCGGAGAGCAGAGCTGTGCCCAGGCAGTAAATCCAGACTGTCATGGAGGGACTCCCCACTCCTTGTCCAGTGACTGTCACCCAGTCCTATGGTTCATCTTCCCGTTAGGTTGTCCGCAAAGACCATGCAAGAATATTTTCCTCAATACGCATCTAGCCATGTTTTCTGAAGTTATTCTCAATATTTTCCTGACACATCAGAACAAGCCACCAGCAGAGCTGGACCAAGCAGCATCAAGGATCACACGAGGGTTTCCCTGGGTCACTGTGGTAAGTGTTGCAGTGGCTTTTCTTCTCCCTCTGGATGAACAAGAGTCAGATGCAGGTCCCCACTGGATTTTGGGCATTGAGGTGCTGGAGCAAGCTGAGAGAAGGGAACGGAGCTGGGGAAGGGGCTGGAGCACAAGTGTGATGGGAGCGGCTGAGGGACCTGGGGGTTCAGCTGGAGAACAGGAGCTGAGGGGAGACCTTCTGATCTCTGAACTGCCTGAAAGGAGCTTGGAGCATGGAGGGTGTTGGTCTCTTTTCCCAAGTAACAAGTGACAGGATGAGAGGAAATGGCCTCAAGTTGGGGAGGTTTAAATTGGATATTAGGAAAAATTTCTTCCAAGGCATTGGAACAGGCTGCCCAGGGCAGTGGTGGAGTCACCATCCCTGGAGGGGTTTAACAGACATGTAGATGAGGTTCTTAGGGACATGGGTTAGTGACAGTGTTGGGTTAACAGTTGGACTTGATGATCTTGAGGGTCTTTTCCAACCAAAATGATTCTATGATTCTGTGATTCTATTACCTGATTTTTCTTGTGCACAACTGAGTTTCCCCACTTGGCTTAACTTTCTGCTAGGATGGGGGCTTCCCGGAGCTGCAGGGATGCTCCACATCCCTGGAATTACCTCCTACATCACCAAAGCCCTGGGGGCACCTGTGATCCTGCACCCTGCTGCAGGCAGGGGATGCTCCCGGGGCTGCAAATTCGAGGAGTGGAGGGACATTTTGGTCAACGTTTGTGCCAGGTCCATCTCCCTTGTAAGGACCAAGCAGCTGAGGTGAAGAAATCCAACATTTCCACAGAAAAAAAAAAAAAAAAAGCACTAATAAACACAAAATATTCTTTTATTTGTCACCGAAGGCTACACACGGTCACTTCTGTCTGTTTGCTTTGTTTTCTTTTTTCTAGAAGGTATCTACATCTGCACTTATTTACAGCCTGGTTGTATTTACATCGTCAAGAATACAGTATTAGAAACACAAAGTGTTGAGAAAAAAAATTTCTCAAAAAATTAGTTCCAGACTTCAGGAAAATTATTACACAGGGTAATGACAAGAGTCTCCAGTGCTGGGCTTACAGATGCAGCTTTGATACAAAGTCCTCTTCTCGGCTGGAGCTGCATTAGAAGTCCTCACACAAAATAAACATTATTGTTATTTTTAATAAAAAGTGTGATTCTTTGATTGGTTATTTCAGCAACATCCGCAAAGGTTTTAATTTTCTTTTTGGAATAGTTCTGTTGTTCGCTTGAACAGTTTCCAGCTCTGAGGAAAAAAAGTTATATATATATATGTATATATAGTTTTAGTTAATTTTCACTTGTGATTTTCAATGCTCCCCTGTCCAGAAAGCACTGACCTCTGGGATGGGAGTTAACAGTTGAGCCATGTAATACTCTGTCAGGAACTCAAAGTTTCCTGGTAATTAAAGGAAAGCAGGCAAGAGACACAAAAGATTTCCCTTGGGTGGCCTGCCCAGGGAGGTGCTGGACTCACCGTCCCTGGAGGTTTTTAAGCTGAGATTGGACATGGCACTTAGTGCCATGATCTAGTCAATGGACTGGAGTTGGACCAAGGGTTGGACTTGATGATCTCTGAGGTCTTTTCCAACCCAGTTGATTCTGTGATTCTGGGTTGTTTCTGGTTCGGGTGGCAGATGATGGAAAAGCGCTGCGGGAAACGGCCCCCGGGACACGCAATGTCCCTTCATCCAGGAGCGAGATGGGGGGTCCCCATGTCTGTTTAAATTTTGCTCTACAGCCATAAGTAATTTTATTTAAATGTACCCCAGAGATGAAAAAAAAACACCGCAACAAAGCTTTTTTTTACTTTTCCAAAATTCATGAAAATTCTTTGGCGTAATGGGGGGATTAAAATATCTAACTGTTTAGCCACCGTAATAAAAAGAGGGATTATCATAAAAAGAGATGCTGAAAAATTTGCTGTCCTGTGGAGGACTGTAACAACTGGAGCAAAAATGCCCCAGGCCACGCTCGCCGTGGGATGGAGATGCTGCCAGTTAAATGGGAGCTGGATTTTATCCCATCAAACCCCAGCCTGAGCACAGAGGCACCGCATCCATATTTCCCAAGTTCTGCAGTGCCGCCAGAGTGAGGGGATAAAGCAAATAAGGTTTAACAAGCAAAGCGATCTTTTTAGCTCCATTATTAATGTGATAGGCCCTGGTTTCTCCTCCCCGTTTAAAAAGCGACCGTAGGAATAACCGCGATCCCCGGCCCTGGTTTCAATTACGCGTGGATTGAATCAAAACAGACTGCTGTGCTGTAAATACGAGGGGGGGCCCCCTCTGTAAATCGTAAAATTCAATTCTAAAATTTCATGTTAAGAGCCTTGTCTTTGCATAATGGATTGCACTGCCATCTATCACAGTGACACTTACAAGTCACAGCTGAAAAAGTACTTTATTAGATTTTTTTTCCCCTTTTTTTAAACAATTTTGATTTATTCTGGTTACGCTGTCTGTATAATAGACTGAGCAGAATCTCACGCCGATCCCTACGCTCAATAAAGCATCTACAGATATATTACAGAATTCCCTCACTGTTTATAAGTTATGGCCAAACGGTGTCTCAGGGACTGCTCCCAATCATCTGCATCTTTTAAACCCAAATCAAGCATCGGGGCTCTTAACGACCTTCGTCTCATCGGCTCTCGCCTGGCGTTGTTTAGAGTTGTTGGCCCATTCTCATCGCGGATCTGATCAATAGCTGTGATGACAAAGATATGATGAGCTGCGTGATTCCCTCCGGTCACCACGGTTTAATGATTTTGCAAGCTCCAATCTTCAGTTGAAAGGGAAAAAATACATATAAAAATAAAGGGCTCGGAGGAAGCAAACATCCCAGCGTTTCTCACGATACCAGATTGATCTTGCTCCTGTCCCCTCGGGCTGAGCACGCTGGATGTTTCTCAGCCACAGAGCCCTCATGGCACTGCCTCTTCTCTGGATGCCACAGCAAGTTGGTCCCATCGCTGTTGTTCCTTCAAATGGAGGATGTTTTGGTGCCAGCACCAGCTATTGAGGGTTCGAGCAGTTGGTCCTTACCCACTGTTGGGCGCTGCTCCAGATCATTGGACTTTCTACTCCGAGCTGTGAGTCTTGACCACAATTCCTTCCCACCACCCTTCAGACTGGAGACAAACCCAGGAGTTCAAAGTAATTTAAGCTATGCCTTTGCATATTGAAGAGAAACCTATTTTGGTGGAGAAGTGAGGCCTCTTTTTCGGGGTCAAGAAAATAGTGACTTCTCAAAGTCAAGCCATAAAAGAACACAAGGCCACAGAGACATTTTCTCTTGGAGATGGTCTGGCATGCAACTGGGCTTTGAAAGAGCACCTAGAGCAATGGGACTTTGGGGTTAGTGCCATGGGGTTTGCACCCAGGACTTCCCAGTCTGACAAAAGCAAGGATCACCAGATCACCCCGCTGCCCACGAGCGAAGCAAGAAGGGTCGTCAGCCACGACACAGCCCCATGGGGAGAAGAATGGGGTAATGAAAGGCTGGGAAGGGGCTGTGGGGCCACCAGTTGAGAGGAAACGCTTGTGGATAGCAGAGTGCCGTCCCTTGAGGAGGGCACGGCTCTTTCCGTTCACAGCCCATTTTTGCAACCTCCACGGGAATGCACTTGAGGCCCTGTGGGAAAAGCATTTTTCAGTAACGAAGTGGGAAATGTAGGACTTCGGGACTGAAAACCTTTGTTTCTGGTTTTGCCATCTAGGTAAATTGGAAAGGGTGAAGATTTCACAGAGGCTGAGGATGAACTGTCTTTGAATAGGTTTGTCTCCAACACTAGACAGCCATCCCTTTTAATACTTTTCATTAAAGGCTTTGATAAAGAGAAGAGCAACACATACATGTATATATATATCTATATATATACTTTTACTTTTTTTCTTCCTCTTTTTTGACATAATGTCCATAGTCCCACAACAGGAGAAGGCCCCCATGGACCTGGCGGGCAACCAGGCACAGTCGCATCCCATTGCTGCTTGAGGATGCTGAGAAATGCAGCCAGAGCTGCCTTTGCCCCGGCAAAGAGCCGGGTGGCTCCTGGGTCTGGTGTCATGTGCGGACGGACCATAAGACTCTTAAAAAAATGGGTGAACTCCTCTAAGTCATTAGCTCGTGTAATAACCTGAAGAGTCTGTGTAAGGCTGTCGAGGTGCCATCTCAGGCCTGCAGAGTTCCAGTAGGAATATTTCACGCTCGAATCCCTTTCTTGGCTGCGTGGAAAGGTGGCCCATTTACTCTTGCACTACTCCTCCTAGCACTGTAACACATAGACGGGGATGGACACAGAAGCACCATTTCTCTTCAGAGCCGCTCAGAAGGACGCAGTGTAAATGGGATGCACATCGAGTTCTCTCTGCACTGCAGGTCTTCACCAGGGGTTTACACCTTTCAACCCAGCTTCCCACCAGTCTTTTCAGCTCCATGTGTGCTCTTTTAGACACTCAAAGCTATCGCAAGGTTGAGGTCCTGGAGGGGGATGTGTCCCTGGTGTGGTTTGGGGATGGGAAAATAGCCTTGGGAAGAGGGTGCTGCCTACTTCGAGTAGGTGGCAACTGCTGTTTTGGCTAATGATGCCCCTAATCCCCACCAACACATCCTCAGGGCAACCCAGGCTTGAGAAGAGTTTGATACCAGCAAGGCAGGTGGTAATGCCGTGGCCTTAAACAGTTGCCCAAAGCAACCACTCCCTTGCCAAAGTCTAGAGCTGGCCTGGCCAACACACCTCTTCTGCCAGAGCTGGATACCCCTTCTAGCCCAGCTGCCTGTGACTAATTCCTTCCAAAAGTAATAAAGTTTGCATGCTGCAAGAGGAGGTTCAAAGTACGGCACCGGTTTACAGCACCAGCTTCATCACCCTTGCTGCAAGCAGGAGGGACCACCAGAAAATCAGGACCATAGCAGGGGGTGGCCCCAACATGGGTCAGCTCTGGGGCTCTGCAGCTGCCAAAAGTCTGGCCAAAGGTATTAGGGATTGGGAACTGGAGGAGGAACAGTCTGCTGGGGGAATTTCCATCCCATTGCCATCCTCCTGGCAGGCACCTGGGAACAGACAGGCACGGCAGACGGAGCTGGCAGCCGGCATCTACAGGGAGCCGCGATAGCGCTGGGGCTGCCAGCACTTTGCTGCTGGAGGAGAGCATGCCCAACATGTGCCCCGGCTTTTTCTGGGGGGCTGGAGTTTGCAGAGAAGTCTCAGGCTGTTCTGGAGGATGTCGGTGGTGGTGGCACAGGCACGGGAGGGCTGGTTCTGGGGACACGGGTGCGTTGTAGGGCTCCGAGTAAGGAAACAGCCTTGGCATGGATTTGCACATCTCGGGTTATCTCTCTGCAGAACCGGGAAGCGAAAACCAAAGTGGATGGAATGAAAGACAAACAAAAACAATGAGGATGGAGATGTTCTCAGAGAGACACGGTGAGTCGGGATATGTGCAGAGGTGGGTAACACCTCTGCCTGCAGGAACGGCCCTTGCTACCACAGGACCATTTCAATCTAAGCTCATCTCCTTCTTTCCTTGAATTTCAAGGACTCTTGCAAATACCAGAGCACAGAGGTTATGTGAATACAAATTACATTAGCATGCCGAGCAACTTTGTCAGCAGTTTCTTATTAAAGCACTTGGGCCCCTCAACCTCCCCCTTCTTCACGGCAAACAGTCAACCGGGCTCTCCGCTTAATTCGAGCTCATGTAAGAGGCAGCGAGAGGGTTGATTCCAATATTCCCCTTCTCGTCCCACCACACACAAGCTGTTGCTACTTATTAAACATTTTAAAATCCCTGCTGCCAAAGTCCCCAGGAGACATTTATCTGCCATAGTCATAAACGACTTGCCAGCATGCTACTCAAAACTGCGTTTCCCAGCCAATAAATACAAACTCCAGAATCAGGAAAAGCAGGGTTTGGCTTGCTCTAATTTTCAGTGGTATGTCACCGGGATACTATAACTACTTTTAAATTCAAATCAGCTTCCTAAAAATTAACTGGTTTTATCAGATACAGCACAGTGGACTGGTAAACACGTAGCCTCGTGTACTGAAACACTTTACATTTAATGAAGTTATGCCATTAGCAAATGTACAACATGGGTGCATTGAATCCACCTATAGAACAGCTCTACGTATGAGAGAGAGGATTGATTTTAGCTTTTCTCAATAGAGCAGGAGTCCCTTTCTTGGCTTTTGCCTTTTTTCTTTGTTTTTTTTAACTAAAACCAGAATTTGCACACACACAAAAAAAACCCCAAAGTATCTACTCTCATAATGAAAAAAGACTGTTTGTTTTTTTTTTTTTTTCCTTTTTTTTTTCTTTTTTTTATTCCAGTTCAGGAAGGAAGAGAATCATCTTGCAAGTTAATATAATTAGCTCCTTCGCCTCTATAATCTACTTCTGCTCGGCAGGAGCCCCCCAAAAAAACCACTTTATGTCCCAAGTGAAACGTGAAAACTACTTGTAAGGTCTCTTTTGAGGCACATGATTCGGACGGTCACTTTCGGAGTATCGGAATCAGCGTCGTCTTCCATCTCCTTTCGTGTTGAAGAGCTCTCCGGCGCGCCGCGGGCCCCCCGTGTCTCGGGTGGAAGGCTATCTGTCCCTGCCCCAAATCAGAAAGGGTTAGGATGACACAAGTCAGCACAGACACCCATTTTGCACTTCACACCTAAGGATGTAGGTTGACGCCTCCCCACTTCAAATTCCTCACAACGCGGGGGGGTGGGGAGGGATAAAAACAAACAAACAACCAAAAAAAAAAAAAGGACAAGAGACAGTAAATTTCACTGTGATCACACTACGGCAAAATATACCTTCTGTTCATTGCAAAAAACGCGTGAAGGCCAAATTAAAGAGGGGAAAAAAAAGTATGTTGCATGAGTTACAGTGCAACCATATTATTCCTTCTCTTTCTGTTTTCCTCCCCCCCCGCCTTGTTCAGTCTAGAAAAAGGATTGAGTACAACACAGTCAGGTAAGTGGCCACAAAAGAGTAGCTGTCTTTGGCAAGAAGTCACCGCGTCAACCCTCTCTGTCACCTTCTGCCCATTTCGCTCTGTCTCATGAAGTGGATGTTGTTGGCGCTGTCTGAGAGTTCGGGGTACTGCTCCACTGAGATCACGAAATAGCCGTCGTAGCCCTGTACCCGGCCCGTGTTTAGCACTTGTTGCTTCTCCCCTTCTGTCCACGAGCGAACACCCTCCTCCCCATCCCGCAGTCTCTGCTGTTCCCGGGACCACGCTTGGGCGACAGCTCGCTGCCGGGCCAGCTCCAGAACGCGGGTCTTCTCCTCGTCCAAGGTGGTCCCGTAGCGAGTGTTTAGACACAACGCGCCGTACTGGAGCTGGATGTCCGTGTAACGTCTAGTCCTTCCATTGAGCACTGTGTTGATCTGGGACACCGTCACGTTCACGCCGTTCTCCAGGGTCCTCCGCCCGCCGCTGAGGCCCAAGATGGACAGGTCGCCCTCCGATGGCCCTTGCTTGATGAAATAGTGCGTGTCCACCCCGTCGATGGTGAAGTGCAAGTTCTCCAGGTAATGGGCGTTGTTCAGTATGGCCGCGATCCTTCGCCCGTCCTCGTTGGCCACACTGATGATGTCGGTGGCCACGCGCCCGTCCTTCATGGCGAACTTGACGCCTTTGCCAAAGATAGAGCCTCCAGAAGCAAAGTTCTTGTTCTTCTTGACCTGCCGGCACCCGGCGATGCTGGAGCTGTAGATCCGCTCAAAGCGCTCAAGAGTGACAAAGGCCTTCAGCTGCTTCTGCACTTCACATTGGACACCCAGAATTGACTGAGCAGGGAGAGAAAGAAGAGAAAGGCGTGTTAGAAAGAGAAGCCTGGTAACCCAGAGGCGTTATTAGCAAGCTGGAAACCAGCAGAACATCCTGGAAACATCTAAGGATGCTCTGTTTTTTTTCCCCTTATCACCCTTTACTGGATTTTACATTATTTTTAATGGAAGAGACGTTTTGTCAGGTTATTCACCCTAGGAATGGTTCACCATTAGGGTGGCAAAATACTGTTCCTGGTTGGCCAGAGAGGTGGTGGATGAACCATCCCTGCAGACATCCCAGGCCAGGCTGGACGGGGCTCTGAGCAACCTGAGCTGGTGAAGATGTCCCTGCTCATGGCAGGGGTGGCACTGGATGAGCTTGGAAGGCCCCTTCCAACTCAAACTGTTCTATGATTCTATGACTCTAAGGCTCGTTGTTTCAAGAAACCAAACTGTTTCTACTCTTACAGACTGAAGAAGGTACAGATACCAGAGATTTTTTTTGCCTCAGTGGTGTGAAGGTCTAATTTGGACTCTCCCACCTGGCTGGGCACATGTAATTATATCGTGCTTCAGTCTTCTTCATCTGCACATACTCATAGTGAATCTTGTGGCTGTGATGATTTATAAAATGCTTTCAGATTTTCTGTAAGTGTGAAAGTATTTGTAAAACTTCCCTCTATTTTAACTGCACTTCGTACGTCCTTCAAAAGCCCTGCATCACAGGTATGACCCTCAAAGTAGCCATAAACTCTCTGTATCCCATTTCAACCTGTCCAAAGCCAGTTGTTCAAAACTCAAGGAAGACTCTAAATCCTATTTCCTGCAAACCCTCTACAATGTTCCAGGCTCCCTGAGCCAAGACCAGTCGCACCTAACGCTCGAGTTTTGGCTTATACTGAAGCAAAACTGCTGCGAGACAACAGCCTGGATCATTTGTAGTCAGGTACAATACAAAGTCACTTTTGCTGTTAGCACATAACGGAGCAAGCACACAGCGAGCCAGCAGCTCATCATTACTGCAAAAATGTCTTTGGAAATGCTCTCATCAATTCACGGCAGCGCAGGCTTCTTGCAGACCCCTGTCCACGAACAATTATTTGCTCAAATTTCACAGAAGCGAGAGGATGCTATGATAAAACTCTCCCGGCACTGCCAATGGCTCAGTTCAATAATATAATGACATCCAGGATTAAAAATAGGCTACAAAGAAAAGTTTGCTGCACTCCAGATATTTCGAGGAAATTTAACATCCATGAAGGATATTGCCTTAAACTGTCCACAAGCTTAAGGTCGCATCCTTCCCTGGATGTGAGAGGATGATTCAGATTATTCAGGCTTTTCAGCGTGGACCTCTCAACTTGTAACATGCAAAATGAAGGGAAATAAACCCTCATTTCCACGGTGGCCATTTCCAGGGAAGGGTCTCAAAGCATGAAAGAAATTAAATAAAGGATTTAGCATTGCGGGATGATTGATTTTGATTCATAAATGAGACAACTATAAAGGAACGGAGGTACGCAAGTTCAAGAGCATGTTTTGGGTTGTAAAGCATTAAAATACCAAAGACCCAGGACTGACTTTTATTCAAAGTGCCATGCAGGCAGATATATCTCCTCCTGTTTCCCTTTTGATGAACAGCATAGGTGTCGGAGCAGGAACATGTCACCTATGACAGAGAAGCTCTTTCTGGTTCTCCCCATGCTGCCTGTGGGGGATCTCACCCACAGCCTAGAGAGCAATATAATTAACAGACTGATTGGGAACCAAACCGAGCTCCCCTGCCAACTGCACAAGTGCTCGAATTATGCAAAAAAATGGACGTAATTGATGTAGATGTCACCAATGATGGACATGGAGCGATTAGGTTTCTGGGCTCCGTGAAACACTGTTCTAAATAAGTGCACAGTGCACAGCCTTGGTTAGCTCTTTCAGGGAGGTTTAAATAGGGAAGTTTTATTCCCAGGTCCATCTCATATGGATTGACTCTAGGTGGTCCTTCCCCACTACCCAAGCACACCACACTGCTCTTCCAACTCACCTCAGCAACTTTTACAAGTGGTAGGAAAAGGCATTGCTCGTAACTCATCTTGAAACACCATTTGGTGCGAGCTCCTTCACTCGCGGATATAAATCAGGTCTTTATGTCCTGTGGGCATTTATCTATCATCACCTAGATATACATCACCATGTTTACCAGCAGTTGAGTGATAAGGGTCCTTGGAATGAATTGCACTTTCTACTGATTATCACCTTGGGGAAGGGAGCTCTGGGGTTCAGACCGCATCAGGCTTGGCAGAATTACTCCTATCAGAAAACTCCCTCGTTCCTCTTCTATTTTGTCTTTATTATCTTATTAATGATGAGCTGCAGGAACTCTAGTGCCTTTTCATAGAATCACTTTGGTTGGAAAAGACCCTCAACATCATCAAGTCTAATTGTTAACCTAACATTGGCACTAAACCATATCCCAAAGAACCTTATCTACTTCGGCCCTGTATGGGCAACTGAATCAAACCCCTACTTTGCACAGCCAGTGGAGCTTATAGTGTGTTCAGCTTAGTCTAAAATTAATGCCTAGGAGGTGGACAGCTCTTTAAGTGAGCTCCACTGACTGTATGAACTAGATGTTCACAGACTACAGTGAGTGCACCCATCTAGAACACATGGAGACACCTATATGTCCATGTCTTAGTCTTGAATTCAATCCTAGCTCGTAGCAGTTCACAATTTGAACTGTCCTTTGAGCTCCATTGATAAGCCACCCAAAAGGGTGGTGTTGAGAACTGGTTTTGACACTATGGGCCACCAACTGTTGCTCCAGAAAGGTACAGGCAGTCCATGCTGTAGACATGAAGAAGTCCAGGGAACTCTAGGGTATGCCAAATAGCACCAGCAACCGACTTCATTGTAGATCTCTGCTGGTTATAATGGAAGCTTGGATATCAAGTTCACAGGCAGAGACCTAAATTTAGATGTCTTAATCAAGAACAAATCACACCCAAAGGATTTTCCACTGGGGATTGGTTACAGGCCTTTTGGGGTCTCCCCATCTTTTGTCATGTAGAGAAGTAGGAGATCAGACACGTACAAAGCTGTAATGCTGAACATCATCATGACTTAACTATTACTGTAACTAAACACAGCTCTGTTGTCTTGAAAATGAGCCCAGGATGACTGAAAATGACTTTTTGAGTGCATTTCTTTGATAAAAGAGTGTATTTGGGAAGAGCACTTTTTTAAAGGAAAAAACATCCAACAGAAAACAACAACAACAAAGAACACCAACCCCCAAAAAACAACAAGGAATTCAGGCAAATCAGAGTACAGCTACCTTGTGTGCTCTGCTGTGAATACAAAGGGGATGGAGGCAAACATTATACAGAGTTCAAAGAGGCAGCGTATCCCTGACTTTGAAATTACCATTTCTGTTTCATCTTAGAACTCATTTTAATGAACTGGCAATGAAGAGAAACAGAAAATTTCCATCTAAGGCTGCAGTGGCATGTGCTATTCTCTAAAAAATGCTGCTGCTTTTAGCAACTGTAAACCAAGGTATCTAGAAAACCAGTTTTACGGAAGAAAGGAATTAACAGTTATTTTATTTCAATATTTGTTGCTAGACGTGAGTGACAAATATGCTGGGTTTGTTTTTCCTCACAGCCTTTTTTTTAATCAGATGTCCTTAGGTGACATTTCACTTTATCTAGTAACAACCCATTGGAGAGAAGAGAATGACCTTCATCATTTGTTCTCTGCCGCACAGAGCTCAGGAGAACAGCACATTGCAGAGATCTCTGAATAGCCTCTTGCATTTCGCCTGCACCTCTTGAGGATTTGAAATACCAGAGCCAGATACTATCATCTGTTGTTTTTAAATACCGCCTTCCACTGTGAGACTGAAAGCTTTAATTTCCCACCAAGGATCCAAGATGTGCAATAAGTGAACATGTTTCCAAGTTTCTCTACATCCTTGTGCCATTATACACAGATAGGTGTTTCTCTTACCGCCATATGGCTTGCAACGCAGAAAGCCACTCTTTCAAAAAGGCTTGGAAGTTATGACTTCTCTGAAATATTCTTCAGCATTAACTCCTTCCTATTTACCCCCCCACTCTCTGTTGACAAAATCATTCTTCAGACATCAGCCTCTTCCCTCCATTCCACCTGGTCATCACCTGAAGATGAGTCCCCATGTGGATGTTCCCCACCAACTCTGCTCACAGAGTACACATAAGAAAGAAAGCTTTTATAATGAGGGTGGTGAGAGCCTGGCCCAGGTTGGCCAGAGAGGTGGTGGATGCCCCATCCCTGGAGACATCCCAGGCCAGGCTGGACGGGGCTCTGAGCAACCTGAGCTGGTGAAGATGTCCCTGCTCATGGCAGGGGTGGCACTGGATGAGCTTGGAAGGTCCCTTCCAACACACCTGTTCTATGATCCTATAATTCTAACTCCGAGCTGCTGGAGGTGCAAGATGAGACCATCACCCACCACACCCCATCAGGCTCCTACCCATCAGCATGGCTGCACTGCATGCTGATTGGCTGAGAGGCAATGTGTCTACTCAGCAATCTGCCAACCACAATGCAACTGGGGCAACGGAGGTGAGCGATTGGCCAGCAAGCCCAGTGCTGTAGGTGCTGATTGGTTAGCAATGAGCGAAACCCAAGTGCTGACTCTTGGGCTTGGAGAACAGTTCTGTCCACCCCGCCAGCACACACAGCTGCAGGGGGATAACGAGGTTGATCTCATCAAGCAGATTTCCATCTGTAGGGAAATAAGAGGATTTGTCTCCTTCTCTTGCTCATCTATTTTCCTAAAGCTTCAAGAGCTTAATGTCTTTGAGATTTAAACTCCCTTCTCCGCAACAGATACACAGAAAACTGGCCGCTACTTTTGCAAAACATAACTAGGGGCTGATGGACAGACGTGCAGACAGCATGATGGCCCAAGCCCAGGACGAAGCACCCGCAATGTGAGGAAGCCTCCTCTGAATGATGAACGCTGGCAGAGCCGGTCCTTCTGACAGATTGTCCTTGGGAGAAGCTCTGCCAGAACGCGCAGCCCTACAGCTCAGTCCCTGGCTGAGCATCCCCGAGCAGCCCTCGTCTCCAAAATGCTGCTCCGTAAGGGATGCCAAACACTTCTCCAGAACAGACTGTAATGGGCTCTGCGGAAAACAGGACCCTCCCTGGAGGCACAGTGGTGACGGGATGGAAAGAAGGGCAGTTAATAATATGATGTAGTTAACAATATAAGTGCCGACTCCAAAACACCCCTCCCTGCAAATAGAGTTGTTCTGGTTCCAGGAATTACCTGACAGTTCAACAAGACAAAAAAAAGAAAAGAGAAATTGGATTCAGGTGCAGCAGCTCCACAATATGCCAGAGGTCACCCAGAGTCTCCTGGTGGCCAATAACGCTGAATTTGTTCAACAAACAATTTAGTGACAGCCGCACGGTCGCAGGGAGGAGTGGGTGGGGAAAGTGCTGCACAACAGAGTATTGGATTTTAAATGTCACTCCGGAGCTGCAGGGGGTGAGTGCAAGGTTTATGACACGCTGGCTGCTTCTGAGCTGGTGGATGCTCAAAAGCAGAATTATCTCTCCCATCTCCCAGCCCTGCAAGGCAAATACCAACAATGTTTTGGAAGGAGATGCTCGGGCTCTCTGGTTATGCACTCCGAGGAGACGAAGCAGCCATTTATGTGGGGTTAGTCGCTTTGCTGTTGTGCTCTTGTTATTCATTCCTCTCGGATAAAAGAACTGACTCAATCTGCTGGGTTACAGCTTTGATCAGCAAAGCCAGTGGAGTAACTCAGATTTACTTTGGTCTGTCAGAAGGAGGTATGTGACCCAGAGAAACCAGGGATCTGAAGACACGGAGATGAGAAAGCTGTGGTACATCGTTCAGAGAATATCCCTGGATTTCAAGCAGGATGAGCATTGTCCACTGCCTTGTCCAGGCTACTTGGAAATGACAAAAGATTTGGAGCTTCCTCATTATGCCCTGGAAGATCATTTCACATTCTGATCAGTCTTATCTGAATATATTTCCCATGCTTCCATTTAACTTTGTTTAATTCTGTCATGCGCTATGTGAAATTTTCAGAAGTTTGTGTTTTCTTTCACACACTTCATCAATAAATACACAGAAAATCAGTAGGAAGAAGGGCTGGGTTGTGTCTGTGAGTGTGTATGTGCAGCTGGAAGGACTGGGAATGAACAGAACCACACGTGAAACATCAGTGTTGAATGCACAGAGAGGCTTAGGAGAAAATGGATCATATTTTCAGGTATCATATGTGAAAGAATATGTTTTATGCAAATATATGCCTGCAATATGCTGGATGTGACAGAAAGGAAGGGAATCCTGCTCTACAGCATCTGAGAGCCACTTGCTATCACAGCATGATCCTGCAGCTGTAGACTAAAATAAAAAATGCTCATGTTTCGCTGCTGTCATAACACAAGGGAAGAATGTGAAACAACCTGCAATAGTTAAATTCCACTTCCAACACTTGAGTGTGAAGTGACTCATCTGGAAGCGCGGTGGCTGAATAAACCCTCTTTTACCAAGCAGGTCCCTGCACAGCCCTCGCTGCAGCTGCTCGCTTTGAAAACCTGAAGGGACACGGAGATTTTATTTTCTTCTCATTGCTCAATAGGGCAGATTCACCTAAAATGGGTGGATGGAAGGGAAGGCTCTCTGGTTTTACTTTATTTCTAGATCAGCTGCCTATATGAGCAAGTCTCAGTCTTCACCTCAAGCTGTCACCCAAGTTACTTGGCTATTTGATAAGACTAATAATAATAATGGACTCATGATAAAATAATAATATAAGAATACTAATAACACCACCAATAGCAATAATTTCTGTTGTCGTTCTGTGAGAGTTACAACAATTTAGAGACAATTTTTCGCGTGGTCTCTGAATGAACCTGCCCTGTTTGCCTTCTTCTGTACAGCTTTGCTTCGGGAGACTGTGTCACATCACACAGAATTACAGAATCACAGAATGTCAGGGATTGGAAGGGACCTCAAAAGCTCATCCAGTGCAATCCCCCCGCCGGAGCAGGAACACCCTGATGAGGTTACACAGGAAGGTGTCCAGGCAGGTCTTGAATGCCTCCAGAGTAGGACACTCCACAACCCCCCTGGGCAGCCTGGGCCAGGCTCTGGCACCCTCACCATGAAGAAGTTTCTTCTCAGTTTTAAGTGGAACCTCCTGTGATCCAGTTTGTACCCATTACCCCTTGTCCTATCATTGGTTGTCACTGAGAAGAGCCTGGCTCCATCCTCCTGACACTCACCCTTTACGTATTTATAACCATGAATGAGGTCACTCCTCAGTCTCCTCTTCTCCAGCTCCAGAGCCCCAGCTCCCTCAGCCTTTCCTCACACGGGAGATGCTCCACTCCCTTCAGCATCTTTGTTGCCCTGCGCTGGACTCTCTCCAGCAGTTCCCTGTCCTGCTGGAACTGAGGGGCCACAACTGGACAAAATATTCCAGGTGTGGTCTCCCCAGGGCAGAGTAGAGGGGCAGGAGAACCTCTCTGACCTACTGACCACCCCGCTTCTAACACACCCCAGGTACCATTGGCCTTCCTGGCCACAAGGGCCCAGTGCTGGTTCATGGTCATCCTGCTGTCCCCAGGACCCCCAGGTCCCTTTCCCCTACACTGCTCTCCAACAGGTCATTCCTCAACTTACACTGGAACCTGGGGTTGTTCCTGCCCAGATACAAGACTCTACACTTGCCCTTGTTCTATTTCATTAAATTTTTTCCTGCCCAACTCTCCAACCAAGAGAAGCAAAACTCCCGAGGCTATTTCTCATTACAGAAACCACCTCTATTAGCATTTTATTGTTTAATCCAAGGAAGAGAGAAACAGAAAAGGAGTCTTGGAGCTCCAAAAGACAACAGAGTGACTGCAGCGTAATGTGTTTAAAGCATCAACTCAGCCACGGTAGCAAAAGGCATAGTTCTTTTGGTCCCTCTCTGTTATAAAGTGATAAGTCTTCATATAAATCTCTCGTTGAAGTTGAAGCTGGTACATTTTAGCTTGATTTCACCATAGCTATGAGGATGAGTACCATGGATGGGCTGATACATGACTATTTTAGTAAGTCACAGTATCTTATTCATACCTCTGAGTGGCTGGAGAAATGTGACACTGTATTTTACCTCCTGGTTTAATATGTGTACAGGCCATCAAGAACCTGCTGAAGGACAGTAAGATTCCAGTAAACTCATAGATAAAGAGGTTCGGAGGGCATCTGGGATCATTTCCACTTCCTACTGGCATCATTTTATGAGCAGAAATGTTAAAGAGTGTGTGTCCTGATGTCCCCAAGCACACGGGTTCCTTGCTGCTCTCACAATGTTTGAATATGCAGCAAAAGCAAGTAAGAACTCAGACTAAAGAAGATTTGGACTAAACTGGTGAAAGCAACCCCAGAATAGAATCAGGCTATGAGGTGACAGAGTATCGTGAGAGGTAAACGACTTTTTCAAGGTCATACAACCGATAAGCAGTAGGGCTGGGGGCAACCCAGGGCTCTCGCATCCTGACCTGGTGTGCCCACCTTTAACAGCGCTGCCTCCATCCTTCAGCTCAGTAATTCCCAATAGGAAGAGAAGGGGAAATGATTGGGCTGTAAAAGCTTTTTCTTGCCAATTTTCATCACTGAATTTTGTGGCAGCGTCTACCAAAGTGGGCTGTGATGCAGGCCTGTTTTTAAAAGCAAGACACAGTGACTTGGGATTAAATCCACTCAGGTAAAATGAAAGTTAGCTTTCAGCTAAAACTTCTTTTTGGTAAGACCCCCTGCAATGCGGAACAGTTTCCTGGGGAAGGACTGGGACTTGATGCTTAAGACATTTTAAACCAGACTGAGTAAGTTTCTGGAAAAAAAAAATCTGTAGAAAACTATTCTGTTTTAAGATTTGCTTTTCTTTTCGCTTCTAAAAATACTTGGTGCAAAGGCCTTGAACTTTGCTTGCAATATGTTGTAATATGGTTTCTTGCAAGAGAAAGAAACAGTAACACACCATTTCATTGGGCAACCATCACTGGAAAAATCACCATGGAAGTAAGGAACTTATGATGTGATTATTCAATCAGATTTCACCACTGTCATGGGGACTGACTCAATCTTAATCTCCCAGCATATCTGGGAGAAAAGGCTAATATATGTTTTTTTAATAAATATTGCAATTGGATATGCTGATAAGGGCGTGAGATACAGTATAGAGTTGCATGGATCACCTTGCTGTTGTCCCATTCTTGGGTTTTCATCTGCGTGTGGATTAGCTCATAGGATGGCTCCATTGCATCCATGTCTGGCTTGGGGTAGCCGGGGATGACGTTGTGTAGCTGGAACCCAAAAGTGAGCAGCCAACTGTTGACATCTGGAAAGGAAGAGAAGCATAAATCAGATTTTCTGATCTCTTAAAGCAGGGTGGCTCAGCAGAACGGCACAGAGGAGGACCCTGGTACTGCTGCGGTGTGGCCAAAATGATGAACATCTACTTCATGTGAAAAGCAGAAACCTTAATGGTCCTTGAAAGAACCGTGTGCCAAATCCGGGCTTTCCACCTCCAACCACAGTCCAATTCTGCACTTGGCCAGCTCTGAAACAGCAGTTTTAGCAGTGGCCAAATGGCTCAAATCAAAGCCAAGTCAATGTCTGTCATTCTCAGCAGGCACCAGGTACTGGTCTGAGGTACGTGGGAGAACCACAGCAACAACAACACACAGATGGAGGCTGAGATGCTCCAGCCAAACTGGAGATGTCGTCCAGTCCTACAGTAAGCTCTGAACATCTCAGCCACAGTATTTCTCTTCCTGAGGACTCCCAAAGACTAAATTTAAGAGCTATGTGAGCCAGAACACCAGGACACACAGGACAAACAGCACAGTCATTTGGCAGGTGCTCATGGAAGAGACTCTGGACACATCGTCTGCTTTTTCCACGGCATTTCCACCTCAGTCCTGACTTTCTTGGGCTGTTCATGAGAAGGGGTAGCTTGAATATGAAACCAGTGTAAAGTCATATGCCATAATTTATAGTGACATTTAAAATCAGCCTCCACACTACCTGCAAGGTATATTATGGTACAAATAGTGTACAGATAGAAGACGACTTTGCTTGGGTACCTTTCACAAGCCCCTTAGAAGGCCATGGATGGTGAGAAACCTGCTGGCTACAAGCGATAAACTATTGTCCTATGCAAAAAGGGGGACCACTGGGCCTAAAGGGGACATTATGGAAATCCCAGCCATTTGGGACATCATTCACTTGACAGTACAGACTGCAGAGTCTTCCCTGATTTTGATCTTACAGCTATTAGAAATATCAGCTGAATGTCAGTCCACTCTGAGATCTGCTTGGGATCAGCATCGCTTCCCCTCTTAACTTCAGAGCATTTGATGATCTCACCTCGTTTGCCTTCACTGAACTCTAGAGGACACACCTGCTCCAATCCTCAAGCAAAATACACTGTGCATTTGGCACACAAACAGCAATTGCAAGAAAAGGAAAGGTATGAAGGTAAAGTTTAACTAATATCAGCTCCCAGGGGTGTTAAGTGTTTTGCACATCACCGGGACTTGAATCTTTGCTTCAAGCTGGATGTGCAAGGGGCTTGATTTTCATTTTGCTAAACTCAATAAACGCTGTAGAAACAATCCGAAAAAGGGATCGATTTAACTAATCAAATATGCACCTTTGAATATTTTTTCTCTATTCCCCATGAGCTTAAATGAATGTTTTGAAGAGCTGGTCAGAAAAGAAATTATGGATGCAAGCAGCAAACAAGGCACTTCCAGATGACTGGAGAACCAGGAGCCAAACAAACACACTATCTGTTGCTTGTTTTCTTACAGGCCAAAATGTTGAGATTGGGCAGATGTCCAAAAAGCCCTTGTGATGATCCATGTGGAAGGGGGAGGATTTCTGTAATAAAAACACTTCTGTTCACTCAATGTACAGATTGTTTTTGGAGTGTCTTTGAAACAGAGAGGTTGGGGCTGGGGGAAGGAAAGAAATTAAAAAGCTCATTTGATTATTTTCTTGCTTAGCACTAAGCCGGCCTGCTTCCAAATCCTTCTCATGTGAAATGAAGACCTTTGATGTACACATTGTGGGCCAGGTGGTCAGGAGAACAAAGTAAAACAGTGAAGTTCGGCATTGATGCACTTCACAAATGTTCAGAGGGATACGGGGCAGGGACGCTGAACAGCCGAAAAATATGTAACATGTCTGGAAAGATTCAAGACAGGCTTTTTTTGCTACTTCCCAGAAAACTGACTTTCAAAACATTTGCAAACAGGAGTTCATTCTTTTTGGGAAGCGGTGTTGGAATACCCAGCACAAAATTTAGAAAAACACAAAAACCCAAAACATGGGAGGAAGGTGTGGAACTGAGAAAACAGAGGGGAAAATATTAGTTTGCCGAGAGGCAGTGACAACTTTTTTTGACAGAAAAGTACATTTCACATCACAGAGGTTGCTTTTTTTTTTCAGCTACAGTAACCCTGCCAACACATTTCACAGTAAATTCATTTGAGGGCAAAGAAAAGGAGTGCTTAATGCAGACACACGTAATGGAAATGTCAGTTCAATCCATCAGGATTGCCGAAGCTGGCAGCAAAGCTCTGCGCCACGAAGTGCACAATCGCTAAAATATTAATGTTTAACAACGGGCCTCTCAAAACACAAATACCTGATTCTCCTGTTCACCCTCCGCCCACCTCCGATTTGTACCCACGAGCTCAGAAACCTCATCGTTGGAGACCAAAACATGTGTTGTTTGCCCTTGTCCTGGGTGCTGAGCTCCCCTGAGGACGGTGGGTCCCAGGGAGGGGATGAAGGGACAGAACGTGGTTTTCTGTGCCCAAATCCAGGCAGATTTGGTTGTGATGACAAGGACATGCTCACGTAGGGTCCTGCCCATGAGATGCCTGGAAGCTTCAGCAGAAAGAACTGCCAGAGCACCAGTCTTGCATCATGGCATCCATCCCATGACTTGGTCCTTCCATGCACTGGGAGAGGAGAAATTTAAAAAACGTATTTGGGCTCTGTATTCTTGAAAGTTTTAAAAAAACACCAACTTTTAAGACAGTGGAAAAAGTTATTCGATGTATATAAAAACTTGTAAAGTGTCAGATTTGGACCTCTTGATGTTATCATCACAGAATCACAGAATGTCAGGGATTGGAAGGGACCTCGAAAGCTCATCCAGTGCAGTCCCCCCATGGAGCAGGAACACCCAGATGAGGTTACACAGGAAGGTGTCCAGGCGGGTTGGAATGTCTCCAGAGTAGGAGACTCCACAACCCCCCTGGGCAGCCTGGGCCAGGCTCTGGCACCATCACCATGAAGAAGATTCTTCTCAAATTTAAGTGGAACCTCTTGTGTTTCAGTTTGAACCCATTACCCCTTGTCCTGTCATTGGTTGTCACCGAGAAGAGCCTGGCTCCATCCTCCTGACACTCACCCTTTACATATTTATAACCATTAATAAGGTCACCCCTCAGTCTCCTCTTCTCCAGCTCCAGAGCCCCAGCTCCCTCAGCCTTTCCTCACACGGGAGATGCTCCACTCCCTTGAGCATCTTTGTTGCCCTGCGCTGGACTCTCTCCAGCAGTTCCCTGTCCTGCTGGAACTGAGGGGCCCAGGTGGTTGGAAATTTTGTCCTGTCTTAACTTGATCAGGAAAGTAAAAATCTGTTAATATGTCATGAAGCAACTCTTCAAAATATGTATCAGTTCAAGACAATGATTTCAAATAAAGATCTTCCATTTTGGTTTTCACTCTTCATTTTTTATTTTCAAGTTTTTGATAATTAGTTTATATTTAACTTCATAAGGTTGAAAACCAAAAAGGAATTAATTCAGACAGTTTTGAGAGCTGTTCACAGCATTTCTGCTGAGAAATCTCTCAAGCTCAGCCCTCTCCCATAAACAAATGCAGTTTTGACAAGTGAGCATTTTCTGATAGGAAAAGTTATCTCAGAATATTCTGTGCCAGCCTTAATTATCAGAGTGAGGCCAACACACAGGATCTTAGTCTGCATCTTTTGGCGTATTTTACTTCCCTCATGGCATCATCTTCCCAGCTCTGGAGAAAACAGCTTTTAATTAAAAAACCCACCAATCTAATCTTTATGATTATTGCAGAAGAACCTGAAAGCACGAATACTGATGGCTGGAAAAACAAATGGTACAGAACAATCCAATATTTTTATTTTGTAACTTTTTTTTTGCTATTAAACCGATCTCATAACTTAGGGGAATGCAAATACTATTGCCTATGGGAATGTTGTGATAGACGCAGCAGGAGCATCCAAAAATTAGTTATATCTCCTTAAAAAGTCTGTACATTTGATTTGTTGTTGTGTCACCTGTGTCACCTTCCAATAGGAAGTATCTAAACAAAGAGAGTCCTCTCAAACATTAGTGCCAGTTTTGCACAAAGTATGAATATAGGAAAGACATTTAACCTATAGAACAATTTTCTGTATTTAAAAAGCATACAGAGAGCTCATGTTATTGCCATTTTACAAAGTCCCAGGGGAAGCAGTTCAGAGGTTATTTCAAGTTGTGGGGTAGGTATACCCTAAAACCTGGCCTTTAAGTCTAATGCACCTGCTTTTATTGACTTTTAATAGAAACTGTTAATTCTGTGGGGCAGATTAACTTTGAACTACACGGTTTAGTGAAGTGTGCTCTGAAACAGCTGACTGTAATAAAAGGTTTAAGTTGCTGTTGCTGTTTTTCTAAAACAAATCTGCATGTCATTTGTTTAGTTGCAAATAAATTGCTAGGCAAGCCCGTGTAAACAGAGCTGCCCTTCTACAAAGAGAAAGGTTATCAGGACATTAATTGGTAGCTAAACTTGGGATAGCTGAGGGAACGAAAAACTGGAAGCAAAATAAAGAGAACAAACAGCAAGGAAGAGAAAAGGAAACAGGTTTGGGAATTACAACCTCCATCTATGCTAATGAATTAAACATGCCCCGGACACAGGGGTCAACTGGCAAAGAAAATCTTGTGTTCATTATATTAAACACTGGAAAACCACATGGTGATCAGGATTCTGCAAGAGAAGAAACTTATCCACTGATGGCAAGCTTGTGAATATGTTAATTAATTTAAATGTCTTACCTGTCATGTAACATTTGATATCCTGAGAGTTGCTAATGGGATTGTTGTTTTTGAACATGTACAGGTTGAAAGGCATTATGTTATTGCTACTCAGATGCTTCCACATCTCATGGTCTGGACTTGTCCACCGACCCGCTAGCACATCGTAGTCTCTCCGTCCCATGTGGATAAGCTTTGTGAGGGGGTCATACAGCCCCCCGTGGTAGCCGATGATGATCTGGAAGTTGGGATTGGTGTCCATGTAGATCTCGCCATACGCTGTGTACAGTATCTGCTTAATCATTAAGCCAGTCCCGCTGAAGACGGCCAAGGGGGTGCCAATGTTATCGCAGGCGATGTAGAATTCATCACCGCTGCTGAGCTCCATCGCAAAGAGGTGGCCTTGGAGGTCATAGTAGAGAGAGGTGATCTCGGAGCTTGAGTGGTTGTACAAGTGCGTGACCTTGGTTGGGTTGGTCAGGTCTGCGTAGAAGAACTGCAAGTGATGGCCATGGCTGGTTTTGCTAGAGACCCTCCTTCCTAGGCCATCGTAGCGGTATTTCACGCTCCACCCACTAGCTTTATTGTAGGCTTTGATGAGCAGGCCAGCCGAATTGTACTCAAAAATATCATTGCCCCTTTGCTTCAGGAAGCCGTCTTCATCCATTTTGTACTGAACATCCCCCAGTCTAGTAATCCTATCCCTGAGGTCGTACCTGAGCGGCGTAAGGCGGGCACTGTTCCCCGGACTCAACAAATGGAGGTTTCCATTTAGGTCATAGCTGTAACGCCAGAGTGGTTTGTCATTGATGGACACTGTCTGCAACTGGCCATCAGCATCATACTCATATGAGTATCTAGTTGTGTTTGCATAAGGCCCGACCTTCAGCTCTTTCTTAACCACTCTCCCCATGTTGTCATACTGCACGGTCATCCAGTACATCAGCGACCGGAATATCTCGTACTGGACCTCCTTCATCCTGCCGTACGCATCGAAATGTTTAGTGTGAGTCATGACAGCAGTGGTGATAATCTGGTTGATATCGTAGTAAATGACTCCGAATTTACCAAATTGCTCAGTTTTGCCTGACACATCATCGTACCTGTAGAGATCAATGGGTAAAGGTGTCTCGTTGATGACTGCTTGCATGCTGGTCACCCGAAAGCTGTTGTCATAGTTATAGTCAAAGCGTGCGTTCACCATGCCTTCCTCAGTGAAGCGGAAAATCTGCCGATCAATGAGCGGTCCGATCTGTCTGTACCTGATTGTACATGTGAACCCTTCGTTCTGCAAGTTTATTGTCTTCAGCATGCCAGCGGTTTCGTCATAGGTGAAACTGATCTTCGTGGTGTCGTAGAGCATCTCGGCCAACTTGGACAACTTTCCATACTTGTAGATGACACGTCTCCCTGTCCCCAGGTACAACGTGTGAAGGAGCTGCTCATCCTCCGTGAAATCCTGTATTACTGAGGCGTTGCCTTCAGGTGGTCGGTAGATGTTCCGGTAGTAACCAATGGAACGAATGGTTTCTAAAGTCTGACGGGCAACGTTGGGCATGGTCACCGATGACAACCGGTCATTCTTGTCAAACTCAAAGATGTACTGTCTCTGGCTGTGAAGGAGCAGCACCATGGACTGGATGGGAAGGAGAAAAACATAGATTACATTCCTGGCTTTCAGGCGAAATTACACTCAACTCTCACAAAACCTTCAAAATTCTCCAATCCAAAGAGCAAAGCAAGTGAGATAAATCTCTGCACCCATAGGATTAAATGGTGAGAGGTATGAAGCTGCACAGCACATCGAGCATCCCCAGGGAGGAGTGGGGCAGAGGAAAAAGCCATTAATGCAGTCAGGAAGGTCTAAGTTCAGAATGCTCACTTGTTTGAATCAATACTCCATAGCTAGCTGTCTCTACCCAAACTCTCTTCACCAATAGCTTTTACAGATTAAATAAATTACCTTTGTAGAGTGAATTAGACAACGCTTGAAAAAGTACCCTCCGACACCTTCCAATGCCCAATTAATTCATTGTGTCTCCATATCTTCCATTATTCTCTTAATGCAAACTTCTGCCTGAATTTGGTCATTTTTGTTTGTTTGTTTAATGTAACGAACAATCCGCACAGATCGTATGATGCAAGAAGCAAGTCAATACCTTTTGCTTTTTAAAAGCCATTCTACTGTAGTTTCCTTAAACTGTTGTAGGGATAGGCTTTATATAAAACTCAGGAATATAAAACTCCAGTCCCTGGTATGGAGCATACGGATCTGTAGGATACTGGGCAGTGTAATGATGAATGGTAATACCCAGAAGAATTTAAGTCCCATGCCAATCTACAGAGTGCAGACTACAGAAAACATTGCAAAGAGTGTGATGACAGTCTAGCTGGATTTGTGACTTGCACTTTTTATTACATGTATTTCCTAGAAAGCAGGAATGGGTCACTCAAAGAAGGCAGGATGTCAGAATGTATGGATTGTTTTCACATGGAAAAGCCTACTGGAAATTCCTACCTTTCATTCCTCTGACTTTACCTGAAGATATTTTATATTGCAGCTAGCTCAGCAGAGGAATGTTATGTTTAAAAAATCAAATGCCAAAGCTTCACAGCATTAAGACATTCTCTTGATGTGACTGGGAAGAAACTTCCCAGGCTATTTTCAACTGCTCTTTCATGGTTTGGCATCAAAGTTACTAGGTGCACATCAGTGTAGGCAAAAGAGGAGTATTGGACCATAAGGACCATTAATCAGGTGATGTGAAGGAGTGCAGCTGTCCTGAAGTCAAAGGATTAAAGCCCATTTGCACCAAACGCACCATTTCTGAGTGATATGAGGATTCTCACCTTCTCCAAGTAAGTGTAGCTCCATGATTTGCCATCAGCAAAGATCCTGGATGTAATTCTGCCAGACTGATCGTACTCCATCCTTTCTGACATCGTGCCTCTCTGAATGCCTGCGATGTGTCCTCCTGGGGAATAGGTGACATTGACCCCGTTCAGTCTGCTGCTGGGTGACCAGAGACTGGGCCTCCCTGCCTGGTCATAGAGGATGCGGAGCGTGAACTTGCGGTGGTCATCATAGATTTTCTCTGTCCTTGTCACACGGTCAAAGTCAAGGGACAGCAGGTTTCTGTTGTGAACCTACAGGACAGAGATGGAGAATTAGGAAGCTGGAAAAAGTTCAAGTTTAAAAGAGTAGCCTCATTTCACCAAACACCTCTTTAGGCCACACTGGAGAGCCTGCAGCTGTTCATTGACTCTGGATAAGATTTTCAAAGCAAAGAGTTTTCCTAATGTTGCTTCTGTTGACTTCAGTGAGGAGGCAGAAAAACAGAAGATACTTTTGAAACACTGCCACGGTGAAGGAATATTGCTTATATCCCAAACCTAGGCTTAGGACTGCTACAGCAGATGTGATTATACACCTACAGAAGATGAGAACTTGTGAGGAATATTTACAAGGTATTCTGCTTGTCAAACCTAGGATATATAGTTTTTTTCCTTTCGTGCACATCAAAAGATAATACTTGTAGAAAAAGAGATGGATGTTGTGTCAATGTAGTGGAAAGCAGAGCTTTTCTTTGAGTATACTGACTGTACTGCATGCACTGGAGGTCAAGCCTTTCCCCCGAGATGAAATATGGAGGCCTTGACCACTGGAGATGTTACACAGTGCAGGAACTTTTCTGTGAGAGCTGGAGTTTTAGCTTCATTGTCCTGAGGTTATTCGGTGTTGCATAATTACACTCCTGTTACCTCCACTGCCTCTGCCTTTCCAAAGATCAAAGGTATCTACTTCAAAGGCAGGAGCAGGAACACATTTTGATTCAGGGATTGTAGCACACAGCAATACGAAAAGGAGCTGGTAATACAACTCATATTTAGCTACACATGCAAGGAGACTCAAACAGCCACATCACCACAGCAGCAAAGTACTCAGCAAGGACAAAAACCCCACATTCCCAGGATGCAAGTTCAACATCTTGCCCTGTCCTGCTCTGGGTAAAGCAAACACTCCTGACCCGAGAACTGTTCTCAGCCCTGGTCTTGGCCATTACTTCAGGGTGTGCGATTGAATTCCTGCTATATGTCTTATGAGGACAAGCTGAGAGAGATGGGGTGTTCGGCCTGGAGAAGAGAAGCTCCGGGGAGACCCTATTGCGGCCTTTCTGTACTTAAAAGGGGCTGATAAGAAAGATGGGGACAAAGATTTTAGCAGGGCCTGTTGCGATAGGACAAGGCGTGATGGTTTTAAACTAAAGGAGGGGAGATTTAGTCCAGACATGAGGAAGAAATTTTTGACATTGAGGGTCATGAGGCCCTGTTCCAGGTTGGCCAGAGAGGTGGTGGATGCCCCATCCCTGGAGACATCCCAGGCCAGGCTGGACGGGGCTCTGAGCAACCTGAGCTGGTGAAGATGTCCCTGCTCATGGCAGGGGTGGCACTGGATGAGCTTGGAAGGTCCTTTCCAACCCAAACTATTCTATGTTTCTGTGAAATAATACAATGCACATGTTTCTTTATTGCAGGGATAAGGCACAAGGCAGGGACTTCTGCCATGGATGAAGGGAGAGGAGCCAACTCTGATGCCTTTTCCCCAGTCTCCTCAATGCCAGCCTGGCTCTGCACTTGACCAGGCAGCAGTAAAGCAACACAAATACACTAAAGCAGCACAAATATGTTAAAGCAGCCTCCTTCCCTTCTCCTGTACCACACACCCCATGGAAAGTTGTGATGCTCTGTTCCACCCACCCAGTGGTGAGATATTTCCACAACTTGGCTGGCTACGAATTCAACCCATTACTGGCCTACAGCAACACAGGCTCCATCTGCAGTGAGAGCATTAAGTAAACTCTGCTCCAGGGGTGGCACTGGATGAGCTTTGAAGGTCCCTTCCAAGCCAAACTATTCTGTGATTCTATATTTTGAGTCATGTGAGAGAAAGGATGTGACAGAGCCAACGGAGAAGGGGCTCCTCATCCCTGGAGGGCTGGAAGAAGGAAGGGTAGGACCACTGCAATGGTTTTGGGCAGGTGTTTGTGCAGAAACCTGGAGAATGGGGACACTGTAAAATCAGAATTCTGAGGAAACCATCTCAGGAGCTGAGGCTGGAAGAGGCAAAAGCACAGCTGAGAAAATGTGGAACTGAGCTGAGGATGCATGTAGCCAGCTGAGAGAAGCCAGAGAAGGAATCGGTACCATGATGTAAGTGTGAAGATGATGTAAGAAGAGGTCAGCACAAGAATGATTTTCAGCTTACGAATAACAATGCTAAAACACAGGTATGACTCAAGGAAAGAAGTGGCAGGGAAAGGCAGATAATGCTCCAATTAAATGTGTGTAAAATAGAATGTAAATGGGCAATAGGAGAAAGAGGGAATCAGCCAACAGCCCACTGTAACAGGCAAGCTGGGAAATAATTAAAAAGGTATCAAAACTCTAAGCACAGATGCACACATGTAACTAACAGCGCAATTTGACATCTTGTAGGTGCTTGCTGCTATAAATAGAGAAACAGAAGTGACAATTGCCCACAAAAAAAAAAAAAAAAAAAAGCAGAAAAACAGGAAGGAATAGCATCTTTGCTTTCTATCTACTCACAAAGCAGCTCCAGCCCAGCAGCTGCAGCTTCTTCTGCTACTGGTCTCTGCCAGAAGAGCTGGGAAGAGCTCTTCCAGGGCTGGGACAGGAATCCAGGCTGCAAGTGGCCTCCCTGCTCCATCTACCAGCAGCAGTGCCATGCACCGCACTGGAAGGACCAAATAACCCATCCCAGATCCCTCGTAAGCTCCGTCCAAATCTCTGCATCCCACTGCTGGTGCCCTAAGTCATTCCACCCTCCCTGTGCTCTGGAAAGCAATTTCTGCAGGACTAGTTGGAAACAGGCTCCCTTTTCACTTTTATTTTAATGATTTGTTTTCTCCTGCTTGGTGTGATCTCTCTTCTCTCCGAGAAGTGTTGCGGTGCCAACAGCCACCCCTCAAGGTGACGGACAAAGTGAACCCTACCCTGCCAGACAGCCTCTGAACAGGGGCTAAATCTTTTTCCATCCTTGTTCAAGGGCATGCCTTGAACAGAAGTGAATTTTCCGCAGAAGCACTGACAGGGCTGCAGGCTTCAGTCCAATAACTGTGTCTTATGGTGAGCAACTAAATAAGGTGCCATCCTACATCCAGGAGTATTTATCCTGGAACAGGGTCTGAAAAATTCCTGAAAAAAGCTTTTGCCTCTCAGAGCGTTTAACAACAGTTGTGATCAGCACAGGACTGAGGGAGGGTAAATTTAAATCCACAGTGTATTTGACCTCCTCTCTACAATGTGTGAGAGACTAAATTTAACCCCAAACTCTACAGTACTTTATTCAATCCTTTAGCTTGCTCTGGGAAAGCAAGAGCATAAACACGCCACCATCTCTGATTTCTCCAGTGCTTCCTATTTAACTCCTTTATCTTAAATTATCATTAAGAACCATCCATTGACCCTTCCAGGAGAACAAGAGAATGCAAGGGGAAGATTTCTCATGAAAACACTCCGGTAACCTTCAGCAGAGGAGGGCAAACAATACTTCGGCAATGAGAACTCCAGAAATGAACAACATCCACCTGATAAATGGCCTCCTACAAAGCAATTTCCCCAGTGAATTGCTAAAACCGTTGGGGTGACCATAGCCAGACCTCGACACCTTGCAGGAACTGTGGAGATGATGCTGGACTGTCCTCATTAGTCAACACATTAGGAATGGTTAGCAGCATATCCCAGGAGACCTCTGTGGTCCTGCTGGTTCTGGGGATTGTCTGGGACACTTGGTCTCAATGCCACCTTTAACCTGCTGCCAAGGTCTTGGGAAAAACAAAGTGAATTACAATGGGAGTTTCCATGGTTAAATAAACACAAAAACTGAGCCAGCAGCTCTGGCTCTTTTGGCTGTCCTTTCTGCTCCCCTCTCGGAGATTATTTTACATCCTTCTTTATTGAAAAACTCAAGTTTGATTAAAAAAAAAGGCAAACAGAAAGAAGGAGCTCTGTTCCTTGGAGCAGAGTTTACTTAATGCTCTCACTGCAGATGGAGCCTGTGTTGCTGTAGGCCAGTAATGGGTTGAATTCGTAGCCAGCCAAGTTGTGGAAATATCTCACCACTGGGTGGGTGGAACAGAGCATCACAACTTTCCATGGGGTGTGTGGTACAGGAGAAGGGAAGGAGGCTGCTTTAACATATTTGTGCTGCTTTAATGTATTTGTGTTGCTTTACTGCTGCCTGGTCAAGTGCAGAGCCAGGCTGGCATTGAGGAGACTGGGGAAAAGGCATCAGAGTTGGCTCCTCTCCCTTCATCCATGGCAGAAGTCCCTGCCTTGTGTCTTATCCCTGCAATAAAGAAACATGTGCATTGTATTATTTCACAGAAACATAGAATAGTTTGGGTTGGAAGGGACCTTCAAAGCTCATCCATTGCCACCCCTGCCATGAGCAGGGACATCTTCACCAGCTCAGGTTGCTCAGAGCCCCGTCCAGCCTGGCCTGGGATGTCTCCAGGGATGGTTCATCCACCACCTCTCTGGGCAACCTGGGACAGGCTCTCACCACCCTCAGTGTAAAAACTTTCTTCCTCATGTCTATCCTGAGGGAGGAAGGGAGGGAGGGAGGGAGCTGTGGAACCAGCCTCATCATGCTGGGAGCTGGTCGAGCTCAAGGCAACAGGTTGTCAGTCCCCAGGGACACCCTGCAACCATGGGAGGAAGGGCCACCAAAACCATGCAGACGCATGCGATGGCAGCAGGAAGATGCTGTTTTTAGGCAACTCCCTCTTCTACATTGGTCAGATCCTGTTCTCCTCATCCTGAAGGCTTTCTGGAGTGATTCTGCAGCCTCTCTGGGATTGCTCCTTCTCCATGGAGCATCATGTCTTTGCTGCTGTCTCATGCGAGCAGCGGGATGAGGGGAGGAGGAAGGCAGTGATTTGTTCACATATGGCAGAAAATGATAACATTTCCCAAAACCAACAAAAACATTTTGAACTTAACTTCCTTGAACTTCTCCCTTGCCAGGGAAAGCAGCAATTACTGGTACGAGGGAAGAGGAGAACATGACACACAGAATATGTTAAAATGCCGGGCAATCCCCAGGGAGGCAATTAGCACCTCGCAGGTCTATGTCTTAGGGGTGCAGATGCTGCCATGCAGGTACAAACAGGCAGCTTAAAACCTCTTGTACACCCTCAGCTACTTTGAACCCCTGAACACAGCCACAACTGAGCCCTTCAACCATGTAAGATGATCTCCTGCCTCACCAGAAGGGCCCCGATAGGCTCAAAATGTGAATAAATGCTGGCAGATTTACGGGGACACAAGTGACCAGCCTGAAAGCTCATTTTGCAAGTGCTTTTCCAAATGCAGCAGAATATAAAACAAAGACACATTCTGCATTTCAATCTACTGTGAAAATTCTGGGATATAAAACTGACACGGGCAGCTGAGCTGCGGCTAAATGAGTGGAAACTGCTTTGAACACCAAATAGCTGTGACACAGCTGCAGATTTCAGAAGGCTCTCTCCTTTCAGAGAAAGACCTGTCTGATAATTTCGCTGGTTATTAAAATAAAATAAAATCAAAACCCCAAGACAAACCAAACAAGAAGCGTGATGCCAACTGATCTGCAGATGTACAGCAGTTCCTACTGAAGGAGCAGCTTTAGCTTTCACTGTGGTTTTCAGCTTTTTTCCTGATACTGAAATAAGAGGGTATCAAGGCAAGAGGAAAAGAGCTGTTTTAGGGAGGTTGAACAGCAATGGTTGACAAGTGTGAGTGAGGAGAGATGGGAGAAATCACACCAAGGTGGCAGGATTGTTTTGCAGGGAACAGGGAGAGGTGAAGAGCAAAGGCTGGGAAACACTTATTCTGAAACCAGAACATTAATATCTCCTGCGAAGCTGAAGTGCGAACAAATAGCTGCTGTCCTTTTGCTGTGGTGGCATTAGGCAGCACTAAGTGTTTGTCTCAGAGGGTCTGAACGTGCCAGGTGCTGAGCAGCTTCCCAGGAACGGCTCATCAGCCCGTGACTCGGAGACTAGCAAGGTGCAGGGTGATTGCCCAGGACTCGCTGTTACAAATTACCAGCCTTGCCAGAAGTTAGCAGAGGAATTACAGGCTTGTTGGACAAGATCTTTAAACAGCCCTGACAAGCCTGCGGTGCATTGTGTGGAACAATGTTTTCAAAATACATCAGTCTCGAGCACAGAAAGGACCACATGCTCCTGGAGGAGGGACGGCCATCATGTTGGAGCAGTTTATAACACTTCATTTTGGGGAACAAAGGCAATTGCGATGAAATGCTCTGTGAGCTCTTCAACGGGTTTAACAGATTAACAAGTTTCAGGAATGAAGAGATTTTTCTGAGGCTGCCCATTGAACAATAATCATAGAATCAGAGAATGGTTTGAAATGGACCTTATAGGTCATCTAGTTCCAACCCCCCTGACATGGGCAGGGACACCTTCCACTAGACCAGGTTGCTTAAAGCCTCGTCCAGCCTGACCATGAACACTTCCAGGGATGGGGCACCCACAACTTCTCTGGGCAGCCTGTTCCAGTGCCTCACCATCCTCATGGGGAAGAATTTCTTCCTTATATCTAATCTAAATCTCCTCTTTTTCAGGTTAAAGACATAACTCTTTGTCCTGGGACCTATAAAGTCCCTCTCCAGCTTTCTTGTAGGTCCCTGTTTGGTACTGAAAAGCCGCAATAAGGTCTCCCCAGAGCCTTCTCCAGGCTGCACAACCCCAGCTCCCTCAGCCTGTTCTCATATGCTTACAAAGCTTTTGGTGCTCAGGTCTATTAGTGCCAGCAGCACAGGTAGAAAATACCTGTACTAACTGGTGCAGTATTTTATAGTTATGATCATCCTTTCCTTGCTTAAACAACCTGACATGTTGGTTAAACCTGCAGTGTCTGATGGGAGGTCACACATTCCCAGTGATGCAGAAGACTTGTAGACAAATCAGCAATGCCACCTGTGATGGCTAAGAGAATGTCAGCACATAAGGAGATGTATAAGGATATATTCAAGTCATAAAGGTTGCATCACTGAGGATGAACAGCTCGTTCTCTGTCCTGCAGACTCGTCCCTATTGCAGATGATACAAATCAGCCCCGTCCCTTTCTGTCATGAGGTTGAAGACTGATGAGGAGTCCAAAACTGCTCTCACTGCTCACTTACCCTCAGCCGACGTCCAAAGACGGTGACCTGCCCTCTCGCTTGCTCCTTCCTCTGCCTCCACTCCACGAGATTGAGGCCGTTGTCGATGGGCAGGGTGACATTCCTCTTGCCCACCGTGGGGTTGACGGTGCCAGCCAGCAGGTGCGGCTCGGTCTGCAGGGCCACCTCCATGCCATTGGCGAGCATCAGTCTGAGAGAGCCGTCAGCGCCGATGTAGTAGCTGTTTCGGACTTGGTCTGAAGACAGAAAAGAGATCGTTTCAATGGGCTGTCCAATGATACAGCTCCAGGTTTTCATTTTCTCCCTTACCCAGGCTTCATCAGCATTTCTGGTGGTTGTAACCAAATGCACTGTCCCACACACAGTGAGCAAAATCTTGTTTAATCATAGAATAATTTTGGTTGGAAGAGACCATCAAGATCCCTAAAAACCTCATCTAAATGTCTGTTCAACCCCTCCAGGGATGGTGACTCCACCACTGCCCTGGGCAGCCTGTTCCAATGCCCCACAGCCCTTTGGGGAAGAAATTGTTCCCAAGATCCAACCTCAACCTCCCCTGGTGCAACTTGAGGTTGTTTCCTCTGGTCCCGGCGCTTGTTCCTGGGGAGCAGAGCCTGACCCCCCGTGGCTCCAAGCTCCTTTCAGGCAGTTCAGAGATCAGAAGGTCTCCCCTCAGCTCCTGTTCTCCAGCTGAACCCCCCAGGTCCCTCAGCCGCTCCCATCACACTTGTGCTCCAGCCCCTTCCCCAGCTCCATTCCCTTCTCTCAACCCACTCCAGCACCTCAAGGGTTCTCTTGTCTTGATGGGCCCAAAACTGAGCCCAGGATTTGAGGTTTGGCCTTCACAGTGCCCAGCACAGGGACAGTCACTGCCCTGGGCCTGCTGGCCACACCAGTGCTGGTACCAGCCAGGATGCTGGTGGCCTTCTTTGCCACCTGGGCACACGCTGGCTCATGTTCAGCCAGGTGAATCAGTGAAAGTAAAGACAGGCGATATCTTTTTCATTCTGATGAGATTCTGCACTTCAAAGTCTTGCAGAAAAGTCTCACAGAGGTTAAAAAGGGCACCAGTGGAAGAGCTGCATAATATCCCAGCAAAAGGACCCAGGTTCAAACCTCTTCCTCTAGACTAAAACACTGGGTGGTGAGATATTTGTTTTAAACTGCAGTCCAGCTGAAAATTTTCCATGCTTTTATATCTTAAAGATCCCAATTTCACCACAATATATGAAAAGTGGGTCCAACTACTTTCTCCAGCTTATTTGGCATCTCACAAGTTGCAGGAAATTGCACAGTGAGCATTAACGCTCACCAGTTCCCCAAACAACAGCCCAACCCCTTGACTTGTGAAAGCTTTCAGGAGGAGACCCAAGACCTCATGTTTGGAGAGAAAGCAGAGGCACTAAGCTCCCACACATCTCTGTATGTCTGGCCTCGACTTGCTCCTAACGGATCAGCAGATTTTGAGGCCAGGATTTGGGAGTTCAGGAGTGGAAGAGAAGAGCAATATCCCTTCCATATCCTTCAGGAGCTGGGCAGGCTAAAACCTCATCCTTGGAATCTCCAGCTGGCATTGATGTCTGCAGGGAGGAGCTCATGAAGGATAAGAAAGCATGAGACTTGCTTTCTTACCGTTCGACTCAGTGCCAGTGCAGACTGGCTTTAAAAGCACATTAATCAAAGACTGCTTTATCTAAAGCTCCTCAAAAACTGGAAAATATTACCATTTCTGTCTCCCAGGCTGCCATAAATACCTAATTGTGAATAAAGACACCCATTAAAAATTCATGTCAATTGTTTTTCCGTTCTGAGGCAAGTTGGGTTTTGTTCACTAGTTGCTCTGCCATAGCTCAGCAGGAAACAAGGTCACAGCGAAATTATCATCTCTTGTCTGGATGACATAGATCAGCAAAGAGTACCGGTTGGTATAATTAGGAAAGGAAACCTGACATCAATTGGTCTTTTTTTTTTATTGTAAGTCTGATCCTGCTCCTGTTGTAGCCAGCTGGAGTCTTGCCATGCTGATCTCAGCAGGATCACAACTCAACTTACTGTACCCAGCAGTGATGGTGTAAAACACTGTGGCACTGGATTTTGCCACTATAAACATACAGAAGTGACCCACAGAGCAGATCCAAGTATTTTAGTTGTACCACGGAGTACTTAAGCTGATGGTCTTTTGACATAGACTCCAGCAGGATCAAGCCCATGGACATCTCAAGCTTGATTCTGCAAATGGAGAGGAGGGGAATGGTCAGGTGGCCGTCACACTTTCATTCTTAGATGCTTGGTTCTGTGAGAAAGTGGTGGAGATCCACTTTAAATAAATCAGTGAAGTATCACTGCACAGCTAATATATCCCTCTCTCCTCCATCCTTCATCAGGAAGCACGGGAAAGCTTGAAGCTCTCTGTGGAATTCACTGGACAGGTGATGTTCCCTTCGTGTCACACAAGCATGACTGAAGGGTTACGGTGGATTGTCACCAGTGGTGCGCTACAGTGTGTGGAATGTAAATCCTCCACTTCCAACATTTTCTCAAGAGAAGACTTTTAATTGGTTTTGGAAGACCTTTCTCAAGGGCTACATGAAACCCAAGGCCCATTGGATGCTGTATTCTATGCTGCTTTGGCTCCAGGGCACTAGTGCCCTATTTTGGCCTTGAACAAATGTCATTAAACCAGAAGACAAAATCCACCAGAGGTCCTGAGGTGCCTGTTAGCTGTAGAGGCTCCTAAATTCAGCAATCTGTAACCTTCTGAAAATGCCTTCTCAGACCTCAGCTGTTCACAGTGTGATCCAGGTTTCTTGAAAGGTTCATCAAGGCTTTGTGAAAGCTGGCCAGAAGTCCGGAAGGAAAGCTCACGAGAACCTCTCATGCAAAGGGAATCTGCAATTTGCATTCTCCCTGGAAGTCAATGGAGCAGGCGAGATACTCACAGACCTTGAGAACAGCTCCAGCTCCATCCGCTGGAGAGGCACTTGGAAAGCAAATTACATGTCAGCTGTGCTCAGTACATCCCTGGGCAACTCCTTATTTCAGTTTCTACAGTGCTGGTCATGAACAAATAGCTCAGTTTGGGAATTCACAGTCCCTAATGCCCACGGGAAAGCCACTCTTAGCAGGTCACAGGGCACATCTGCTCTAACATTATCTAGATCTTCATTTTGAGATAAGGGCGTTTCTTCAGATCCAAACAGTTTCGTAATTTTATACTTCTGAAGATGGTTAAGCTGTTTGGAATAGTGAATGCCCTCCAGCACAGTGTCCTGTGCTGGAGGGCAGCACCATGAGATAATTGACCGTGGCACCATTATGTAACTGTGCCTTGAGCTCTGGGTGTATAAATCACATCACAGTCAATTATCTCACTAAAGGGCCCCCAACAGTGGGCTCTATTGCTTAATTAGGCTCTTGAGGTGAAGCCAACCTTGTGTCTGTGTAGTTGCCAGACATCTCAATGAGAGCGGCTGGGATGGGGTGGGGTAGGTTGGATCTGCTTTGCAGGCTGAAGGAAAGAATAAGAAAGTCATTGTGTTTCTCCACAGGAACAGTGAGGACGGATTGAAGGGGCTGGCAGAGGAAGGAAAGGCAGAGTTCAGGCATAGTGGGCACTTCCTTTATAGGGAGAGGGAGAGAAATGTGTGTCCCAGAGATGTGGGAACAAATGTGACTCTGGAACACGCTGATCTCACTCGGAGCACTTTGTTCCTCACAAGGGGAAATGGTGTTTGACGCCCCATTTCCATCAGGCACAGACTAAGGGTGAAAGAGAGCTGGGAAGTGAAGAAAGCAAAGAGTCTGAAAGTCCCTTGCCTTTCTCCGAACCCCAGGGAACAGTAGTGATGGCTCACCCTGACTCCAAGGAGGTTTCAGCCTTCAGATCCTGGAGATCCAGGTTCTGCACAACTTCTTCCCCTACCAGTATGTCAGCACAGTGATTCCCTGCTATTTATTTTTCTTTTCCTTCCCACTTCAACACCTTTTCCTCCACCTCATCCATTGTCCACTTGCCCACCTTACCATCACTGGCAGAACTGTGCTCATTTCTAACAGCCACAAACGAGTCCCACCAGTCCTACCCTGGCTGACCAACTCTCCATTCCTCCTTTGTGCCTTTCCACACCAGCCTTTTAGCTCAAACATAGCCCTTTTGGGGACAGGGACGGTCACTTTCTGGATGCTGCCTTGTGAATGTTTGAACAGCCAGTGAACAATTAGAGAGCTCTCCAGCAACCAGCTGGAAGCCTGTTCCAGGAGGAGAGTAACTCTTAAGTTACAGCCATTAAGAGAACAAAGCAAAGGGGTCGGCTGGAAGTGCAGCTAGATTTATGCAACCTTTTTTGTTATAACAATAATGCTAATGATGTACTGCATGAGGGCTGCACAGCAAGGGGGATGGCTGAGAATGAAGCAGAAAACAGCTGCAGAGCCACCACAGCACTACGGCATGTGGCTGAGTAGATGTGAGTGTGGGTCTGCACGTGGGGAGCTCTGTGGTGCTGAGATTATCATAGGATCACAGAATCATAGAATAATTGGGTTGGAAGGGACCTTCAAAGCTCATCCAGTGCCACCTCTGCCATGAGCAGGGACATCTTCACCAGCTCAGGTTGCTCAGAGCCCCGTCCAGCCTGGCCTGGGTTGTCTCAAGGGATGGTTCATCCACCACCTCTCTGGCCAACCTGGGCCAGGGTCTCACCGTCCTCAGTCTAAAAAATGTTTTCCTCATGTCTGGTCTGAATCTCTCCTCTTTTAGTTCAAAACCATCACCCCTTGTCCCATCATAACAGGCCCCACTAAAAAGTCTGTCTCCATCTTTCTTATAAGCCCTATTTTAAGTACAGAAAGGCCACAATAAGGTCTCCCCATACTCTTCTCTACTCCAGGCTGAAAAATCCCAGCTCTCTCAGTCTGTCCTCCCAGCAGAGCTGTTCCAAGCTCAGATCATTTCTGTGGCTCCTCTGGCCCCTCTCCAACAGGTCCATGTGTGTCCTGTGCTGAGGGCTCCAGAATTGGATGCAGTATCAAGACAATGCCTGTTTTCTGATGGACAATCCATTGTGTCCAGCTTGGCCGGGAGAGGGACAGTGGCCCAACTCACCTTGGAGCAGGGTGTAGAAGGCTCCTGATGCCGACAAATTGGTTGTTATCGTAACATCATCCTTGCTGGAGGTTTCCACCTGGACATGCACGGAGCTGTCGGTGTCGCTGCGGAAGCTGCTCACTTGGCCCGTGGGGAAGGTCACGTTGGTCAGGCGGCCAAAGCTGTCGTACCTGAAAGGGAGGTTGGAGTGAAGTCAACAGAGGAGTGGGATACAGTAATCACTTGATAAAGCAGAGACCAAATCTTGAAGTCTTCAGCCAGATTTTTCCCAGAGAAAAACGCATTGTCACTCTGTCAGACTGTCTTGACTTTTTCGGTTTCATGAGGAGAAAATCATGGCTTTTAGCTGAAGAAAATCAAGCAAAGAACAGAAAATGACTAAATAAGTATTAGCCTGTATTTTTACAACATTTTTTCTGATACTTATCACCTGCACTGTGCTTTTTGTTTACAAGAGTGACTTTATTTCCCATTCGCTGTGCTGCGACTTATGGAAAAGCACTGTCCCATGTATCCCGTCTAGCAGAACTAAGAGTTTCTGAAGGCCACCAACTGTTTTGCCTGCTTGTGTCCTGAGGTTTTATTTTCTGCTATCTTATTTTAAAAGCTAATGTTAAAGCAGAAGCAAGGACCTGCCAGATTGGCCATATCAGGTAGAAAACTGTCCTTTCTGAACATGGTGTAGAGCCCTGAGCACAGCTGAGACCCCCGTGTTTACCTTTTACTGTTCCTAGGACCATCTGGAAGGATTGATTTTAAAAGTCTAAAAAGGCACTCCAGTTTTCACCCCTACTGTGTCCTTGGCTTTTCCAATGAGGGAGTCGACCTAAGCACCATCCAGGAAGGTTTCTGTGATGTGGACAGCTGTGTACCAGGACCCAGATGAAACAAGCTACAAACACACAGGTCCCACAGCAGTTAAGCTGGGAGGTTATTTTTCACCAAAAACACACATTAAGGATACATTGAGGATAACAAGCTCAGGAAACAGTATCTAAGAGGCAAAGCCAAAAGAAATGAGTTGATTTAGAAGAGGGGAAACAAGGAAGTGGGAAGATGCCACCCTGACAATGGTTGGTCTGAGGAGGACTATAATTAATTGTTCACCATGGCTACTGAGGATGTGACAAAACATAATGAACAGAAACAAGGAAGATTCAGATCAGAAGCTGGAGAATATTTTCCAGGCCCATAGCTGGTCCAAGCAGAAGAAAAGATGGAGCATTGGAGAACCCATTGCTTGACACTTTTAAGAAAATGTCTCAGAGAGGATCTGGATACTATTGATCAGACCTTGGAGGGAGCAGATGTTTGAGGAACTCTTGATCCTTCTTTTCAGGATTACTCTGATCTGGGGAATAAGATGGTAGACCTCAGCTAATAACAAAACCCTCTGAACTGAAGGGGAAGGGGAAGGGGAAGGGAAGGGAAGGGAAGGGAAGGGAAGGGAAGGGAAGGGAAGGGAAGGGAAGGGAAGGGAAGGGAAGGGAGGGAGGGAGGGAGGGAGGGAGGGAGGAAGGAAGGAAGGAAGGAAGGAAGGAAGGAAGGAAGGAAGGAAGGAAGGAAGGAAGGAAGGAAGGAAGGAAGGAAGGAAGGAAGGAAGGAAGGAAAGATGCTCTTGAACTGCAACCTGTAAGAGACCCATGAGCAGCCATTGGACTGGCTCTGCACCAGCAGAGCAATTTGTCTCCTCTTCCATTCTCTTTTTTCTTCCAGATTTGCACACAGTGCTGCTACTTCCCTTTTGACAATCTACTGGCAGTGGCTTAGGGTGAGAAAGGGCTGGCTGAAAAGGTGATTTTTGCCCAAGTTTAATATTTAAGCTATAGTGATGAAGTGGGTGAGCTCACTGCAAGTCTCTCCAGCCCTTGGGTTTGGAGACACCATGAGGTGGAGCTTTTCTTGCCCACTGGGCAGAGGAGGAGGTAGGAAGGCAGAAGAAAGCATTTGGCCCCCCATGGTGTCAGCCTATCGGTCATGGGATTATTCACATATGGAGGACAGAGCAGCCTTGCCCTTTCCCTCTGAGACGTGGGCAATCAGTCAGCCACTTGTGAAATGGAAAAGAAGAAACTAAAAAAAAGAAAAAAAGAAAGGGATGGATTCAGGACTGCATTGCAGGAGTTTGGCAGAGACCACTTGAAGCTTTTCCAAGCAGCTATAGCAGCGCACAGCTTGGATCTAAACGGAATCTTGCAAGAGCCAGAACTGAAGAGCTCTGAGCACCAAGCTCTTTGCTCCGTGTTTGTGGATGTCCTGTTTGCACTGAGGTATGAGGTTTGCTTGTGCTTTCTGCACAGTCATCTGCACAGCTCCTCCTAAAACTGTAGGTAAGTCTGAAATGGAAAACATCACAGGCGATCACATCTTTACCTCTTCTGCTGAGACAGGACACAGGGGACATGATTCAGTCTCTCCTTTGAAAGGAGAAAACAATTATTCATAGAATCATTCATAGAATCATTTCAGTTGGAAGAGACCCTCAGGATCATCGAGTCCAACCATAACCTAACCAAACTCTAGCACTACCCCATGTCCCTAAGAACCTCATCTAAATGTCTGTCCAACCCCTCCAGGGATGGTGACTCCAGCACTGCCCTGGGCAGCCTGTTCCAATGCCCCACAGCCCTTTCCGGGAAGAAATTGTTCCCAAGATCCAACCTCAACCTCCCCTGGTGCAACTTGAGGCCGTTTCCTCTGCTCCTGGCGCTTGTTCCTGGGGAGCAGAGCCCGATCCCCCTGGCTCCAAGCTCCTTTCAGGCAGTTCAGAGATCAGAAGGTCTCCCCTCAGCTCCTGTTCTCCAGCTGAACCCCCCAGGTCCCTCAGCCGCTCCCATCACACTTGTGCTCCAGCCCCTTCCCCAGCTCCGTTCCCTTCTCTCAACTCACTCCAGTAAAATTTCTTATTTTCCCTTGACTCAGATCACACAGCACATCCCTGATATCTTCTATCACATACCCACAGTGTCCCAGGATGCATCAGCTCGAAGGCTTGAGCATCCCAAACAGATAATATGTTTAGCGAGTCAAATTACTTAGTTCCTTCTACCTCTGCTTTCAGCCCTATAAAGGCATTTATAGGGCACATCTTCAGCCTGCGCAGGAAGGCTAAGCAACCGGGTCTTATGTAGCCGCAGGTGTGCCCTGGTATTTGCAGGAAGATAAATCTCTCCTAGTCACCTCATTTTGCAGCTAAGCTGCCTAGACCTGTTCCCACAGTCCTGGGATTTAGGCGTGGGCCAGTTTTCATCACAGCTCGAGACTCCCGCGTTCTCCAAATGCTCCAAAAGCACCAGAATTAAGGAAATACCGAAACGCGGGAGCGCACACAGCCGCCACTCCGAGCAATGAATTCATCACCTGCTAACGCAGCTGCTGCCTCCCATCCCAACCTGCCGCACCGCCCCAGCACTTCCAATTACAGCCACAATTATTAGGCCAGTGAGGGAAGCCGTTGCCATCCATTCCCAATTGGAAGCGTATTTAGCCAAGGTTCAATGCACAGAATTAAAACGGTATTTGGTGCTTATGCGGCCTAATTGTTAGCTTGTAAACATTCAGAGCTTTCATTTATCACATTACCATTGTGTAGAGACCTGGGCCTTGGGAATTAAAAAGAGCATCCTAAGTACCATCTATTAAAAAATCAATTCCTTGCCTGAGTCTCTGGGTTTCCTCATTTTAGCTTTTTCATACTGCATCAACCTTTTAAAACTACAAGTCAAATAGATTGGAAAAGAATCACTATAATAATATTGCATTTAGTGCCAAAATGTCCTAATGTACTTTGCAAAGTATATTCTGCGTGCGATTACACAGACGTGCACCCGCTGCCTCTGAACAAGCTTGCCTCGTCTTTATTTTTCAAACAGCATTAAACAGGGCATTAAAAAGAAATCTATAGCAGACAAACTGATGCTACTCAAATATGTATGAGGGCAAGTCCTCTCCCTAATGACACAAGTTGCAGCCCCTGTCTGCAGAATTTTTGGACGTCCCAAATAAGAGGAAGATCTCTCTCTTTCTCTCTAGCTTTTATCATCTCATAATTCCCTTCTTTCTCAACCAAAACCTGATACCACACATTCATTTTAGGCCAGGCCAATGGCTCAAAATTTGGCCTCACAACTGAGAGTACTGGAGAAATACTGTTTTATCATGGGACTTACTGGAGTATCACTGTAACTTCTTCAGAGGAACAATTATGAGAATCTGATTATTTCATCATGAATAAATTGTGGAGCAAAGAAATCTTATGGAAACAGGAGGGAGAGCAAAAGTCAAAAGTGTTTCTCGCACTCCAGTCTGCTACAGGAGCAGAAAGGGACCCTCACCTGAACTACTGAAAACCAAGAATGCCACCAAATACCATAATAGTCAATGCATGGCCTAAGACATCAGATGATAAAGAGATGTGAGACGACAAGGGATAATGGTTTTAAGCTCAAGGAGGGGAGATTCAGGCCAGACATGAGAAAGAAATTTTTTACACTGAGGGCGGTGAGAGTCTGTCCCAGGTTGGCCGGAGAGGTGGTGGATGAACCATCCCTGGAGACATCCCAGGCCAGGCTGGACGGGGCTCTGAGCAACCTGAGCTGGTGAAGATGTCCCTGCTCATGGCAGGGGTGGCACTGGATGAGCTTGGAAGGTCCCTTCCAACCCAAACTATTCCATGATTCTCTGAATCTATGATAATGCAGTAAAGCTAGATTTTCTCTGAGTCAAGAGGTCGCCGCTCCTCTAAATGGAAGTGTCATTTATCTCTGGTTTTGACTAAGAGAGAAAAAACTTCAAAGCCTTTACACCAAGTGCAAGGCAGACTGAGTGTGCATCTCACTATGGGGCAGATGCTGACCGCGATGCTCAGTTCTGGTACCCCAGTCACCCACACCAGGGCATTGGCTGGAGCACCAAACACTGCTGGTACTGGGGTGGGACCTCTGCTGAGTCCTGGAGGTTCTTGGGAAGCCATCCAAGGTCCTCCTGCATGCTCAGTCCAGCTGGCTCCTGCCTTCCACCCATTACGGTGTGTGAGGTTTGGCAGAGTTCCGTTCTCTGCAAAACGGCATCTTATGTTACAGGTCAAAGCTCCCTTTACCACCTATCTGAAGATCTGGTACCCTTCACCCTCCAGGCAGCTGTGAGCCATTTCTTGGGCAGTCCATGAAAACGTTTTGAATTTCGGGGCTTGGCTGAAGCGATGTGTAAGTATTTCATTTTGTATGGGAGGAGGTGACCTTCAAAACTAATTGGGCAGACAAAGGACCTAAGCAAAAGAGCCTCATCTGGGCTAAATAATGCATAGAAGGTTTGACTTTAGCTCAGAGGGAAATTGAATTAACGTACAGTGATATCATCTCAATGAGCTAATCAAGATGATTGCCGTATTCTTTATTTAAACAAATACATTAACCAGAATTTCCGGATTCTGAAGCAGATAAAGAGTAACTGCTAAGAATCTTTGTAAAGGCTGGTAGCGAATTTTCATGTCAAGCAAAAAAGCAGCAACAACAAGGAAACAAGCAGTCACACAGCATCCTTTGTCTTTGACTTGAGGAGCTGAACAACAAGAAGATGTTCCCCTGGCAGAGTTTCCACATCAACCTCCTTTGCTGCTGATTATCACTGTCACAGGTTCAACAGGAAGGCAAGTCTTTAATCCAGTTACTGGACAAGCTGAGCTGCATTGCATTATCAGCGAATGTCAAGCCCTCTGCAGAGGCAAAGAAGGTGTATATAATGCTAAAACCCTCAAAGAAGTCCTAGATAGGCCTTTAGGGACAGGCTAATTACTGCAGGGAGTTAAGTTTTACTCTTAAAAGAAAGGGAAACTGCACAGCATTATATACTGAACTTTACTCAGCGCTGAACTCAATGAAGCAGGATTGTTACAAAAGGCTTTGGGGTAGTATGTGCAAAAGGAAGAGCTGTAAGTGCTGTGGGCCAGTCTGCCACCACCTGAAGAAGGCACCTGGCTCCTTCCCCTACAGAGATGAAGGGATGATGTGCCAGCCCAGCCTGAACCCTTGCAGGACCTGGATTCCCTGCAGATAGACTTCCAGGTCTGCATTAATGCATCCCACCTCCAGAGTCACACCAACAAGCCCATACAGAATCACAGAATCATTTTGATTGGAAAAGACCCTCAAGATCATAGAGTCGAACCGTTAACCCAACACTCTCACTAATCCATGTCCCTAAGAATGTCATCTATGTGTCTTTTAAACCCCTCCAGGGATGCTGACTCCACTGCTGCCCTGGGCAGCCTGTTCCAATGCCCAACAACCCTTTCCGGGAAGAAATTGTCCCCAAGATCCAACCTCAACCTCCCCTGGTGCAACTTGAGGCCGTTTCCTCTGCTCCTGGCGCTTGTTCCTTGGGAGCAGAGCCCGGCCCCCCCTGGCTCCAAGCTCCTTTCAGGCAGTTCAGAGATCAGAAGGTCTCCCCTCAGCTCCTGTTCTCCGGCTGAACCCCCCAGGTCCCTCAGCCGCTCCCATCACACTTGTGCTCCAGCCCCTTCCCCAGCTCCGTTCCCTTCTCTCAACTTGCTCCAGCACCTCAAGGGTTCTCTTGTCTTGATGGGGCTATATGTCACAGCTCTTTGCAGCCTTATGATAAAGGCTGAAAAATGTCCTGGTAAGAGCAACAACTGAAGGAGAACCAGATATGCTGGACATGTACAAACATAGTATTTCCACTCTTGCTACACCATTGCTCTTTCACGCTGGGTGTCTGGTTATGGTCCTCTGTAGACAGTCAGGTAAAGGTAAATCTTATAAAGATGTTCTTCATGGGCCCACTGGTGCAGTGTCAACTTGCCAGCTGGATTTACGTTTACTCTTTAACTTTTTAAACAGTTGTGTCCAGCCTGCCCTGGCCCATAAACAACTATTATGTGCTGTAAGAAACATGAAGCTTTTCCTCAGAGTCAGATTTGACGTCTTTATTTCCTTGGCCACGAGCAAAACAGAAATATGAGCCTCACCTTCCCCCTCAGCTGGGACTGCAAACTACTCAGAACACCTTCCAGCTGCTCAGGATCACAGGATTTCTCTAAAACACTTAAACTTCCCCAGTGTAAATGTCCTGATGTTCTGATACAGAAACCAATAACCTGAAGGTATCGAACACTGATTTGGTTTATGCCATTTTCTTTGGTATCCTGGATATCAAAGAACTTAGATTTCATCCTGATATGCTTGCACTCATCCCTGCAGTTTGTGTTTGACTCAGGCAAATCTGGTAAGAATATAACTTTTAAAAGGTATCCAGAGCAATGATCTAAGATATCAAGAAATAAAGAATACAATGATTCTCATGGTTGGTTACTAGAGTCATGCCTTCTTGTCAACTTGAATGTCTCCAGCTTTGATTTCCAGCCCCTTACCCTTCTCAAGCCTTTCTCTACTAGATAAGAGTCTCTCTGTAGGTGGTAGTTTTGTGCTGACATGCTGTGATCTAGACACTTCCCAGACTTCTTCATGTTAAGATAAACAGAGCATGCCTTCTTAGCTTTCCCGCATAAAGCACTTTCTCCCCACAAATGCATTTTTGTAGTGTTTTTCTGCACAGCTTTCAATTTTCACTGTCCTTCATAAACTGCAAAGATGAGAACTGGCAGTATTAGTCTCATGAATGGTGCAGAGAGATAAAATTACCTTCCTACGACCCACTACAAGTAGACAGGGACATGTAAATGTATTAATTTTGTTTGTCCATCCAAGCAACAAGTTAGACAGACTTGCCATGGAATTATATGTGCACCCTGGCATTAGACTGAATGTATTTTCTTTAAATGAAACCTACTTCATCAAGCAATCTAAGTATCTTACCTTCATTAATCTTCTCATTTTATTACTTCTGATTATTTTTTTTTCAGATCATGGATGCAAAACCTTGGTAGAATCAACCCCTGCCAATTCACCTGAAAGGTGGGTTGTATTGCTGATTATCTTTTGAGACCTATCACAGAGACATTTCTTGAGCCATTTGATATGGACTTTTCACAGCTGAGAAGAAAAGCAGACTGAACTGCTTCCTAAGTCCCCACTGGATGAGTTAGGACAGGATCAGACAGGACAAGATGGATAGGATAGGATAGGATAGGATAGGATAGGATAGGATAGGATAGGATAGGATAGGATAGGATAGAATGAAGTGTGGCAGTCTCTGATTCATCAAGGAAGATTTAGACTGAGCCTATGAACCAGCTTTCTACCAATAACACTGAGATAGATAAATAGTTAGATAGATAATAGTTAAATAGTTATCACTGGCAATATTTATGAATAACTATGACTTTGATAGGATTCATCTGATCAACTTGCAGACCTCTGCAAGGCAAACATCTGTATCTGAGCTAATCATTCTGGACTACCTTTACAGAAGGAAACTTTGAGAATACATCTTGTCTCATCTCATCCTAAAGCTGACATAACTCACAAGAAACTCACCTTGAAAGTGCCTGTTTCTCTCCATTGCCTATCAAGGGAGGCTGAGGTAACCAACTCAGATATAGATTTTTACCCTGTAGTTGTATAAAGCTGCATCAGAACCTGTCAGGAACAGCTAAATAGAGATAACTAATCACAGGTTTGGCTGAGATATCTCTGAAGACACATTCCCAGTTCTATTTTCAGTGATGCTGTGCTATCATAGAGTGCTGACTTGCTCTAGTCAAGATTTCCATAGTCTAACCGCTGGAGAATATTGTCTTCCATTTACCTCTAAAAAGCTTTCTTATGACTCTTCTGAAGTGCATAAAAGGACTAGAACGATGATGACTTTCACAAATGCTCTATTTTGTTGGATAGCAAGAAATAATGGATTGCTGTTATAAATATATCCACACAGTAAGTTAGATTTTAGCTTCTGTCTCATTTTGTCTCCTTTATATTTTCACTCACACTTTTAAATAAAATAATATGTTTGAGGTATAAATCTGACCATTATTAGCTGTAATGTTTAGTTTTCTTCACTGTCCATGGCTACATCTGATTTCAAGCATGGGAACTCTTAGGTTCTTTGCAAAAAGAAAATACCCCCTTGATTTAGCATGATGGTTCTGACGATATCACAGGCTTCCAGTCCTGTAGAGAAAAACACCCCATCGTTCCTCCCTAAAGCTTCCCTCAAGCAAATCCAATGTAAGAGATGGAAGGGTATTAACGTTGATTGACTGAGGAATATTGCCACAGTTATTGCAAGCAGAACATTGATGGAATGCAAATAACCTTTCAAAAGCTTCATCACAGAGTTTCCATCAGTTCTTTTTGAGGCAGGAGTAGTAATAGCGAGTATCAAGCAAAGAAATTTGAAACCGGGCCTGGAACATTTGAAAGAAAGAAGCAAAGCAACTGCACGTTGAACACACGGATATGTGGGTTTAGCCAGCTTTGCTTCCCAGAGTCTCTTTCTATTTTTTAAAATACATTCTTTTTTCTTTGTAATCTTGGGAACTGTCTATTCTAGCCAAATTGGACTCTTACAATGGGTCTATTATTATGGCAGCTGAACAATGTCATGTAACCATTCAAACCATATGGGAAATTATGCACTAGCAGGAGCATTTCAAAGAGGTTAGACTTGAAAATCAAAATGAAACTAGGGAGGGGAGAGGGTTCTCAACAGCAGGATTAATTTCCAGGCCGTCCTTCAGGATGCCCTTCATTCAGTTATCTATCTTTTTCCTATTTGATATCAGAAGTGTGTTGTCTTGATGGTATTTATAAGCAGGGAATTGCTGACATTAATACAAAAAAGAAGTACAAATCTTCAAGTCACTGCCATCCCTGGGTTTTTCAATGCATTCTGTCTTTTCTCAGCTCAAAAACTCTTTGGGACAGGGATGGTCTTGAACAGTGCTGAGACGATTTTTAAAGCTCAGTGAGGCCAATTACAACAACAGAAACCAAGAAAGCAGTCCATTAATTACAGAATCGTTTTCTGAGCAAGCTGTCATTAGTCATTACCAGGGTGTCACTCTACATCAGCCACTTCAAACAAGCTCAGAAAAGACACTGCGACATAGGAAGTAGCTGAAAAGCTGTGAAAAAGGATCTGATGGAACTTTGACACTTCCAAGGCTTTCAAAGCCAAGAAAAATTATCTGATGTGCAGCATAAATCACCAGTTCCTACCATAGTTAA
>NC_138663.1:207367341-207637712 GCF_964273445.1 Streptopelia decaocto | reverse complement strand
AGCTGCAGATTTCAGAAGGCTCTCTCCTTTCAGAGAAAGACCTGTCTGATAATTTCGCTGGTTATTAAAATAAAATAAAATCAAAACCCCAAGACAAACCAAACAAGAAGCGTGATGCCAACTGATCTGCAGATGTACAGCAGTTCCTACTGAAGGAGCAGCTTTAGCTTTCACTGTGGTTTTCAGCTTTTTTCCTGATACTGAAATAAGAGGGTATCAAGGCAAGAGGAAAAGAGCTGTTTTAGGGAGGTTGAACAGCAATGGTTGACAAGTGTGAGTGAGGAGAGATGGGAGAAATCACACCAAGGTGGCAGGATTGTTTTGCAGGGAACAGGGAGAGGTGAAGAGCAAAGGCTGGGAAACACTTATTCTGAAACCAGAACATTAATATCTCCTGCGAAGCTGAAGTGCGAACAAATAGCTGCTGTCCTTTTGCTGTGGTGGCATTAGGCAGCACTAAGTGTTTGTCTCAGAGGGTCTGAACGTGCCAGGTGCTGAGCAGCTTCCCAGGAACGGCTCATCAGCCCGTGACTCGGAGACTAGCAAGGTGCAGGGTGATTGCCCAGGACTCGCTGTTACAAATTACCAGCCTTGCCAGAAGTTAGCAGAGGAATTACAGGCTTGTTGGACAAGATCTTTAAACAGCCCTGACAAGCCTGCGGTGCATTGTGTGGAACAATGTTTTCAAAATACATCAGTCTCGAGCACAGAAAGGACCACATGCTCCTGGAGGAGGGACGGCCATCATGTTGGAGCAGTTTATAACACTTCATTTTGGGGAACAAAGGCAATTGCGATGAAATGCTCTGTGAGCTCTTCAACGGGTTTAACAGATTAACAAGTTTCAGGAATGAAGAGATTTTTCTGAGGCTGCCCATTGAACAATAATCATAGAATCAGAGAATGGTTTGAAATGGACCTTATAGGTCATCTAGTTCCAACCCCCCTGACATGGGCAGGGACACCTTCCACTAGACCAGGTTGCTTAAAGCCTCGTCCAGCCTGACCATGAACACTTCCAGGGATGGGGCACCCACAACTTCTCTGGGCAGCCTGTTCCAGTGCCTCACCATCCTCATGGGGAAGAATTTCTTCCTTATATCTAATCTAAATCTCCTCTTTTTCAGGTTAAAGACATAACTCTTTGTCCTGGGACCTATAAAGTCCCTCTCCAGCTTTCTTGTAGGTCCCTGTTTGGTACTGAAAAGCCGCAATAAGGTCTCCCCAGAGCCTTCTCCAGGCTGCACAACCCCAGCTCCCTCAGCCTGTTCTCATATGCTTACAAAGCTTTTGGTGCTCAGGTCTATTAGTGCCAGCAGCACAGGTAGAAAATACCTGTACTAACTGGTGCAGTATTTTATAGTTATGATCATCCTTTCCTTGCTTAAACAACCTGACATGTTGGTTAAACCTGCAGTGTCTGATGGGAGGTCACACATTCCCAGTGATGCAGAAGACTTGTAGACAAATCAGCAATGCCACCTGTGATGGCTAAGAGAATGTCAGCACATAAGGAGATGTATAAGGATATATTCAAGTCATAAAGGTTGCATCACTGAGGATGAACAGCTCGTTCTCTGTCCTGCAGACTCGTCCCTATTGCAGATGATACAAATCAGCCCCGTCCCTTTCTGTCATGAGGTTGAAGACTGATGAGGAGTCCAAAACTGCTCTCACTGCTCACTTACCCTCAGCCGACGTCCAAAGACGGTGACCTGCCCTCTCGCTTGCTCCTTCCTCTGCCTCCACTCCACGAGATTGAGGCCGTTGTCGATGGGCAGGGTGACATTCCTCTTGCCCACCGTGGGGTTGACGGTGCCAGCCAGCAGGTGCGGCTCGGTCTGCAGGGCCACCTCCATGCCATTGGCGAGCATCAGTCTGAGAGAGCCGTCAGCGCCGATGTAGTAGCTGTTTCGGACTTGGTCTGAAGACAGAAAAGAGATCGTTTCAATGGGCTGTCCAATGATACAGCTCCAGGTTTTCATTTTCTCCCTTACCCAGGCTTCATCAGCATTTCTGGTGGTTGTAACCAAATGCACTGTCCCACACACAGTGAGCAAAATCTTGTTTAATCATAGAATAATTTTGGTTGGAAGAGACCATCAAGATCCCTAAAAACCTCATCTAAATGTCTGTTCAACCCCTCCAGGGATGGTGACTCCACCACTGCCCTGGGCAGCCTGTTCCAATGCCCCACAGCCCTTTGGGGAAGAAATTGTTCCCAAGATCCAACCTCAACCTCCCCTGGTGCAACTTGAGGTTGTTTCCTCTGGTCCCGGCGCTTGTTCCTGGGGAGCAGAGCCTGACCCCCCGTGGCTCCAAGCTCCTTTCAGGCAGTTCAGAGATCAGAAGGTCTCCCCTCAGCTCCTGTTCTCCAGCTGAACCCCCCAGGTCCCTCAGCCGCTCCCATCACACTTGTGCTCCAGCCCCTTCCCCAGCTCCATTCCCTTCTCTCAACCCACTCCAGCACCTCAAGGGTTCTCTTGTCTTGATGGGCCCAAAACTGAGCCCAGGATTTGAGGTTTGGCCTTCACAGTGCCCAGCACAGGGACAGTCACTGCCCTGGGCCTGCTGGCCACACCAGTGCTGGTACCAGCCAGGATGCTGGTGGCCTTCTTTGCCACCTGGGCACACGCTGGCTCATGTTCAGCCAGGTGAATCAGTGAAAGTAAAGACAGGCGATATCTTTTTCATTCTGATGAGATTCTGCACTTCAAAGTCTTGCAGAAAAGTCTCACAGAGGTTAAAAAGGGCACCAGTGGAAGAGCTGCATAATATCCCAGCAAAAGGACCCAGGTTCAAACCTCTTCCTCTAGACTAAAACACTGGGTGGTGAGATATTTGTTTTAAACTGCAGTCCAGCTGAAAATTTTCCATGCTTTTATATCTTAAAGATCCCAATTTCACCACAATATATGAAAAGTGGGTCCAACTACTTTCTCCAGCTTATTTGGCATCTCACAAGTTGCAGGAAATTGCACAGTGAGCATTAACGCTCACCAGTTCCCCAAACAACAGCCCAACCCCTTGACTTGTGAAAGCTTTCAGGAGGAGACCCAAGACCTCATGTTTGGAGAGAAAGCAGAGGCACTAAGCTCCCACACATCTCTGTATGTCTGGCCTCGACTTGCTCCTAACGGATCAGCAGATTTTGAGGCCAGGATTTGGGAGTTCAGGAGTGGAAGAGAAGAGCAATATCCCTTCCATATCCTTCAGGAGCTGGGCAGGCTAAAACCTCATCCTTGGAATCTCCAGCTGGCATTGATGTCTGCAGGGAGGAGCTCATGAAGGATAAGAAAGCATGAGACTTGCTTTCTTACCGTTCGACTCAGTGCCAGTGCAGACTGGCTTTAAAAGCACATTAATCAAAGACTGCTTTATCTAAAGCTCCTCAAAAACTGGAAAATATTACCATTTCTGTCTCCCAGGCTGCCATAAATACCTAATTGTGAATAAAGACACCCATTAAAAATTCATGTCAATTGTTTTTCCGTTCTGAGGCAAGTTGGGTTTTGTTCACTAGTTGCTCTGCCATAGCTCAGCAGGAAACAAGGTCACAGCGAAATTATCATCTCTTGTCTGGATGACATAGATCAGCAAAGAGTACCGGTTGGTATAATTAGGAAAGGAAACCTGACATCAATTGGTCTTTTTTTTTTATTGTAAGTCTGATCCTGCTCCTGTTGTAGCCAGCTGGAGTCTTGCCATGCTGATCTCAGCAGGATCACAACTCAACTTACTGTACCCAGCAGTGATGGTGTAAAACACTGTGGCACTGGATTTTGCCACTATAAACATACAGAAGTGACCCACAGAGCAGATCCAAGTATTTTAGTTGTACCACGGAGTACTTAAGCTGATGGTCTTTTGACATAGACTCCAGCAGGATCAAGCCCATGGACATCTCAAGCTTGATTCTGCAAATGGAGAGGAGGGGAATGGTCAGGTGGCCGTCACACTTTCATTCTTAGATGCTTGGTTCTGTGAGAAAGTGGTGGAGATCCACTTTAAATAAATCAGTGAAGTATCACTGCACAGCTAATATATCCCTCTCTCCTCCATCCTTCATCAGGAAGCACGGGAAAGCTTGAAGCTCTCTGTGGAATTCACTGGACAGGTGATGTTCCCTTCGTGTCACACAAGCATGACTGAAGGGTTACGGTGGATTGTCACCAGTGGTGCGCTACAGTGTGTGGAATGTAAATCCTCCACTTCCAACATTTTCTCAAGAGAAGACTTTTAATTGGTTTTGGAAGACCTTTCTCAAGGGCTACATGAAACCCAAGGCCCATTGGATGCTGTATTCTATGCTGCTTTGGCTCCAGGGCACTAGTGCCCTATTTTGGCCTTGAACAAATGTCATTAAACCAGAAGACAAAATCCACCAGAGGTCCTGAGGTGCCTGTTAGCTGTAGAGGCTCCTAAATTCAGCAATCTGTAACCTTCTGAAAATGCCTTCTCAGACCTCAGCTGTTCACAGTGTGATCCAGGTTTCTTGAAAGGTTCATCAAGGCTTTGTGAAAGCTGGCCAGAAGTCCGGAAGGAAAGCTCACGAGAACCTCTCATGCAAAGGGAATCTGCAATTTGCATTCTCCCTGGAAGTCAATGGAGCAGGCGAGATACTCACAGACCTTGAGAACAGCTCCAGCTCCATCCGCTGGAGAGGCACTTGGAAAGCAAATTACATGTCAGCTGTGCTCAGTACATCCCTGGGCAACTCCTTATTTCAGTTTCTACAGTGCTGGTCATGAACAAATAGCTCAGTTTGGGAATTCACAGTCCCTAATGCCCACGGGAAAGCCACTCTTAGCAGGTCACAGGGCACATCTGCTCTAACATTATCTAGATCTTCATTTTGAGATAAGGGCGTTTCTTCAGATCCAAACAGTTTCGTAATTTTATACTTCTGAAGATGGTTAAGCTGTTTGGAATAGTGAATGCCCTCCAGCACAGTGTCCTGTGCTGGAGGGCAGCACCATGAGATAATTGACCGTGGCACCATTATGTAACTGTGCCTTGAGCTCTGGGTGTATAAATCACATCACAGTCAATTATCTCACTAAAGGGCCCCCAACAGTGGGCTCTATTGCTTAATTAGGCTCTTGAGGTGAAGCCAACCTTGTGTCTGTGTAGTTGCCAGACATCTCAATGAGAGCGGCTGGGATGGGGTGGGGTAGGTTGGATCTGCTTTGCAGGCTGAAGGAAAGAATAAGAAAGTCATTGTGTTTCTCCACAGGAACAGTGAGGACGGATTGAAGGGGCTGGCAGAGGAAGGAAAGGCAGAGTTCAGGCATAGTGGGCACTTCCTTTATAGGGAGAGGGAGAGAAATGTGTGTCCCAGAGATGTGGGAACAAATGTGACTCTGGAACACGCTGATCTCACTCGGAGCACTTTGTTCCTCACAAGGGGAAATGGTGTTTGACGCCCCATTTCCATCAGGCACAGACTAAGGGTGAAAGAGAGCTGGGAAGTGAAGAAAGCAAAGAGTCTGAAAGTCCCTTGCCTTTCTCCGAACCCCAGGGAACAGTAGTGATGGCTCACCCTGACTCCAAGGAGGTTTCAGCCTTCAGATCCTGGAGATCCAGGTTCTGCACAACTTCTTCCCCTACCAGTATGTCAGCACAGTGATTCCCTGCTATTTATTTTTCTTTTCCTTCCCACTTCAACACCTTTTCCTCCACCTCATCCATTGTCCACTTGCCCACCTTACCATCACTGGCAGAACTGTGCTCATTTCTAACAGCCACAAACGAGTCCCACCAGTCCTACCCTGGCTGACCAACTCTCCATTCCTCCTTTGTGCCTTTCCACACCAGCCTTTTAGCTCAAACATAGCCCTTTTGGGGACAGGGACGGTCACTTTCTGGATGCTGCCTTGTGAATGTTTGAACAGCCAGTGAACAATTAGAGAGCTCTCCAGCAACCAGCTGGAAGCCTGTTCCAGGAGGAGAGTAACTCTTAAGTTACAGCCATTAAGAGAACAAAGCAAAGGGGTCGGCTGGAAGTGCAGCTAGATTTATGCAACCTTTTTTGTTATAACAATAATGCTAATGATGTACTGCATGAGGGCTGCACAGCAAGGGGGATGGCTGAGAATGAAGCAGAAAACAGCTGCAGAGCCACCACAGCACTACGGCATGTGGCTGAGTAGATGTGAGTGTGGGTCTGCACGTGGGGAGCTCTGTGGTGCTGAGATTATCATAGGATCACAGAATCATAGAATAATTGGGTTGGAAGGGACCTTCAAAGCTCATCCAGTGCCACCTCTGCCATGAGCAGGGACATCTTCACCAGCTCAGGTTGCTCAGAGCCCCGTCCAGCCTGGCCTGGGTTGTCTCAAGGGATGGTTCATCCACCACCTCTCTGGCCAACCTGGGCCAGGGTCTCACCGTCCTCAGTCTAAAAAATGTTTTCCTCATGTCTGGTCTGAATCTCTCCTCTTTTAGTTCAAAACCATCACCCCTTGTCCCATCATAACAGGCCCCACTAAAAAGTCTGTCTCCATCTTTCTTATAAGCCCTATTTTAAGTACAGAAAGGCCACAATAAGGTCTCCCCATACTCTTCTCTACTCCAGGCTGAAAAATCCCAGCTCTCTCAGTCTGTCCTCCCAGCAGAGCTGTTCCAAGCTCAGATCATTTCTGTGGCTCCTCTGGCCCCTCTCCAACAGGTCCATGTGTGTCCTGTGCTGAGGGCTCCAGAATTGGATGCAGTATCAAGACAATGCCTGTTTTCTGATGGACAATCCATTGTGTCCAGCTTGGCCGGGAGAGGGACAGTGGCCCAACTCACCTTGGAGCAGGGTGTAGAAGGCTCCTGATGCCGACAAATTGGTTGTTATCGTAACATCATCCTTGCTGGAGGTTTCCACCTGGACATGCACGGAGCTGTCGGTGTCGCTGCGGAAGCTGCTCACTTGGCCCGTGGGGAAGGTCACGTTGGTCAGGCGGCCAAAGCTGTCGTACCTGAAAGGGAGGTTGGAGTGAAGTCAACAGAGGAGTGGGATACAGTAATCACTTGATAAAGCAGAGACCAAATCTTGAAGTCTTCAGCCAGATTTTTCCCAGAGAAAAACGCATTGTCACTCTGTCAGACTGTCTTGACTTTTTCGGTTTCATGAGGAGAAAATCATGGCTTTTAGCTGAAGAAAATCAAGCAAAGAACAGAAAATGACTAAATAAGTATTAGCCTGTATTTTTACAACATTTTTTCTGATACTTATCACCTGCACTGTGCTTTTTGTTTACAAGAGTGACTTTATTTCCCATTCGCTGTGCTGCGACTTATGGAAAAGCACTGTCCCATGTATCCCGTCTAGCAGAACTAAGAGTTTCTGAAGGCCACCAACTGTTTTGCCTGCTTGTGTCCTGAGGTTTTATTTTCTGCTATCTTATTTTAAAAGCTAATGTTAAAGCAGAAGCAAGGACCTGCCAGATTGGCCATATCAGGTAGAAAACTGTCCTTTCTGAACATGGTGTAGAGCCCTGAGCACAGCTGAGACCCCCGTGTTTACCTTTTACTGTTCCTAGGACCATCTGGAAGGATTGATTTTAAAAGTCTAAAAAGGCACTCCAGTTTTCACCCCTACTGTGTCCTTGGCTTTTCCAATGAGGGAGTCGACCTAAGCACCATCCAGGAAGGTTTCTGTGATGTGGACAGCTGTGTACCAGGACCCAGATGAAACAAGCTACAAACACACAGGTCCCACAGCAGTTAAGCTGGGAGGTTATTTTTCACCAAAAACACACATTAAGGATACATTGAGGATAACAAGCTCAGGAAACAGTATCTAAGAGGCAAAGCCAAAAGAAATGAGTTGATTTAGAAGAGGGGAAACAAGGAAGTGGGAAGATGCCACCCTGACAATGGTTGGTCTGAGGAGGACTATAATTAATTGTTCACCATGGCTACTGAGGATGTGACAAAACATAATGAACAGAAACAAGGAAGATTCAGATCAGAAGCTGGAGAATATTTTCCAGGCCCATAGCTGGTCCAAGCAGAAGAAAAGATGGAGCATTGGAGAACCCATTGCTTGACACTTTTAAGAAAATGTCTCAGAGAGGATCTGGATACTATTGATCAGACCTTGGAGGGAGCAGATGTTTGAGGAACTCTTGATCCTTCTTTTCAGGATTACTCTGATCTGGGGAATAAGATGGTAGACCTCAGCTAATAACAAAACCCTCTGAACTGAAGGGGAAGGGGAAGGGGAAGGGAAGGGAAGGGAAGGGAAGGGAAGGGAAGGGAAGGGAAGGGAAGGGAAGGGAAGGGAAGGGAAGGGAGGGAGGGAGGGAGGGAGGGAGGAAGGAAGGAAGGAAGGAAGGAAGGAAGGAAGGAAGGAAGGAAGGAAGGAAGGAAGGAAGGAAGGAAGGAAGGAAGGAAGGAAGGAAGGAAGGAAGGAAAGATGCTCTTGAACTGCAACCTGTAAGAGACCCATGAGCAGCCATTGGACTGGCTCTGCACCAGCAGAGCAATTTGTCTCCTCTTCCATTCTCTTTTTTCTTCCAGATTTGCACACAGTGCTGCTACTTCCCTTTTGACAATCTACTGGCAGTGGCTTAGGGTGAGAAAGGGCTGGCTGAAAAGGTGATTTTTGCCCAAGTTTAATATTTAAGCTATAGTGATGAAGTGGGTGAGCTCACTGCAAGTCTCTCCAGCCCTTGGGTTTGGAGACACCATGAGGTGGAGCTTTTCTTGCCCACTGGGCAGAGGAGGAGGTAGGAAGGCAGAAGAAAGCATTTGGCCCCCCATGGTGTCAGCCTATCGGTCATGGGATTATTCACATATGGAGGACAGAGCAGCCTTGCCCTTTCCCTCTGAGACGTGGGCAATCAGTCAGCCACTTGTGAAATGGAAAAGAAGAAACTAAAAAAAAGAAAAAAAGAAAGGGATGGATTCAGGACTGCATTGCAGGAGTTTGGCAGAGACCACTTGAAGCTTTTCCAAGCAGCTATAGCAGCGCACAGCTTGGATCTAAACGGAATCTTGCAAGAGCCAGAACTGAAGAGCTCTGAGCACCAAGCTCTTTGCTCCGTGTTTGTGGATGTCCTGTTTGCACTGAGGTATGAGGTTTGCTTGTGCTTTCTGCACAGTCATCTGCACAGCTCCTCCTAAAACTGTAGGTAAGTCTGAAATGGAAAACATCACAGGCGATCACATCTTTACCTCTTCTGCTGAGACAGGACACAGGGGACATGATTCAGTCTCTCCTTTGAAAGGAGAAAACAATTATTCATAGAATCATTCATAGAATCATTTCAGTTGGAAGAGACCCTCAGGATCATCGAGTCCAACCATAACCTAACCAAACTCTAGCACTACCCCATGTCCCTAAGAACCTCATCTAAATGTCTGTCCAACCCCTCCAGGGATGGTGACTCCAGCACTGCCCTGGGCAGCCTGTTCCAATGCCCCACAGCCCTTTCCGGGAAGAAATTGTTCCCAAGATCCAACCTCAACCTCCCCTGGTGCAACTTGAGGCCGTTTCCTCTGCTCCTGGCGCTTGTTCCTGGGGAGCAGAGCCCGATCCCCCTGGCTCCAAGCTCCTTTCAGGCAGTTCAGAGATCAGAAGGTCTCCCCTCAGCTCCTGTTCTCCAGCTGAACCCCCCAGGTCCCTCAGCCGCTCCCATCACACTTGTGCTCCAGCCCCTTCCCCAGCTCCGTTCCCTTCTCTCAACTCACTCCAGTAAAATTTCTTATTTTCCCTTGACTCAGATCACACAGCACATCCCTGATATCTTCTATCACATACCCACAGTGTCCCAGGATGCATCAGCTCGAAGGCTTGAGCATCCCAAACAGATAATATGTTTAGCGAGTCAAATTACTTAGTTCCTTCTACCTCTGCTTTCAGCCCTATAAAGGCATTTATAGGGCACATCTTCAGCCTGCGCAGGAAGGCTAAGCAACCGGGTCTTATGTAGCCGCAGGTGTGCCCTGGTATTTGCAGGAAGATAAATCTCTCCTAGTCACCTCATTTTGCAGCTAAGCTGCCTAGACCTGTTCCCACAGTCCTGGGATTTAGGCGTGGGCCAGTTTTCATCACAGCTCGAGACTCCCGCGTTCTCCAAATGCTCCAAAAGCACCAGAATTAAGGAAATACCGAAACGCGGGAGCGCACACAGCCGCCACTCCGAGCAATGAATTCATCACCTGCTAACGCAGCTGCTGCCTCCCATCCCAACCTGCCGCACCGCCCCAGCACTTCCAATTACAGCCACAATTATTAGGCCAGTGAGGGAAGCCGTTGCCATCCATTCCCAATTGGAAGCGTATTTAGCCAAGGTTCAATGCACAGAATTAAAACGGTATTTGGTGCTTATGCGGCCTAATTGTTAGCTTGTAAACATTCAGAGCTTTCATTTATCACATTACCATTGTGTAGAGACCTGGGCCTTGGGAATTAAAAAGAGCATCCTAAGTACCATCTATTAAAAAATCAATTCCTTGCCTGAGTCTCTGGGTTTCCTCATTTTAGCTTTTTCATACTGCATCAACCTTTTAAAACTACAAGTCAAATAGATTGGAAAAGAATCACTATAATAATATTGCATTTAGTGCCAAAATGTCCTAATGTACTTTGCAAAGTATATTCTGCGTGCGATTACACAGACGTGCACCCGCTGCCTCTGAACAAGCTTGCCTCGTCTTTATTTTTCAAACAGCATTAAACAGGGCATTAAAAAGAAATCTATAGCAGACAAACTGATGCTACTCAAATATGTATGAGGGCAAGTCCTCTCCCTAATGACACAAGTTGCAGCCCCTGTCTGCAGAATTTTTGGACGTCCCAAATAAGAGGAAGATCTCTCTCTTTCTCTCTAGCTTTTATCATCTCATAATTCCCTTCTTTCTCAACCAAAACCTGATACCACACATTCATTTTAGGCCAGGCCAATGGCTCAAAATTTGGCCTCACAACTGAGAGTACTGGAGAAATACTGTTTTATCATGGGACTTACTGGAGTATCACTGTAACTTCTTCAGAGGAACAATTATGAGAATCTGATTATTTCATCATGAATAAATTGTGGAGCAAAGAAATCTTATGGAAACAGGAGGGAGAGCAAAAGTCAAAAGTGTTTCTCGCACTCCAGTCTGCTACAGGAGCAGAAAGGGACCCTCACCTGAACTACTGAAAACCAAGAATGCCACCAAATACCATAATAGTCAATGCATGGCCTAAGACATCAGATGATAAAGAGATGTGAGACGACAAGGGATAATGGTTTTAAGCTCAAGGAGGGGAGATTCAGGCCAGACATGAGAAAGAAATTTTTTACACTGAGGGCGGTGAGAGTCTGTCCCAGGTTGGCCGGAGAGGTGGTGGATGAACCATCCCTGGAGACATCCCAGGCCAGGCTGGACGGGGCTCTGAGCAACCTGAGCTGGTGAAGATGTCCCTGCTCATGGCAGGGGTGGCACTGGATGAGCTTGGAAGGTCCCTTCCAACCCAAACTATTCCATGATTCTCTGAATCTATGATAATGCAGTAAAGCTAGATTTTCTCTGAGTCAAGAGGTCGCCGCTCCTCTAAATGGAAGTGTCATTTATCTCTGGTTTTGACTAAGAGAGAAAAAACTTCAAAGCCTTTACACCAAGTGCAAGGCAGACTGAGTGTGCATCTCACTATGGGGCAGATGCTGACCGCGATGCTCAGTTCTGGTACCCCAGTCACCCACACCAGGGCATTGGCTGGAGCACCAAACACTGCTGGTACTGGGGTGGGACCTCTGCTGAGTCCTGGAGGTTCTTGGGAAGCCATCCAAGGTCCTCCTGCATGCTCAGTCCAGCTGGCTCCTGCCTTCCACCCATTACGGTGTGTGAGGTTTGGCAGAGTTCCGTTCTCTGCAAAACGGCATCTTATGTTACAGGTCAAAGCTCCCTTTACCACCTATCTGAAGATCTGGTACCCTTCACCCTCCAGGCAGCTGTGAGCCATTTCTTGGGCAGTCCATGAAAACGTTTTGAATTTCGGGGCTTGGCTGAAGCGATGTGTAAGTATTTCATTTTGTATGGGAGGAGGTGACCTTCAAAACTAATTGGGCAGACAAAGGACCTAAGCAAAAGAGCCTCATCTGGGCTAAATAATGCATAGAAGGTTTGACTTTAGCTCAGAGGGAAATTGAATTAACGTACAGTGATATCATCTCAATGAGCTAATCAAGATGATTGCCGTATTCTTTATTTAAACAAATACATTAACCAGAATTTCCGGATTCTGAAGCAGATAAAGAGTAACTGCTAAGAATCTTTGTAAAGGCTGGTAGCGAATTTTCATGTCAAGCAAAAAAGCAGCAACAACAAGGAAACAAGCAGTCACACAGCATCCTTTGTCTTTGACTTGAGGAGCTGAACAACAAGAAGATGTTCCCCTGGCAGAGTTTCCACATCAACCTCCTTTGCTGCTGATTATCACTGTCACAGGTTCAACAGGAAGGCAAGTCTTTAATCCAGTTACTGGACAAGCTGAGCTGCATTGCATTATCAGCGAATGTCAAGCCCTCTGCAGAGGCAAAGAAGGTGTATATAATGCTAAAACCCTCAAAGAAGTCCTAGATAGGCCTTTAGGGACAGGCTAATTACTGCAGGGAGTTAAGTTTTACTCTTAAAAGAAAGGGAAACTGCACAGCATTATATACTGAACTTTACTCAGCGCTGAACTCAATGAAGCAGGATTGTTACAAAAGGCTTTGGGGTAGTATGTGCAAAAGGAAGAGCTGTAAGTGCTGTGGGCCAGTCTGCCACCACCTGAAGAAGGCACCTGGCTCCTTCCCCTACAGAGATGAAGGGATGATGTGCCAGCCCAGCCTGAACCCTTGCAGGACCTGGATTCCCTGCAGATAGACTTCCAGGTCTGCATTAATGCATCCCACCTCCAGAGTCACACCAACAAGCCCATACAGAATCACAGAATCATTTTGATTGGAAAAGACCCTCAAGATCATAGAGTCGAACCGTTAACCCAACACTCTCACTAATCCATGTCCCTAAGAATGTCATCTATGTGTCTTTTAAACCCCTCCAGGGATGCTGACTCCACTGCTGCCCTGGGCAGCCTGTTCCAATGCCCAACAACCCTTTCCGGGAAGAAATTGTCCCCAAGATCCAACCTCAACCTCCCCTGGTGCAACTTGAGGCCGTTTCCTCTGCTCCTGGCGCTTGTTCCTTGGGAGCAGAGCCCGGCCCCCCCTGGCTCCAAGCTCCTTTCAGGCAGTTCAGAGATCAGAAGGTCTCCCCTCAGCTCCTGTTCTCCGGCTGAACCCCCCAGGTCCCTCAGCCGCTCCCATCACACTTGTGCTCCAGCCCCTTCCCCAGCTCCGTTCCCTTCTCTCAACTTGCTCCAGCACCTCAAGGGTTCTCTTGTCTTGATGGGGCTATATGTCACAGCTCTTTGCAGCCTTATGATAAAGGCTGAAAAATGTCCTGGTAAGAGCAACAACTGAAGGAGAACCAGATATGCTGGACATGTACAAACATAGTATTTCCACTCTTGCTACACCATTGCTCTTTCACGCTGGGTGTCTGGTTATGGTCCTCTGTAGACAGTCAGGTAAAGGTAAATCTTATAAAGATGTTCTTCATGGGCCCACTGGTGCAGTGTCAACTTGCCAGCTGGATTTACGTTTACTCTTTAACTTTTTAAACAGTTGTGTCCAGCCTGCCCTGGCCCATAAACAACTATTATGTGCTGTAAGAAACATGAAGCTTTTCCTCAGAGTCAGATTTGACGTCTTTATTTCCTTGGCCACGAGCAAAACAGAAATATGAGCCTCACCTTCCCCCTCAGCTGGGACTGCAAACTACTCAGAACACCTTCCAGCTGCTCAGGATCACAGGATTTCTCTAAAACACTTAAACTTCCCCAGTGTAAATGTCCTGATGTTCTGATACAGAAACCAATAACCTGAAGGTATCGAACACTGATTTGGTTTATGCCATTTTCTTTGGTATCCTGGATATCAAAGAACTTAGATTTCATCCTGATATGCTTGCACTCATCCCTGCAGTTTGTGTTTGACTCAGGCAAATCTGGTAAGAATATAACTTTTAAAAGGTATCCAGAGCAATGATCTAAGATATCAAGAAATAAAGAATACAATGATTCTCATGGTTGGTTACTAGAGTCATGCCTTCTTGTCAACTTGAATGTCTCCAGCTTTGATTTCCAGCCCCTTACCCTTCTCAAGCCTTTCTCTACTAGATAAGAGTCTCTCTGTAGGTGGTAGTTTTGTGCTGACATGCTGTGATCTAGACACTTCCCAGACTTCTTCATGTTAAGATAAACAGAGCATGCCTTCTTAGCTTTCCCGCATAAAGCACTTTCTCCCCACAAATGCATTTTTGTAGTGTTTTTCTGCACAGCTTTCAATTTTCACTGTCCTTCATAAACTGCAAAGATGAGAACTGGCAGTATTAGTCTCATGAATGGTGCAGAGAGATAAAATTACCTTCCTACGACCCACTACAAGTAGACAGGGACATGTAAATGTATTAATTTTGTTTGTCCATCCAAGCAACAAGTTAGACAGACTTGCCATGGAATTATATGTGCACCCTGGCATTAGACTGAATGTATTTTCTTTAAATGAAACCTACTTCATCAAGCAATCTAAGTATCTTACCTTCATTAATCTTCTCATTTTATTACTTCTGATTATTTTTTTTTCAGATCATGGATGCAAAACCTTGGTAGAATCAACCCCTGCCAATTCACCTGAAAGGTGGGTTGTATTGCTGATTATCTTTTGAGACCTATCACAGAGACATTTCTTGAGCCATTTGATATGGACTTTTCACAGCTGAGAAGAAAAGCAGACTGAACTGCTTCCTAAGTCCCCACTGGATGAGTTAGGACAGGATCAGACAGGACAAGATGGATAGGATAGGATAGGATAGGATAGGATAGGATAGGATAGGATAGGATAGGATAGGATAGGATAGAATGAAGTGTGGCAGTCTCTGATTCATCAAGGAAGATTTAGACTGAGCCTATGAACCAGCTTTCTACCAATAACACTGAGATAGATAAATAGTTAGATAGATAATAGTTAAATAGTTATCACTGGCAATATTTATGAATAACTATGACTTTGATAGGATTCATCTGATCAACTTGCAGACCTCTGCAAGGCAAACATCTGTATCTGAGCTAATCATTCTGGACTACCTTTACAGAAGGAAACTTTGAGAATACATCTTGTCTCATCTCATCCTAAAGCTGACATAACTCACAAGAAACTCACCTTGAAAGTGCCTGTTTCTCTCCATTGCCTATCAAGGGAGGCTGAGGTAACCAACTCAGATATAGATTTTTACCCTGTAGTTGTATAAAGCTGCATCAGAACCTGTCAGGAACAGCTAAATAGAGATAACTAATCACAGGTTTGGCTGAGATATCTCTGAAGACACATTCCCAGTTCTATTTTCAGTGATGCTGTGCTATCATAGAGTGCTGACTTGCTCTAGTCAAGATTTCCATAGTCTAACCGCTGGAGAATATTGTCTTCCATTTACCTCTAAAAAGCTTTCTTATGACTCTTCTGAAGTGCATAAAAGGACTAGAACGATGATGACTTTCACAAATGCTCTATTTTGTTGGATAGCAAGAAATAATGGATTGCTGTTATAAATATATCCACACAGTAAGTTAGATTTTAGCTTCTGTCTCATTTTGTCTCCTTTATATTTTCACTCACACTTTTAAATAAAATAATATGTTTGAGGTATAAATCTGACCATTATTAGCTGTAATGTTTAGTTTTCTTCACTGTCCATGGCTACATCTGATTTCAAGCATGGGAACTCTTAGGTTCTTTGCAAAAAGAAAATACCCCCTTGATTTAGCATGATGGTTCTGACGATATCACAGGCTTCCAGTCCTGTAGAGAAAAACACCCCATCGTTCCTCCCTAAAGCTTCCCTCAAGCAAATCCAATGTAAGAGATGGAAGGGTATTAACGTTGATTGACTGAGGAATATTGCCACAGTTATTGCAAGCAGAACATTGATGGAATGCAAATAACCTTTCAAAAGCTTCATCACAGAGTTTCCATCAGTTCTTTTTGAGGCAGGAGTAGTAATAGCGAGTATCAAGCAAAGAAATTTGAAACCGGGCCTGGAACATTTGAAAGAAAGAAGCAAAGCAACTGCACGTTGAACACACGGATATGTGGGTTTAGCCAGCTTTGCTTCCCAGAGTCTCTTTCTATTTTTTAAAATACATTCTTTTTTCTTTGTAATCTTGGGAACTGTCTATTCTAGCCAAATTGGACTCTTACAATGGGTCTATTATTATGGCAGCTGAACAATGTCATGTAACCATTCAAACCATATGGGAAATTATGCACTAGCAGGAGCATTTCAAAGAGGTTAGACTTGAAAATCAAAATGAAACTAGGGAGGGGAGAGGGTTCTCAACAGCAGGATTAATTTCCAGGCCGTCCTTCAGGATGCCCTTCATTCAGTTATCTATCTTTTTCCTATTTGATATCAGAAGTGTGTTGTCTTGATGGTATTTATAAGCAGGGAATTGCTGACATTAATACAAAAAAGAAGTACAAATCTTCAAGTCACTGCCATCCCTGGGTTTTTCAATGCATTCTGTCTTTTCTCAGCTCAAAAACTCTTTGGGACAGGGATGGTCTTGAACAGTGCTGAGACGATTTTTAAAGCTCAGTGAGGCCAATTACAACAACAGAAACCAAGAAAGCAGTCCATTAATTACAGAATCGTTTTCTGAGCAAGCTGTCATTAGTCATTACCAGGGTGTCACTCTACATCAGCCACTTCAAACAAGCTCAGAAAAGACACTGCGACATAGGAAGTAGCTGAAAAGCTGTGAAAAAGGATCTGATGGAACTTTGACACTTCCAAGGCTTTCAAAGCCAAGAAAAATTATCTGATGTGCAGCATAAATCACCAGTTCCTACCATAGTTAAGGAGAACCAGGTGTCCAAATTATTTGGCAGACTTAGAAAAACTCAGTAGAAACTCTGACTCCTGACTTGATAGAGTTTATTCAAACACTAACACCTTTACTTCTAGTTTGTTTGTGTGAGATCAAATGTTCTCTGCTCTGGTCATTTTATTTGGACAATAATTCTGTCCAGGGAATTCAATTCTATCAACCTTGCATGGTTCAGAGAACACAGAATGAATTCAGCAGCACAATATTCATAATATACTTACTCATAAAACGTTGTCCAACCATTTTCATTGCTTTTGGTGGCCAGGAGACCGGAGTTGCCGTGATACGTCATCATGGCCACTTCATGCCCCTGCGTTGTTACGCTCTTGAGTGCGCTGTTGGTACCAATTGTCACCCAGTAGACTTGGCCATCGGGCACCACCAGCCAGAGGGGCATTCCTGTGGAATCTCTTCGGATATTTACCAAGTTGCCATTATTGTCAGTGATCAGGGTTATATCTCCATCTCCAGAATAAGTAAAATTGTAAAGATAATCTCCGGTGGTAAGGCTCTGAGTATAAAGGTGCTTACCACTGGTGTCAAACAAGTAGAGCTCCTGGTCTATGGGTGAGGACAACTCATAGAGGTTTTGTGTGTTGAGGAATGGTTTATTTTTCCGAATAAAGCGGATTCGGATATTTCCAAGATCAGCGACGTACAGCTCCCCATCTGCACACACAGCAAGGGAGGATGGCGCGTTGAGTTTGGCATCCTTGGCGTAGCCATCGTCGCCCGAGAAGCAGTCACAGTTCACATCGTTCTTGCAGTCACAGCTGCTCGGCGCACCAGCAACGAGAGAAATCTCTCCATTGGTGGTGACCTGCCTGATGCGGTTGATCTTCTTCTCATCGGTCTCAGCAATATAGAGGATCCCGTTGTGTGAGACAGCCAGGGCAGTGGCAGACTCCAGGGTGGCGTGGATTGCCACCTTGCTAAGGAGAAAATGATCCATGCCTGGCACCTGGCAATGCATGGGCCTCCCCGCCACGATGCGCACTTGGTGGTTCTCAGAAATCTGTAACACAACGTTGTTGTCCAGCACGTACAGCGAATTATCCATCGGATTGACTGCCAGATCTGTAGGCCATTCGAGACGAACCTTAATGGTAAAACAACACAAGGAAATTGTTATAGCAATATCTTTTTTTCTCTGTATGATTCCTATAAATCAATTGCCATGATGATGTTTCAACATGGATTAAAAGGAGAAAGGGTAAAAGAAGCCTGGCCTTCTGCTCCACTCTGGTGAGACCCTCATGCAGTGCTGGTCCAGCTCTGGGTCCTCAGCACAGGACCTCCAACACATGGACCTGCTGGAGAGGGGCCAGAGGAGCCCCAGAAATGATCCGAAGCTGGAACAGCTCTGCTGGGAGGACAGGCTGAGAGAGTTGGGGTGTTCAGCTGGAGAAGAGAAGCTCCGGGGAGACCTTATTGCAACCTTTCTGTACTTTAAAGGGGCCAACAAGAAAGATGAGGACAGACTTTTGACCAGGGCCTGTTGCGATAGGACAAGGGGTGATGGTTTTAAACTAAAGGAGGGGAGATACAGGTGAGACATGAGGAGGAAATGTTTTAGGATGAGGGTGGTGAAACAATGTCACAGGTTGGCTAGAGAGGTGGTGGATGCTCCATCCCTGGAGACATCCCAGGCCAGGCTGGATGGGGCTCTGAGCAACCTGAGCTGGTGAAGATGTCCCTGCTCATGGCAGGGGTGGCACTGGGTGAGCTTTGGAGGTCCCTTCCAACGCAAACTATTCGGTGATTCTAAGCACAACTAATTACTACTGCATGATATGGTGGCTATAGAGGACACGACTCTGGTGGTGGTGAGGGGGCTCAGCTCCTGGTCACACAAGGGACACACGCAGTTACACCCACACTTTTCATTGTTGCAGTGGTGGGAGCAGGGTGATGGGCAGAGATAGACCCTTCTCAGCTCTTGCTCTGACAGCTTCTCTCTGGGTCTTCACCTCATCGTCAGGGGCTATGGGAAGGGCCATCAATGCCTGGGGAATGCAGGAGTAGACAAGAAGACACAAGGATTCAAGTGGGATTTCCCCTCTCCAAACCGTTCTATGCTCTTTGAATTGATAGAATCTGGACCTGATCCCCAGGACTGGGAATTTTGTTATGTGAAATGCTGTGAAATCACTGAAACAAAACAATGATCCTTTTACAAAAGGATTTTCCAGACAAGTGGCCCAACTCCTCTGGGTAAATAGCAATGAGGAATAGACACAAAACTGGCAGCTGTGTCAGCATGTGTGTACGTCCAAGTTATCACCATCTATTTTGTGCTTGATGCTGCAAAAAATGCAAAATAGCAATTCATAGGACATTCAGGAAATTCAGTTCATAAAATAGTTGTGTCCTCACAGTGGCATAATGGAAGAAGGTATTCGAATAATAGAGACACATCACAGTTCTACAGTGCTAATCTGTATACACAAATAAATTGAAAAAGTGACTGGTAACACCATAAGCCAGTCAAATGTCTAAATTTCTAGCTCTACTTCTGCAATACACTGTCTTTTCAAGTGAGTCTGCTCTTTTAGTTGCCAAACCTAAGAAAACTTTACCAATATAATTCAGAGTAATCTATTTATTTTTTTAATGAAGAACTGTAAGGTGTGCTTTTTATTATTTTATTTTACGACAGGTTTATATGTGTATATACATATACATAAAGTTGACATTGTGCTGATGGGAACCAACCAATGCTTAAATGCTTTCATAATATTGTACCTTCCCTACAGTAGAGGTGTGAAGGGTGACAGGAAATGAATAACTGTGGAGGATGCTCATGGTCACCTCCAGCCAAGATTTTAAAGAGATTTTTCAACTAGTTGAAAAGAATAGCTATTCTGGTTGTATATTCCCTTTCTTTCAATCAGGCAACTCAAAGTTAGAACAAATAGACTTGGTATCTAACGGTGAAATGAGAAGCTGGTCACTTTGTGCCATTCTCCCTGCACCCTCATCTCTCACTGTGGTTTTATTTAAAAACAAGAAGAAGAAGAAACCAGGTAGGAGATTCATATTTTTAAAGCCTATAGTTGACCATCTAAGCCACAGCCATGCTCTACTTTTGATCATGGAAAGTCCTGAGTTGGAAGGGACCAACAAGGATCATCGCATCCAACTTCTCTCCCTGCATGTGACAACCTCTAAATTCACCCCATGAATTGATGCTTCTGTTCATGTTTAAATCCCTTTTCAACATATTTTTTGAGGAGTGTCAGATGCAAGGTATTTAGTTCATCGTGCCTTTTAATGGCTGGGCTTGTGAAGCTCGTTTTCACGGCTAAGCAGTGTGCTGAGCTCTCTCTTTGCGAAATTGCTTTCCTTTTCTCAGCTCCTGGCCTATTTTAACCCTTCCCGTGGTAAAACATTATAGCCTGTGGTTCTCCCTTTAATAATGCATGCCTCCATCCCTTCCAGTGGTCTTTAAGCTCCACGGCCTTGAGTTAGCATCAAGAGCAGAGTTTATTCTGAACTGACTAGGGAATTTTCAATTTCTTAAAAACCATTCCTTGTCAACATCTGCAGCTAAATATTTAATGTCTTCATGTCCCAAGGAGCCTCAGGGACCTGACAGAAAAGACCCTTCTAGCCACTGTAAATGAAGAAAAGCTACTTCCCAAGCTGAGGGTTGTTTTGCCTGGTTCAGCTTGGCTGTTTTTGTTTAATTAAACTTGTCTTCAGTGCATTTGTCCAGAATAGTAGTGGTTAATCTGCCCATCACAGTACAGGTTAATCTAAGAATGGCTCTTGTCACTTTATGAAGAGAATGAAAGTATTCAGCTGATAGATTTTAGGTCACCTCAGAAGTGTTTAAGAATATAAGCCACATAACCTGCAAAAAAATAATTTTTTAAAGCCTAAATACACAATGGTCTTATGGTAACTGCCCCTGAAATTCAGTTAAAGAAAAAAAATACTAAGCCTGTAAGATGAGAAACATACTACAAGATGGCCTTTAACCAGCAGAATTTGCTTCTATAGAAGGTATGAGAGCTTTTAAACTCATAATTTTAGCTTGTTCACGAATTGCGGACAGTGGGAACCAGTTGCAAAGAAGCAAGAATAATCTTCTCAAATTAGAGGGAAAAAACAAGAACAGATTTCATATGTGAGCACGGAAATTATCTGGGTAGTTACAAACAGGAAACCCCATTGACATCCATCGTGGCTGAATAACAGTACTTAGCCCTCCAGCTATGATCTGTATTTTCATGGGCGAGGGCAACGTTCCTGTAGCCAGACAAACAACAAGGGGCATGAAGATTTCAGAGGACACTGTCTCTAACCTGGCACAATCTGACAGGTTGGCCAGTGCCCTGAGTGCTGGGCTGTCACAGATTCCTCTTCTGTGCCATCCAGAAGCAAAGCAATCATCAAACTGAGATTTCTCTTTATCTTTTCTTTTTTTGCTTCTCTCCATCTTTAAGCAGAAGGACTTAAAAGCCCAGCATGATGGTAGCTGCAACCAATTTGCAATCTGATGCGATTCAAGATTCTTGTTTTCCCGCTGTTGCTAATTTTGGCACCACGGCCTCCAATCAGCATTTCCTAGATGTTAATTTGATTCAGGTCTAAAATGGTGCTGGGCCAAATTAGGATGGGGGAAACAAAGAAAAATCCCCATGGTTAGCCAAGTTTTTATAACAGAGCATGGCGTATTGTTTAAAAGGCATTTAGACGAGGTTCTTAGGGACATGGTTTAGTGCTAAAGTTAGGTTATGGTTGGACTTGATTGTCCTGAGGTTCTCTTCCAACTGAAATTATTCTATGATTCTATATAGTCCTACTAAAATGAGTTCTGCTGCCTGGTCTTTCTAGTTTAAAGCAATTAGTTTATTGATAAATGAGCCTAATGAAACCTGCCTTCCCAGGAATCTGTGTCTCCTAGTACATTGGGAGCTCTGAAAGGAGCCTCTTCTGTGATGGGGACGTCTCTAAAATCTCCCTCTCCATTCCTGAGTTAGGTCAGTTAGATCTTTCTTCCAGTTTTTATAGGATCTTTCCTTTTGACTCAGTCATTTTCATACCATAAAATATGCAGAGATGTAATTGTCCTGGAGCCCTTACCTCTTTGTCAAACCCGGGAAGGCACACAGACATGCAGGTAGGGTGAAGGCACAGGCTCCTATTCTGTAGAAACCAAACCAAAACACTGTCTTACCTGAGAAATGTCCATGACAGAGTCACAGCTGAGAGGCCGAGCAGAAGTCAAGTCATTGGAACCCAACACAGTTGAGATGATCCCATTCTGATCAATCCGCCTGATCATAGTGCCATCCACAAAGTAAATCAGCCCAAACTTGTCCACGGTGATGCCTGGGGAGGAGAAAAAGCCAGATGGTCAGAAGGTAACAGTGACTTGACAGTTATGAGATGAATAGAAGACGGTGTCTGGTTCATGGGAGACTAAGACCACTGGTTTGGTTAGGAGCAATATATTTTATAGCATTCAAAAGGGATGAGATGAGGGTTGGATACATGAGAGTCCTAGTTATTAGGAGCTTTGAACTGGCACCATTCCACAGAAGGCATTTCCAACTGGCACATGAAGTAATTTAGAAACCCCTGCTCCGTTCTGGAAAAGGGCATGGCATTCCATGAACTGCTGAAAGGAAAATATTTTCTAATAACTATGCGTCTTGCATGTTCAGAAACACGGTGTTACTGCTCATGGTATGAATATTAAACCACGCACATGAAAATGTTGCACTGGTGGATCTTTCAGAAACATCAATGAAAAAGGCTGCGAAAGATCCATCAGGTCAACCAAATTCCGGATGGATAATGCAGAAGGGATTTTCCTAGGATCATCCTACTAATCTATAGCACTTCACCTGTTTCTGAACTCTGCTAGGGGATTCATTTCATTGTCCAAACGTCCTTTGTAGACATACTCCTGTCAGTGGATTTGACATAAGCCGACAATAATTATAGACGGCTGATTCTTGTTTCCTCACTGTCAGATACGTGCCATTTCGCTTCCCCCTAAACATCATTTCTCAAGTATTCGTTATGTTAGCACAGCTTCCTTTAATCCTCTTTATGCCAGGCTAGCTATACTCTGCATCTTCCATCAGAGGATTTCATAGTGCTTTACACTTACTAATTAGACCTCACAGTCAGCGAGTGTGATCATCCTAATTTTACATATCGGGGAAAAAAAACAGATAAAGCAGTTTTCACAAGGTCACAGAGAAAGCCCATGACTAAGGCAGTAATAAGAAGTTAAGGGCCCCATTCACCTCTCTTTTATGCTAGTACAGAATAAAAATAACTCTACAGATACTAATAGAGTCATCCATCTCATCCATACTCTACGGTGGCAGAATGCTGCACAGCATGATATTTGAGACACTAAAAGAACGTAAAGGAGTAGTAAAAGAATGTAGAAGTCTGTAACACCCTTTTCTAGGCAAGTGAAAATTCTGCTTGGAATATTAGGATCTTCCTCTTTGGTTTCTTTCACTTGCAGGGCAGCAAACACTTGGCAAAAAGCAGACTTTTGCATTGTGCATCCAAGCAACTATATGGAGCTTTTCCAATCAGTGGAGAGAAATACCTATTTCTAGGGTGCAATTCATAAAGCAGATATCCATAAGAGATTATACGAATCCTGCTAGAAATACCTTTTCCTCCCCATTGACTATAAAAGGAGATTACAGCAAGTATTTCCAAAGGAAACATTTATACTGTAGAGGGATTAAATTAGTGAGATGAATCCTCACTAGAATGTTTTTTTGGCTGTCATCATAGTGACAGAAATGATGGAAAATCTGCTTGGGATAGAAACCTTGGAGCATGTTTCTGAGAAGCTACCAGATCTTGTGTTTCTCCAAAACTCTGTTTTACAGCCAAATCCCCTTGTTTGAAACATTTACCCTCAGTCCCCATCCACTGTGAGCTCTGCTGTGAAGTACAGATGCAGCAGTTCACAGATCAAAACTACTAGTTTTTCACGTAGCAGGGACTAAGCCCCTGATTGCTTTGGCAATTAAAATCATGGCCTTCAGCCAGCGCTGTTGCTATTGCATGGGCTGGAAGCCATGGAGGTGGATGATACGTGGCAAAGCAGAAATCCACAGAAGATAATCTAGCCTGCAAGTAATGGCAAGAAATCCTCAGGAATTGGGTGAGAGAAAGAACAAACTTCGCCGTTGAGCTGAGGTAAAGGACGGGATTCAGGCGGGGCTGTAAACTAGACCCAAAGTCAATCAGGAGTCAGGGAAGTGAAGTTTCAGATCACTGAGTTGCATGGGAGCTGTGTATTTTTGCTAGGAGGTAAAAACAGCATTTCCCTAGTTGTTTGCAGCATCTCCCTGCCTGAAGGGCATAATTTTGACCTGGATTGGGTATTTGACCGTCAGAGCAGTGAGGTTTCAGAATAGCCTCTAGGGAAGTAAGGAAAAAAATTACTTGCTCCTTTTAAGATGAAGTTCATTTATTTTGGAGGGGATTATATGACAGCTTTGCTGAGATAATGGATGACAAGACTAAATGACCCAAAAGTTTGCTTCTGGTCCTACATTTCGGTACCTGTATTTAATTCATGCCAAGACAGGACTTATATTTGCAGGACCATCAAACAAGGCCATGGAAGAGGAGTAGCAGGTACCTGTTGCGCATCTGAACGCTACGGGAGAAGCCACAGCAGTGGTGGCCATTTATTCCTGCTGTACAATGAGAACATATCAGTTGGATCTCAGCACTTTATCAAAAGCTGCAGAGGGATCTGGCGGTACAAGCATCAATATCTCACTGGCATCCATGGCTTTCTGGAGGTTGTCTTCACCTGTCATGAGACCTGTCAGCATTGTGTCCTGTTCAATGACTCGTCCAAGCTATTGGCACATGTCACTTGTCACTGCCATCTGCTGTTGAAGGTTACTGCTCCTGTAATTATTTTGCCCACCAAACGCCAAGTTCTTTAATGTTTGTTTGTGTTTGCTTGACAACCAGGAGCACAATTGAGCCGTTTAAGCGATACGGTAGACATGCTTTTTTTTTGGAAGAGGCATAATAGAAGGTTTAGTTGATCTTAATTGGCTTTTGTCAAGCACAAGAGCCTCTTACCCCTTCCTAGGTTCACAAGGAGTATTTTTCAGGGTGCCTGTCCATTAGTCTGTGTGACAGGCCAAAAGCCAGTGAAGGGTGGCAGGCTGGATAATGTGATTTTAAATGAGGCAGAATTTGCTCTCTTAGCGAGTTCCATATGTATTGGATTGGACTTATCAGCAGCATATGCTGACAGTCGCTCACGGTGTTCAGTGCTGAGGTCTGATGGCTGGTCTGATTAACCAGTTACAGTAATAACAACCTGTACACACTTTGGCTCTCAACCTGGCTCTGATCAGTTGATAGAGCACAACTTTATTTCAAATTCCAGCTTAGACAAAGAGCTTGCACACCCGAATAAGTTAAAGCGGGACAGCAAAGTTACCACTTATCACCCTGCTCCAGGGCAACGGCATGTGCATGTGTTCTTATCACAGGGCACTTCTCTGCTTATCTCTCTTTCATGGAGGATGAGCACTCTCAATTGCCTTGCATTTCCTCAGATGCTCTGCAGGGTAACAGACTTTTCCATCTGTCAAAGCCCTAAATTCCCATTTGCACAAGCCCTTCACATGGCAACTGCTCCAATCCCTTCTTGATTTCAGCTGATTGTCTTGGAATCAAATCTAATTGCAGAGAGGAGCTCTGCTTTCCAACAAAGTGTCTTTGGATGCATGACTGCCGTGGAGAGGGAAGGAAACATCTCACAGGTTCTTTGTGGCAGATTGTAGAGGTTAGATCATGTTTCCTTTCTGATAATGGCACAGATCCAGTGCTGGGAGGTGACTCCTGCGAACGGGCACAGAAATGGGTAATTCATGTTACGTGTGTAAAGCCAAAGGCCTTGGCTTGCTCTGGCAGAAGGCTCCTCTCATGTTTCCATAGGAACATAAGGGAATTGAAGATTTTCAACACACAGCTCGAAGTTCAATCTCACAGTTATTGAGAGAAAACATCTGCTGCCACTACCCAGGTAGTGTTGCAGATCCCAGCTTTAAGCTCTGAGATATGAAATGCATCGGCTATGAAATGACGCTGGCTCCTCTTGGATAGGCGGAGAACCCATAAGAAACAAGGGCTTGTAGCTCCGTGTGCATCACACCAGTGAGTTGTGCTGATGGAAAGCTGTGACGTGATGACATTTGCTTGAAACGTCAGGACCTTGTAGCATGAGGAGGTGACAGCACCACATTCTGCTGCAAATAGCTACTGGGACATGGTGGTTTGGTTCTAGAAGATGAGCCGCTAAAAGTTATCACGTTGCACATGGAGCTCTACTTAGGGAAAAAAAAAAAAGGGGGAAAAAAACCTTTTAAGTACGAAAATAGGTGCTAAAGGAATCCAAATTTGGAGCTTTCTTGTCTGGCTGGATGCTGAATGACTGAGTGATAAAATGGCAGATGAAAATCAATGTCAATAAATACAGAGGAATTCATGAGGGAAAGAGTAAGTCTAACTACCCATATGCAATGACAACCTGTAAAATGGTTCACAGGAAAAAAAGATTTCAGAAATCCTGTGAAAAGTTTTCAGTTTGGTGCTCTGCAGTGGTCAAGGGGGGAGATGGAAGACAGGAATGGATTAGGAAAGGCACAGATAGAAGAACAGAAAACACTGTTTTGGCCTTGAAAAGACCATGTGTTTTCATGCCGTAGCTAAACAAACTGTGGAAATTATTAGCACAGGATATCTGGAAGGACAAAACTAGGTGTTCAGGGAGGTTTCTAGAGCAATTGATGGTGGCATCTAAGTACAGGTGTAGGTGCAGCCTCTTCAGAAAGTGCCCCAAATGTCAATGACTACCATATGGAGTGTTAGCAGGGAGAGATCACCCTGTCATTGCCCCTTTCTCTGCATGTCTTTTCTGGCCACAGTAAGAGACAAGATATTTTGTTCAACCAGCCTCTGGTCTTCCCTGAAATGGCTCTTGTGTTATAATTTGACAATAAAAATGTTAACAGATTGTGGAGGTTTGAGTTTCTTCCGTCGAACTCACAAACACTTAGTGAACAACTAAGATTTTGTTTACACATTCAGCAGGACACAGTGAAGGAACCAATCTGTCCCCAAATTAATTACTTCATTTTGCATTGTTTTTGTGGTGCTAAATGAATGAGGTGCCCACTCCCCACCATGTCCCTCCTGAGACCTTCTTCCTATTGTGTCAGACTTGTCACTGCAATCTCTCTTAATTGCAGGCTCCTTGGTAATTCCTCTGCCACAACATTTTCCTGAGCAGAACCACTGGTGACTACTCAGATGAAAATAAAAGCTCTGACAAGCTGGAGTTTTAATTTTTCTTTAGGTTGCTTGTAGAAGAGGATCATTATTAGCAGATGATAATTAGAAAGTGGTAACACTTTAATTTGCAAGGATATATCAAAATTCATTAGCATCTGAAAGCTTTGCTGTACTCCGTGCCGAAAGAATTGGAAGAATCAGACAGGTTCCTAATAGCTATGGTAAATACCCTGACCAAACAACTGTCACCACTATTGTAACCTGGTCTACCTGTTCTCTGTCTCCATAGCCCATTTTTATCAGAGAAGCCAAAGACAAGGGAAAGGTCAAATCCCCGGAGTGGGTTTTATCCCTCCTAATGGCTTGTCTAAGCTGATCATCTAAAGGGAGTTCTCTCTCCTTCAATGGAGAGAGAGAAGAACCTCTATTCAGAAGGTGCTTCAAAGAAATGTATTGAAAGGACAAGGTGTAATGGTGTAATGGTTTTAAACTAAAAAAGGGTATATTTAGATTGGATATACAGATCTCCCATCCTTGGAGACATCCCAGGCTAGCCTGGATGGGGCTCTGAGCAAACTGATCTCGGTGAAGATGTTCCTGCTCATGGCAGGGGTTGGACTGGACAAGCTTGGAAGGTCGCTTCCAAAGTAAACCATCCTGTGATACCATGATTCTAGGAAATTATCTGCTCTGAACTCATGGGAGGTGAGATGGGAACTGGAAGTGATCAAAACTGTGAGGAAAAGGCTTCTGCTCAGAAAGTGGAGATATTGTGTCCAGTTTGGGCCCCTCAGTTCCAGAAGGACAGGGAACTGCTGGAGAGAGTCCAGCGCAGGGCAACAAAGATGCTGAAGGGAGTGGAGCATCTCCCGTGTGAGGAAAGGCTGAGGGAGCTGGGGCTCTGGAGTTGGAGAAGAGGAGACTGAGGGGCGACCTCATTAATGTTTACAGATATATAAAGGGTGAGTGTCAGGAGGATGGAGCCAGGCTCTTCTTGGTGACAGCCAATGATAGGACAAGGGGTAATGGGTACAAACTGGAACACAAGAGGTTCCACTTAAATTTGAGAAGAAACTTCTTCATGGTGAGGGTGGCAGAGCCTGGCCCAGGCTGCCCAGGGAGGTCATGGAGTCTCCTTCTTTGCAGACATTCCAACCCGCCTGGACACCTTCCTGTGTAACCTCATCTGGGTGTTCCTGCTCCGGGGGGGATTGGACTGGATGAGCTTTCCAGGTCCCTTCCGATCTCTGACATTCTGGGATTCTGTGGAGAACCATTCTGAACAATGTTTGCTGTGGTGGGGACCTCATCCTTCAGGCTGTTGTCCCCAGGAGGGGATCAGCACTCCCAGAATGTGGCTCATCCCACCTTGGACACACGCACCGAACAAACCACCTTTAGGGTACCAGTTTCTTTCCATTGAGAATAGAGCCGAAAATCTTTGTGGGCCAGATGCTTGACTGGTCCAAGAGCCTTAAGGTAGATGTTGACACCTCATGACTGATTCTCCAGTCCATGAATTGCAGTTTTTCATCTGGCAGGAGTGTATTCCTTCCACATTTTCCAGCAAGCTGCAAATATCAGCTAATTAAAATATCATAAGGGTGGAGGCAAGACCTTGTTTTTTAACAGTTTTTGAACAAGTGTTCAAAGATGTCCTAAAAAGACATAAACCCTACTTTGTATGAAGCAATTAGCCCATCCCTGGCCAGCTAATACCTCTATAGATACGGAATCATTTTCTAATTTCCTCTGACCAATCACTCATGGGTGTTTATTCCCCTATAGGGAAACAGTGAGCAGCCTGAGGACTGCAGGTTACTCATACAATAAACTATTTTTATTTTGAACTATTATAAAGTACAATCATGTGAGGGAAGAGCATTTGCTGGATTTTTCTGGTAGGATGAACCTCTGTGAAAGTATAAACAACGCTGACATTACATTATCAGTGTGAGTTTTCACTGTTAATCATTTATTGAGGTGAATGAGAAGTGACTCACACCTGCCAAAGCTTTTTTCTCAACAGCCTTTGCAAATTCAGGCTAGAACCAGATCATGGAATGCTGTTTACGAACTTTCCATTGGCAGTGCGGGCTTTCTGGATTATTATTTTCTTGTTGCCATTTTTGCTTCATGTCATTTCCTCTTTCACTCTCAATTTACTTCTATTTTGTGAAATTTCAGAGCTGTGAGGAATGAATGCATGCATTTTGTCGTTACATGATTGAGGTGGAAGAACGGCTTCCTGAGAGCTTGAATTGCCAACAAGAAGGATTTCAGTGCTGAAAGCTTTGAACTCCAGAGCTCTGTTTCCCACAGAAAAGCAGAAAATTAAGTCATCTAATCCTTGCAACATTCACCTATGGAGGGAAATGAATAATATTTTTCTTATTTTGTACAAGGGAGAACAGAGGTTCAACAAAAGTTGTGGGTTGGGTTTTGTTTTCACTGTTTGAACATCAAAATGATGAAGAAAATTGGATTGCAGGTCTCTGGGTTCCCTGATCTCATGACTCATCTGCTGGACCGCCCGAATCTCTCTGCCCAAGTCTCTTAATTTTCTTTTCTCTCAGTCCTCTTATTTCAGTGAGAAAATTTTGCCACTGCAACCCGACCACAGGTAGCTGTTCCCTTTCTATTTCTGTGCCTCTGGCAATACTTTATCCCAATATAAAGTTGCCCTCATGGGAATCTGGAGTGCTTGGAAACCATGCTGGGCCCTTTGAATACGACGAGGGTAGCAGTTTGGCTTTCAGTGCTTTTTGGCAAAAAAACAGGTCTCCCAAGGTATATTTTTCTGCAGCCTGCCAGGAAACAACCAGCCAGCATGTAACAACAAAAAAAAATCGTATGAGCTGACACAAAAGGTCACTAAATCAGTTTGGGTTTCTTGGATTCGGCAACAATAATGTCATCTCTATGTCAAGAAAAATAACTTCCTGAGAAGTCTGGCCAAGAAGAGAAACAACAGCTCAGCTCAGCTGTCTTCATCTTGCCCCCTCTTTGTGAAATAACTTGTTAAGGGATCCCCAGGTTTTGCTGAGAGGTTGCTTTACAGAAAGGTTGGGATAGGCTTGGAAATTGCTGTGGTGAGGAAGGAGAGAGCTCACACTCCCAGATGCAAGGAAAAAGGAAACCTGCAGCACATTGATTCTGAAGTTAAGAATGTATAAATAACTCCTCAAATCCTAACAGCTGGGCAAGAATCAAAGAATAGTTTGGATTGAAGGGACCTTCAAAGCTCATCCCGTGCCACCCCTGCCATGAGCAGGGACATCTTCACCAGCTCAGGTTGCTCAGAGCCCCGTCCAGCCTGGCCTGGGATGTCTCCAGGGATGGTTCATCCACCACCTCTCTGGCCAACCTGAGCCAGGCTCTCACCACCTTCATTGTAAAAACTTTCTTCCTCATGTCTGTCCTGAATCTCCCCTCTTTTAATTTAAAACCATCACTGCTTGTCCTATCACGACAAGCAGTGCTAAAAAGTCTGTCCCATCTTTCTCATCAGCCCCTTTTAAGTACGGACAGGCCACAATAAGGTTTCCCCAGAGCTTCTCTTCTCCAGGGTGAACACCCCCAACAGGCAAGAATGCCACATTTCTAGAAGTCTTCCTGCCTGGGCATCCTTCTTGTCCCTCTTCACAAACACCGCACAAAGTGTGTATGCCAACCGTATCTTCCACCTCATTTCTACACCCTCTGTGTGTTTTTTTCTGAGGAGCTGTGGACAGCTGGGAGGAGCGACATCCTCCATCTGCAGAGCTCGTTACCTCGAGACTGCCAGACTGAAGTCTTGGCTACACGCAGGACTGCATATGTTTGGCTAAACCTGTTTTGAACAATTTAGTTCACAGCCATGAAGGCTGTGTGAAGCTTTGATTCTGATTTGACTGTGCTTTTATCACGTTTAAGTAAGCTAATTGGGAACCAGGTGAAGTTGAGCTGAATTAAACCGTTCCCATATTGAAATTAGTATCCACCTCTCTGTAGGATTTAAGTTGGATGCTGTGATATATAATGTCAGTGTGGAAACCTCAATTTACTTATCTCTGACCTGTATGCTGGTTTTGTTGCTACTTTATGTATACAGCAATGCTTATAGTGCTGTTTATTTTTTTAATGACTCAGTGAACAGAACATAAGTGAACCCAGTCCAGACTGAGAAGGACCAAACACTGTTATTTAGTAAGGAGGAGGAGGAGCTAAGTGGGTATAAAATTGATAGGTGGATTTGTTCTATCGCCCTTTGGACATGTGTCCATCATTACACCCCTCTGGTTTGGCATTCCCCCCAGCCACCTCAATAAGAAGAACTGGCTGAGGGTGGGACATACCCACTTATTTCCAGAGGCAAGCACTTAGGATGTGTTTGTGGGCTGACTGGGGAAGGCTTGCAAAATCCGAGGGTATTTTCTGCATTGGAGAGGAGAGCAGCCTCCAGCATGACTACACAAGCCCCTCTCAAATAGACCCCTTGAAAAAAGGCTTGCAAAGAAGAATTATTCTCACCCCTGGGATTTGTGAGGGTAGCATCAGTGCCTTTGCCTCCATCTCCGCAGCGGGTATCATCGAATGGGAGGCACTGATCCCCAGTTCCAGCCAAGACCTCTGCATTCTTCACAATGTCTTTCACTGATGTGGTTGACTTGATTTTATAGATACGTCGGCTGTTGGTGTCGGAGAGGTAGATGGAGCCGGTGATGGGATCTGTGGTCAAGTAATACTTATGAGCTGGGCTGTGGCTGAAAAAAAAGGGCATGACGTTATTATTTTTCTGGAGGATTTGTTTTCTCACGTCAACAGGCAGTGCAAGCACTTCAAAGAATAAAAATACACAGGGCAGACAGACTGGGAAAGTGGAGCAGTGCAGGGTGTGTTACAGCACAGGATCCTGAGCTCTATCAGCGATCGCTGTGCCTGGGGTGTTCTCTGGCATGGAAAGTGCCCGCTGGCCTGAGCCTTAATCATGCCAGGAACTACTACAGGTTGAGTTCAAATGCTGGGGATTGCTTAATTTACTTAATATAGACATAGTCCTCAAACTGGTGTTCATGCAGTGCCAGAAAGTGAAGGGGAAGTGTTGTACACTAGGGGCAGAAAACAAAGGGAAGAAATGAAATAAAATCTGCCCTCCCAAGAAAGACCCCAGGACAAAAACCCAAAAGCAGAGACCCAAGTATAAAGCACTTGAAGATATACTCTTGAAAATCACTGCATCAAGGTTTCTCTTGCTGACTCCAGCAAAGACTTCAGAGTCCTGTCCTACCCTCTTGGGGATCTGGGGAAGTCCTGCAACTGAATTTAGCTTGACCTCGATGAAGAGAGAAACCAAATGGTCCTTGGAGAGTCACATTTTGCTTAAGTAAAACATGAACTAGTAGGAGGGCTGAGGAACCCTCCTCAGGACTCTGATAAATCCTGTTCATTCACTGCTTCCTCAAAAACAAGAAAGGACGCTTGCAAAAATGAGGTGAGCAAACAGAAGGATAATGTTTTAGCTCCATCACTACAAAACTAAATGAGCCCAAAACTGAAGAAATGGATCAAGAAGCATCCGCTTTATGGAAAATATTCGATGGGACTGGCCAGAAAAAAAACAAAACCAAAAACCAATCCAAAACCGAAAAACAACATATGAGTTCAGATACAATTAAAAAAAATTCCCTTTCACAGATTCTATCTATAGTTTAATATAGACATTAAACTTATTAACTTCCTTTATTAAAATTATGTGTTTACTACTAGTCCGTACTGAGCTGCATCTTTTCTAAGCCTGAAACCAACAGATTGAACTTGTAACACCTGCTGCCTGGACACAGGTCTCCTTTCTTCTAAGAAAGACCAAGTAGTATTTAGAACAAGTAGGAGAAGGTCTCTACTTATCTCCAAAACACCTTTAAGCTGTCCAAACTCATCAGGTCCCAAGAATTCATAATAAACGTATAGGCCATAGTTCACAATTTTGTGCTTAGTGGAATTGTTCCAGGAGAAGCTGGTGAGAAACCTGAGTGTGTCCGCTATAATAAGAAATTTCCCCTCTCCTTCAAGCTTTGTGTTAGGAAAATTAACAACTCTTCACACACGTAAAAACTACTGAATTATTATTTGCTTAATAAGCCGTAAGTTGGACCTTCATTCAAATTACTGAATACTTGGGGAAACAACAAAAAAAATAAAAGCCTTTCTGATTTATTCTGGAATATCCCTTGTGATTTATCCTATTAAAGTCTGAACAGATTTCATCTCCACAAATGACACTGATTCTTGCTAAATAAAATGCTCTGACCTTCAAGACAGCTCCAGCCTGACAGTTGAGTCTCCATCTGTATTCCGTCCCAACGACAGCAGCCTGGCCGGGTATTATTTCATTTACCTGCACGTCACTCACACTAAGCAAGTGGCTTCAACCCTGGTGGAAGAAGTTCCCTGTGGGAATCCATCACCCTTTTTGATCAGGGCTTTGCATTTTCCGCTGGCTGTCCTAACAAAGCCCAGCTGAGCGTCAGTCAGCTTTTAAGCTCTTCATAATCTCTTTTTTGCATGAGAGGTGGACAAGAGGAGGATGTTTTTAATGGCACTTTGCAATTCTTTAGCATCTTAGCCTGGAAAGCAGCGATAGCTTTCACTGAGTCTCACAGCAGATGGGCAAAAGCAAATGACTTTCCCAACAATGGAGAGAAACGGTGACAGAGCTGGAAATTCCTGCTCCCCTCCCCCAGCACTATAGCTGTAATTTATTTTTTTTTAATTTCATAGCCTCACTCTGGTGGACTTTATTATTCACAGAATCCCAGAATGTCAGGGGTTGGAAGGGACGTGGAAAGCTCATCCAGTGCAATCCCCCCATGGAGCAGGAACACCCAGATGAGGTTACACAGGAAGGTGTCCAGGCGGGTTGGAATGTCTGCAGAGAAGGAGACTCCACAACCTCCCTGGGCAGCCTGGGCCAGGCTCTGCCACCCTCACTGAGAAGAAGTTTCTTCTCAAATTTAAGTGGAACCTCTTGTGTTCCAGTTTGTACCCATTACCCCTTGTCCTATCACTGGTTGTCACCGAGAAGAGCCTGGCTCCACCCTCCTGACACTCACCCTTTATATATCTGGAAACATGAATGAGGTCACCCCTCAGTCTCCTCTTCTCCAAGCTCCAGAGCCCCAGCTCCCTCAGCCTTTCCTCACACGGGAGATGCTCCACTCCCTTAATCATTATAACTGTCTGTGGAATAGACGATAATAAACTATTTTCTAATCCCAGCTCCTGTGTAGAATGGGCACGAACAAACTCTGGTTACTTTTAACCACAGATCAGAGAGCCAGGTAAAAGCAAAATATGAATCCAGTAGGAAAGCTGAATGTTAATTCACACCTAAATTTACAGACTAATACTTTCAATAACCGCTGGTAAACCAAGCTTAGTTTTATTAATGAGGTCCTGAACACAGAGTAGGGGTGAGTTCAAAGTCCACAATCATTAATAAATTATCTCTGACTGGTTGAACTTTTACAGAATCACAGAATCACAGAATGGACTGGGTTGGACTGCTTTCTAATCTCCAGCCTAAATTTCTCCTGGCAGAGTTTAAGCCCATGCCCCCTTGTCCTATTGTTAACTGCATAACTGGATTCCACAGAGGGACACACACCTTTACTAGCAAATGTGCTTTGGAAGAGGCAGAGGTAGAAACTTGTGTTGGTTAAACTACCCATGGGATGATAATAATCTTGGGCGACTTAAAATCGTGGGTCACTTGAGTCTGGATTTCACCTGGTGAGCTAATAGTGAAACTTCTAAGGCATAAAACTACCTTTCTAAATCTAATGTTATGAATGGTATGGGAACTCCCAACACAAAATATATATTTTCTGCAGCATGGCTGTGTGTGAAAAAAAACCCTGGAGATTTTGTTTAATGCTTTCAGATCCTTCAGGATGAGAGATGCTAAATAAACATACGTCAGTAACGTAAAAGTTCCCGAACTGCTTCCCTTCATCTGTGATAATGCGTGAGCACTGGAGCTGGGAACACTGAGACTTTGCTTCTAATTTAAAGCCACAATTAATAAGCAAATCCAAGTGGTAAATTGGACTGATCCTTTCATCCTCTCTCATTTCTCAGTTAGATAATGGACCAAGTCAACAGATGGGACTTTTTTCTACTCAGAAGACTTAATCAGTTACACTATTTGCAATCTTAGAATATTTATCCCCAATATTGACGCCGCCACCACTAGAAAAGGGCTGTGGGTGAAGAGCTGATTTCCCATTCAGAGTGTTCCTTTAGCTATTAAAGGTTTTTCTAGAAGAAACCCTGAGCATCGCACTGATATTTTAAGCCCCTGAAGCACCAAATCAAAGTCGCAGGGATGGGGCGGGCTGGTCCCAAGCCAAGAACAGACACTTTAGTGGGTACGAGTGGGCACGATGGTGTTGTCACTGGGAATGAGGACAGTAACGTGAGAAGTTCTGGAGGCCAAAGTGACGTGGAGGTGACGTTGCGTCTTTGTATGCTTGTGATACCACGATGCGCTGGGGAAGCACAGGGAATTCTTCCAAATCTACAAAGATCCCCGTTGTTTGGGGTTGCATAAAGGTGCTCCCATGCACCTGCCTCGTCCCCTTCCTTTTTGCACTCTGTTTGGACAGGATGGTGGCAGCACCATTTGGGGAGCTTTGCAGATAACTTGAGGGATCCCAACTCGATTTTAAAGCACTTATGCTTTATGTGACTCCTTACACACAGGAACAAGGAAGGAAAGTGATAGAAAGCGGGTGAACAGGCAGATGTCTGACACTCAGGGATTGCTTCTGTTGCACTAGAATCAATGCACAGGCTTTGAGCAAAAGTAATTATTATTCCCTTAGGTTCAGAGCCCACGTTTTGGAAGAGTCTGAGGAAGGAAGCTCCTGCTCCAGTGTGAGAAGCCAGGCTCTAAGGAATAAAGATGAGAAAAGGGACATGGTCCTTGGTTTCAGCAGGTTTTCCATAATATGTCAGACAGCAGACTGCACACTTTTATGTGTTTCTGTTCATATTAATCTCACTGAGCTTCAGATGTCTGCAAGGTGGATGCTCACATCTGAACTGGCTGCATTAACTCCCTTAGTTGTCAATAGTGCTTTTTAGGTATGGTTCATCTGACTTATTTTCAACATATATCTTACGACATGAGCTGGATTTTAGTTTATCAAGTGCAAGGGCGCCTACCACATCCTTGAAAGGACAACTTTGGTAAATGGTAACAGTACAGTTCTGGCTCCCATTGCACTCAACAGACAGGAGCAATCGCAACACCAAAGTGAGTTACCGATAAATGCTGATCTGAATAAACCCCTGGGGCTTTTTTGGATCTGATATCTCATGAAACCACCTCTGTAAAGCTTTCTGTGCTAGCTGCCCTCTTTCCCTCTGATCCTTGCTGGCCACATGAATTTGCTGGTGACTAAAGAACTACAGGATTCCTGCAGCCAGGGTTTTTTGTTCACTGGGGCTGTGTTTCCATGGCTCCATGCTAAGCACCCTGCAGCTCACAAATAGAGGATTTTATTATAGCTGGTGTGAGGAACTGGTCTTTTTTTTGTCCCTGGGTGACATTCAATAGATTAATACACAAGGAGGCCACACAGTGCAGCGAGCTGAATTTACACTTGGCCTTTTTAGTGTTTTCAGTTTCTATGCGATGCCCAAAGCTCTTCTAGTGTCACAGGCTGGATAATAAAACTTCATAGCAGCACCCAGGGACTGCAAAGGACTTTTGATCTCATCCTAGGGCAGTTTTCTGAGGTATCTCTCTCTGCCTCTAATCGCAGATTTGTCTCTCTAAGGTATGAATGGAAACCAGAAGGGAAGAATACATTTAAGTGTGGACACTTTTTGCATATTTGGAAGACAGAAATGCCTCACTGCCCTCCATGTTCCTGCAGAGAAAAGATAACGATAATTCACCGCAAAACATTATTGCCATGCTTGGAAAACGTCATTAGCTTCTGTAAGCCCATCAAGACAGGTCCATACGCAGACATACTAGAGTAAGTTCCTATTATTCTGTTACTGAATGACAGATGGGGGTAAACTTGGAGGCATCATGACTTGGTGATGCTTTTTGGGTCAGCTAACATCCCCCACATTGACACAAAGCCATTTTGGCTGTTGCAGAGTTAGACCTTGGCTACCTAGGCTGTACTGTAGAGCCAAGCCTCTTAGCTGGTAGCTCCAGAACCTCTGCAGATCAAGCTCACCACAGACTATGTAGTGGGGAGGAATCCCTTCCCTTGAAGCTTTTTCATATGGATTGCAGCTTTTCCAAACCACTAAGATTTAGTGCTGGGGATCTCACCCTTTGCAGCTGTTGCCCATAAATGGTGTCAAGCTGAGGACCTTCTGGAACTCAAAGCACTGGAGCTTTAGCTAAGGCTACATCCACTCATGTCCATGCAGCTCAAGAAAGAAAAGGCTTCCTAACAAGAAGTATTATGGCAAATGCCAAAGAACAGCTGCTAACTCACATGAATCCCTCCCTTAATGTGGTCACAGATGGGAAGAGTTGGTCCAGAGTTCCTCGCCTTCCTCCTCCCTCGCCAGTCCCCTTTGGACTGCACTGAAGCCAGCAGGTCTTGGCTTGCTTTCATTTCAATTCTTAGCTTTTAGGACTTGCCTAAAGGCTGAAGCTCTGCCAACTTTATAAGGCTCTGGTGGCATCATTTGTGGTCAGTCCATATATCTTCACTCAGTTGTTGCCTTCATATATAAAAAACTCCTCTTGGAACAGGTATTCAGCTCCTGCCCTTCACTGTCTGAGCAGGTGCACTTTAGCAGCTGCGTATTTCTAGGCCTCTAAGGATACAGCCTGGCTGTTTCTAAGAGAAATGAGTTTTTCTATTGCCTTCAAATGATGTGAAAGAGGAGGTGGGGGGCTGGAACTCAGCCTGATGAAGACGGTCAGCACAGAGGTCTTGTGTACCAACCTCCCAGCCCTGCTAATAAATGCTTTAGGCCAGCCCGTTACACCGTGGAAGCTCAGCCCTTCATTAATGTCCTGGCAATAAGGCAAAATAAACCCGGTTTTTATTCCATTGCATTTCCAGGCATACAGATCAAATGAACATTTCTGGGTTTGCACAGCCTTTGTGAAGTCAAGGAAAAAGTAAATAAAAAACATGTAGCAAGAAAAATCCCCAATCCCAAATGCACAAAGAAAATCAAGCAAAAAAATCTGAACTCCACAATCTAAGCTTCTAATTTAGAAAGCAACCAGGGAGAAGGATGGGAAACTTGTCAGAGCCAGAGGAGTCCTTGCAAACATAGTGACAGGAGGTTGACATCTTCCTGAATGCAACTGATTGGATCAAACTCACTGAAACTCCAGTGAACCCGAATGACAAATATTCTTAGTGACAAAGCTCCAATTTAGGACTCTCTCTTTCATCTTGTTTTCTTGTCATTACTCTTTCTCTTTTATTATTGCGTTTCCTGGCTAAGGTTCTGAGTCACACTAGCTCCTGTCTGAGCCTGACACCTTTTCACAAAATCTGAAGGCTTTCTATGAAGAGCTCAGTTACAAAACCTTCCTTCCCTAACTGGGTGATGTTGGGGTACACCTGGCCCTTCGTTATCCCCGTTACACTCTCCAAAACTCAAAAAGAAGACATTTCACCATATGAGAATTATTTTCCCCATCGTAGCTGTTGCAGTGACCTGTATCCTGATGGTTTCCCCACTTTGCTTTCTTGCTTAATTCCCACCCTCCTCCTCTCATCCCCCTCGTGTCTGCACCTCCCCTGTCTGCATCTCCAACAGCTCATGCAGAAATCTGTGCGACTCTGTCCCGTGATTAACGGCTCCCAGTTCTGATGACTGATCGCCTCTGCCAGTTTTAATCACGCCAGCTTCATTTGCTATTGAATCATCTGGAAATGGCACTTGCGGCTCTGCTGTGTGACAACATGCAACAAGACAGGGAGCGGCATAAGAATTCTCTACTGGTTGGCTTACCTATGTCTGAAATCTTTATTTCTGACAGAAGACAGGAAAGCAGGGAACAGAAGAAAGAACGAGGTGTTAGCAGCTCAGTTCGATGCATTATTAGCAGATTGAAAACTTGACAGTATCTGTATCATACAATGCAATAATAAATAAAGACTTAGCTGGAATGACACTGATATATTTTATATTGGATATTACTTGGCAGCGAGCTCGCTTATGTACCGTTGCATATCACAAAGCAAGTGTGATCTCACCTGCTTGGAGTTATTCCCTTACGCAGGAGATAGGACCCAACAGACTTTATCGTTCAGGGCAGTACTGAGCTAAATATATGTAAATGCAAATATATTCACAGTTTTTTCACTCTCAGTCAAAGCAAAACCTTGTGATTTACAAAGTTTAACAGTCGCACGGTTATGGGTGGCAGTTCATCGCCGTAACCTCATGAACTGTAGCCCAGAAGACTGAAATTATGCTGAGCTGGACATTTTTCATGGGTCTAGTCACATACCCAGCTGCAGTTATCTGCGACCCACAATGCATTCGCTTTCCGCTCCCCAACAGAACACTATGCTCTAAAGACACTCCCCAAAAACAAAACCCAAAAGCCAAATAGCGAGGGTGTTAATCTCCAAGGAGATGCTGATATGAGAAGACACAGGCAAACTCCATTTAGTCCAAAAGCGATGGCTTTCCTCCATCACTTTTAGTCAGCCTGCATCTGAACCCACTTACTTTATAGCACACCAGAGTGAAGAAACGTTTATTAGATCCAGTAACCTAAGTGTTTGCACAGACGAAGCAGCAATCGTTCCAGCAGATTTAACTCTGGAGTAAATTTAACTCTGTGGCTCTACACAAGAGCCAGGAAGGCCACTCTGTCAAGGTTTCCAATTTTCTCTTTTCCAATCAGGAAATACTCTGCAAAACCTCCATGGGTCTGGTATTTCCACTGACAATGAAACGGGGATCGGGTTTTCACAATTGCACTTGTGGGAATGAGATATTAATCCCACTCAGTTGCAATGGGATTTGGGCCCCAAATCACCTAGGCTCTTCTGGAAATCTCACCTTTGGTCATTAAAATAACTTTCTGGCACTGGAGGAACATTACATTCTTTAACATGGACCAGGGCTGAAGATTTATCCCAGCTTCCTACCTTACAAACATGAGAGATATTATGTTCCCGTATGCCATAAAACACAACAGCAAGAATCAAGTTCTTGCTTATTTACTCAAAAGGTTCCCCAGCCCTCTGGGATGTGGCTGCAAGCATCTCTCTGGGGGTTTCCTAACTCAACGACTCTTCCTGATGTCCTTGTCACCCTGTGAGTATAGCAAGACAGTTACTCTGTAAGTGTAATGTTTGTCTGGATCCTTTTCATCCTATACTATGATCTATGATGATGGTTTTCTGTGCCAAATAAGACCTTCAGCAAAGTCTAATTACTGTGGTTCACTAGTAAGCTTCCACATGGCAGTCCTTACAGAAATGGAGCATTACTTTTGTCCCCAGAAGCTGGGACACTCAATCTGAGTAAGACAGGGAGATTCTGACTTTCTGTGAGACTCTCACTTCAGACCAGACCTTGAGAGGTGGTGAGAAGGTTCCCATTCAACATGCTAACCTCGCATTGACTTTAGGTGAGGTCCTTTAAGTCAAACACTGGTTTGATTCTATTGACTGTCCTGGAGTGAGTCTTGCCTGGTCACAGAGTCCAGAATCAAGCTCTGGTGCTTTGAAGTAGGTAATTTTATTTGTTGTGGAAATTTTACATAGGAAAAGTATCCTCAGTGAGGTCAATTTTAAATTTTGCTTCAGTCACAATCTATTTCATTTTTTCAGAACCTGTGACAAATCTATATTTTTCCTTCCTCCCCCCTTATTTTAATGGATGTTCCTTCACAAGCCTTCCTATTTCTCCTAGTATTTTCTTCCCCCTTTGTTATTTGGGGTTAAAAGGAAACACTTGCTTTCAGATGATCCACCTATATATTCACCTTGACGCTGCTGTTCAGTTGGGAACTGAGGGGGGCTGATATGTTTGTCCCCCAAAAAATAACTAGAAAAACCCAGTCCGTGGCTCCCTAGGTCATCACCCTGTCTTAATTATGAATGATTATCTATCCTGATTAACCTCTACGTATCACCATCAGTGCCATGTCCTTCCAAGTTCAGGTTATCTCAGAGGCTGAATTCCCACTGGTCTCTATCTACACCAAAAGGCAGAAATCAACACAGTTTGGCTTAACAGCACAGAAATGTGTTAATATTTTCGGCGTGTGATTCAATTCAGGAAGAACTTGTTAGTTCTGTGTTTCTCTAGTGTAAATCAAAGTCAGCAGCGTTGCAGAAGAGGCAAATCTGGGCAGAATTTTTTCTGTTTTGCTGTGTTTTCTTTTAAACAGTTTCGCTCTTTTTCCTTTCAGGTACATAAGATTTCTGCAGAACTTAAGGGTGTAATGATAACGGCCCCATTCAGCACAGCGTACCTCAGCTCCAGGATGTTGGTGACATTGCCAGAGGGAAAGATCCTTCGGATGTAGTTGAAATCTCCAACATAAAGACTTCCGTCAGACCCACAGGTGAGGGCAACAGGAGCCAGAAGTTTGTTCCCATCTGCAAGACCATTGCAGCTTGGACACGAAATGCTACGTCTGCGGCCATTGCCCATAATGCTTCCGATTACAGGCGGCTGCTGGGAAATAAACTGGTTTTCCCCATTTCCTTTATGCAAGATGCCTGGAGAGAGAAGACAGTAATAAGGAAATTAAAAGAGAGACAGGGAAACTGAGACCAAAGGGAGCACAAACCGGCAATGCTGGATGCCAGCTGGGGAACTTGTCAAGAGACAAGGAGGTTTATCACTCTTCATAGTGTTGTTTTGTGACAGTTTCAAATGAGAAGCCCCTTATCTGAAGTAAATTTTTATAGACCTATTTCTTTTCCTGCAGAAGAAAAGTATGTAGGGTGAACAAGACTGTCTTTACCTTTGAATTAATTACACTTTTCAGTGTCTCATGAATTTTCACCTGCCTTTTTCTGTCCATCCTTGCCCTGTATTTTGCAGTCTATAAGGTAAAAAATAAAATACACACAGCTCACAGAAAGACAAGGGATAGAAAGACCATGGTGCATTCTGTAGAGAAATGTTTCATCTGCAAAGCTCTGCTTACATTCCTTATATTATAAGCATAGTGTTTTCAGCAGTGAGGTGGGCTGAACTAGATGGTTGCTCCCATATCACAGCTATCATCCAGAAGGACACCGTGCTTCCATCTTTTGTATGTGTTCTGATCAGCTTCCAAGCCTCCCTGCTCTAGTCTTGAGCAACCTTCAAGGACCCTTGCACCTTCCATTCTCCTTTATGACCCATGAAGACATTAATTTCTGCAAGTACGCTTGCACATTGGGGGACGGTTCTGGGTGGATTTATGGTCAGTGGTACGTCCAACCTGAACAGACTCGCCTTTGTTATTTTACGAATATTTTCCTCATTAATCTGCTTAAGACACTACAAAGTTATACATGCTGACTGTCAACTTATGCACACCGTATTACTTCTGAATGTGGGTTATCAGAAATAACTTGTTAGTAAAATACATGAGAGAGTACATGTGTTGATCACATTTCTCTCCTTTTGTTGAATTCTCAACACTAAGAAGCAACTGAGCCTTGCAACACTGTTATGTGTTACAGCCAACCTACCACTTTGTATGTTGAGGGCATGATGTTTGTCCAGGGACCATCCTCCCAGTTTGGAAGCATCGATTTCATAACCCTGAAGCACAGCCGTCCTCTTCTCCCACAGGATCAAGTCAGGACAGGATTCATACTCATAACCTACCGAAACTATGAACAAGAAGCAAAAGAATCCCCCATATTAGTAGCCCAGAAATGCACAATCAACACACAGAGAGTTTCAACTGAGGAGGGTTAAGAGCTTTTCTACAGGAAACTGCCAATTTCATTTAAAATGTCATCATCACAATGCAGAATCTTAATATTTTTCTCTTTAAAGGCCATCCCGCATTTAAAAAGGTCAACACAGTCATAGATGTTGGGTAAATGTGCTAAATATTTAAAAGGCATGATTTTAAAGACACATTTAAAACAATGGGTATTTGAGAGGGCAAACTCCTAAATGGGAGCATTTTACTCCTATCTACTATCTTTGATAAAATACTGCACGTCAGGAACTTGCTAAAAATCCTTGTCCTTTCTTGGAAAGTTAAGACATACAAATGAGACAGGGGACAGAAAGTCCCCTAGAGATGGAAATATTAGACCAGGTTGACTTGTGGTCATTGTTAATATGAAAAAGGGTTTGATTGCCTTTTAGGCTCTCAACTCCACTGAACACACTGGAGTTGCTTAAGAGTAAAATGATGTCAGTAGAAGAAAAATTACGTTTTCGATAGAATAATGACTCCTTTATGATTTTCTCAGAAGAAGCAGGACCGGTTTCATTGGTTTGCTTTTCTTCTGCCCTACCTGATCTTTTCAGTGCTAACAGCTGAAGCAGAGCAGAACTACAAGTTCTATACAAATGAAAAGCAATTACATAACTCATTTTTTTCATTAGATAAAAATAAAGTTTGGATCTCACAAATTTCCTACCATCCTTAAAAAGTGCTGAGCACAGTGTGAACTCAGGATCCCCCATCAAATACAGACATTTGCAGAATCTGACAGTATCAGAGGAAGATGTAGTTTGGGAAATGAGGGTTTCTAGAGGTGGGAATCATTGAAAGCCTGAATGTTCATGTCCTCAGCCCTGCGTGAGTCCTTTACAGCTGCAGAACTGCACTGTGGAGCACTCCAGACCCACTGCTGATCTAGCACCTTAAAAAGCATGTCAATGTAGTCTTTAAGATACGCTACCAGAACATGTTTCCCAGTGTAGACTCCAAACTCGGTTGTATAGAATCACAGAATCATAGAATCATTTTGGTTGAAAAAGACCCTCAAGATCATCAAGTCCAACCATAACTCAACTCTAGCACTAAACCATGTCCCTAAGAACCTAATCTAAATGCCTTTTAAACCCCTCTAGGGATGGTGACTCCACCGCTGCCCTGGGCAGCCTGTTCCAATGCCCGACAATCCCTCCTGGGAAGCAATTTTTGCTAATACCCAACCTCAGCCTCCCCTGGCGCAACTTGAGGCCGTTTCCTCTGGTCCTGGCGCTTGTTCCTGGGGAGCAGAGCCTGACCCCCCCTGGCTCCAAGCTCCTTTCAGGCAGTTCAGAGATCAGAAGGTCTCCCCTCAGCTCCTGTTCTCCAGCTGAACCCCCCAGGTCCCTCAGCCGCTCCCATCACACTTGTGCTCCAGCCCCTTCCCCAGCTCCGTTCCCTTCTCTCAACTCGCTCCAGCACCTCAATGTCTTTCATATAGTGAGGGGCCCGAAACTGAATACAGTATGCAAGGTGCAACCTCATCAGTGCCCAGTACAGTGGCATGACCACTTCCCTGCTGCATTCACAGCACAGCTTCTTGCCCCACCATAACGGCTAAAATCACTGAGTTTGTTCAGCCCGGAGGAGACTGAGGGGAGAGCTTCATCACAAGGGGAGGAGGAGGGGCAGATGCCCAACTCTTCTCTTTAGTGATCAATGACAGAACCCAAGGGAGTGTCAGGAAGATGTGCCAGGGGAGGTTCAGGTTGGACATGAGGAAAAAGTTCTTCACCCAGAGGGTGCTGGACACTGGAACAGGCTCCCCAGGGAGGTGTCACAGCCCCAACCTGACAGTGTTCAAGAAGAGACTGGACAACGTCCTCAGACACACGGTGTGAACTGTGGGGTTGTCTTGTGCAGGGACAGGAGTTGGACTCGATGATCCTTGTGGGTCCCTTCCAACTCAGGACATTCTATGATATATTTCACCTTTTGCCCCGGGAAGTGGGTGGCATGGGTTACAATGCTTGGTGCTGGGGATGTGGCATATTGAGTATGCAGAGCCTCCCTATTCTCTGCCTTCCAGCCCCGACAGTCTTTTGCAGATGTCAATGAATGTACAAGAGAAAAGACCATCATGGGTTTGGGATGGCATTCTTGAATGGGTAATGAAGATGAAGCTAAAATTAGAGCAATGCTGAAGGTCAGGCATGAGGAGTAGTGGTGATCAGGGCTTAGTTCTAGGGATTTCTTTCAAAGCAGTGCTGACAGCTTTCGGCTGTATGTGAGACGTGGCCAAAAGCCTGTAGTCCCAGCTCATTCCTTCTGTATGAATATGATGGTAGCAGCTCAGGATGTATGTGCTGGGCCATGAGCCAGAGAACAGATAAGCGTTCATCTGTTGGGGAAATGTCTGCTGGCTGAACAGCTGGGCCAAATCCTCTCCAAAGAAACAGCAGGGACTATTTTATGTGTTAGAAGTTGGACCATACCCATGTAGGTCTGCACAGTGCCACTTGGCTACTTCTAAAAAGAGACACAAGCCCCGAGGTCACTTACCAAAAGCTTCTGAGAGCCCATACACCTTTTGGCTGTAGACATCTGTCTTATCCCAGATGAAATAATAGGACAGGTCCGGAGCAGCTGCAAACCACTTTCTGAAGAGGCGTCCCTCGACGGCCACCATGAGGTGGACTTTCATCAGGTTGAAAGGGATGGTGGGGTGGGTCATGCTGATCCTCAGCACTGATTTGTAGCCAGCTGTGCGGCTGCTCAGGTAACTCACTTTTATTTTACTGCCGGAAACATTAATCTCCTCCTGTAGGGCCTGTGGAAAAGCAATCCAGGAGGTGTTAAATCAGCAGCGAGGAGACAGGAAAAGGCAGTGAAGCTGTAATTTATCAAACACACCTTTATAAAAGCGCTGGTAGACACGTCTAAAAAAGCACACCTAGTAGGCATCGAGTATGAAATCATATCTGTAATTTATAGGGTTAGTTGAGGAAGCCAAGGAATGCCCCCATCTTTCTCCATCTCTGTTACATGGGAGAACAGGAGACCAAAGTATCACATTTAAGTCAGTGTTTACAATGGGACTCACTGTTAAAAGAAGTCCGGGACTCACTGTGAAAGAACATTGGGGTCTGAGATCAGCCCATCACTTTAGCCTCCATTTTATCTTGGGAGGTTTCTACGGCTGCTGATTTTTGTGTCCTGGCTTCTTTTTCCCAGTAAGAAAATCAAGGCCTACTTGGCCTGTATCATAGAATTGTTTTGGTTGGAAAAGACCTTCAAGATCATTGAGTCCAATGTCTCAGCCTGACCCACCACCATCAGCCCCTTTCCTTTCCCTTTCATTCTCCCTTCCCTTCCTTTTCCAGAGTCCTCTATATTCTAGGTGAGTTGCTTTGTTTTCTCCTCCAGCCACGAGTGTGGGTATTTCTGACTGACTAGGACAGTTAACTCACAGGTCTCTATTTGATTCCCAGATTTCACAAAATATCAGAAAAGAGCAGGAAAAGTTTTGTCTGCCCCTGTTCTGCTTTGAGAATTGAGAAGTGTCAGTAAAGATGGAATTTTCAGCTAATTTATCTGCTAATGTGCTCATTACAGAGGGTGTGGACTGGAAAACCTTTGAAGGTCCCTTCCAACCCAAACTGTTCTATGCCTCTCAGATTCTACAAAATGCAAGCAAATTTTCTGGAAAGTGATTCAATTTACATCCCTGACACCATGCTGATTCTTCCATGCAACATACTATTAAAAAGGGCATTTCTTTCTGAGGGTTTATGGGAAAAAATCTAATTGTCACTTTCCAGAAAATTTCACTCTTAGGTAAGCACGCAACATGGATATTGTCAGCACAAGACGGTAACCTTCGGCAAATTGTGAAAGACAAAGGCAGAAGCTTGGCAGTGAGCTGGAAAACTTGGTCTGTAAAAGGGATGTGTCAGAAGGTCAGAGCCACCACTGTTCTCTCCTGTGCCACTTCTGAAATACTTTGGTGTGCGGGACCCTAAATGAGCCGTGAAAATACTTCCCCAGCAGTCATCAGCTTCTGTAATATTAAGAGCATGGAAGCTTGAAGGCTGGTACGTAAAGAGATCCACCCATCAGGAAGGGATCACAGAATCATAGAACAGTGTGGGTTGAAAGGACCTTCAAAGCTCATCCAGTGCCACCCCTGCCATGAGCAGGGACATCTTCACCAGCTCAGGCTGCTCAGAGCCCCGTCCAGCCTGGCCTGGGATGTCTCCAGGGATGGTTCATCCACCACCTCTCTGGGCAACCTGGGACAGGCTCTCAGCACCCTCAGTGTAAAAAATGTCTTCCTCACGTCTGGCCTGAATCTCCCCTCTTTTAATTTAAAACCATCACCCCTTGTTCTATCGCAACAGGCCCTACTAAAGAGTCTGTCCCCATCTTTCTTATCAGACCCTTTTAAGTCTGGAAAGGCCGCAATAAGGTCCCCTCAGAGCTTCTCTTTTCTCCAGCTGAACACCCCAGCTCTCTCAGCCTGTCCTCCCAGCAGAGCTGTTCCAGCCTTGGATCATTGCTGTGGCTCCTCTGGACCTTCTCCAACAGGTTCATCACAGCCATCCTGGTGTCCTCCAAGCTACATGGCTCCTATACTCAACCCCTTCGACATGGGAGCAGCAAACTTGCCTGGAGGGACAAGTTGCTCATCTCTTACAGGTTTTCTGGTTAGCATTATCAATAATGACAAATCGCGTAACCTGCCCCCTGAGAAGATCTCTTCTAATCTGTCATCCAAGGCCCAACACTTTTTCAAGTGATAACTTACAGTCTCTGAGCATTGCGGCACTTGACAAACAGACACATCCCGAAGTTCAAGTGCTGTTCCACTGTGCTCATAAATATTTACTGTCTGTAATGCAGCCTTTTCGATTTACATATCTCAGTGCTTAGGAGGCTGAGAGATGACAGAATTGGGAAAACCCAGGAATTTAAAAATATATTTTATGAGCTCAGCAACAAGCTGAGCTGGGACCTGGCTGAACCAGAGACCAGCTGAGCCGAGCTGCAGTAAAGGTGGTCCCTTGTATCAAATCTGTCTTCATCTGTAACCGCTCTAGGAAAAAGCCAGGCAGAAATAATTGTCACAGAGGTACTGTTTGCAATGTCTGGTTCAAATCCCTGTCAGAAATAATTACTTGTGTCTGTCACGGTCTGTCTCTGCTGTCTGTCACTCCGGAGAAAGGGTCAGCACAGTGGTACCAGAGCCCTGAGCCGCGCAAGGGGTTGGGTTTAAAGGCACCTGCTTAAAGAGTGGGTTCAAGTGGTAATTCCGATTATCTGGGATGCATTTGTAGTTTGTAAGTAGCGCTGAACCAGCAACAAAGCAGGGCATTGGTGAGGGGGGAGTATAATCCTGTAGGACATTGGTGGGAGAAGAGGGGAAAAATAAGCTTTAAAATACTCCGAATGCACCAAAAGTAATGACAGTTGAATTGTGCCCTTATTTCTATTTGATAATTGCTGTTTGGACCAGACAAATTCATATGTTGTGTCTGGGGTCTTTGTGAGTTACTAGTGCTCTCTAGAGTTTATTATAGCCTAATCAATATAATCTGCTCTTTAAAAGTTGTCTGGCCACCAGGCCAGTCAGGCAGAAGAGCTGGTTCTTCAGGCTTACTAAGGATTTTCACTATTTAGTAACTTTCACCGCAGTGTTTCCTTCACTCCTGGGTGTTGATCTGTGCTTGCATTAGTAGCAATTCTTCCACTTTTTGCATGAGACAATGTAGAAAACCCTTTTTCTGTGTGTTGGGTTACACATTTCTCTTACAGCTGCTCTTCATGCTGCCAGTAGACAAGGCAAGGAACAATCAATCTTCTTTTATTATTCTCTTTGAGAATATGATGCTCAGAATGAATTTTGAGAAATAAAGTCATTTAGGACCTGATTCAGGGGCCTTAACACCGTCACCTAATGCCATTGAAATGTTCTCTGGCATCCAAAACCTCTGCATGGGGATGACAGATCTGACACGGACCTTCCTGAGATCTGAAGCTACAGCTGGAGGCCTGAGGAAACACTTTGGGACATCTTAAATGGCACCAAATTTGTCTTCAGGCACCTGAATCAAACACTTAAAATGTACTTTTTGGTCCTTTGAATGCAAGCAGGTAGAGGACACTGCACTTATTTGTTGGAGCTCGTAAGGTTCCTATCTGCCCACTTGTCAAAATCTCTTTCCCTGCCCTGCCATCCACTTGTCACCTCCTCCCAGCTTTGTGCTCACACCTTTTATATTTAACATTTCTCTACTGAGAAACACATTTTATAAAATGCAGCTGCAGCAACTGCCAGCTAGGTTATTTTTTATTGTGTATATATCCTGTATAGGAATGAAAAATAGTTAATTTATGAAATAAAGTACTGTCAGGACTCCACCATAAAATCAGATTGTCTTGTATACTCCCGCACCACAAATTCCGTTACCCTTTAGCTGTCAGTGTTTTAAGTGGAATACAGTTTTAGAGGTTTTAGCTCAATAATTTGGCATGTGGGAAAAGTAGTGCTCATCATTCATGGGATTAATCTTATCTAAACTTAGGAACCTAAAAGTTAGGGGTCTTCTCTGAACTTCTGGGTCTCTTCATGGACAAAGGGCTCTTTAGAAGGTTGTTCTTGCCACGTAAACTTAAGGGTGGGATTCAATTTCAGTTCACGGCATCTAAATACGGATGTCAAAGTATAAATGTGTGCATGTGAGGTGGGAATGTAAGCATCAATTACAGTCAGTGGAAATCTAAGTGATACTGTCAGTGTGAACTGGATACCTTCAAGATGGTCAGCTTAATTGATCTACAGGCTCTGCTGGCGGTATTGATAAGATTCCTGTCAGCTTTAATGGGAGCTCAGACATCTAGCACACATCCAGACGATTGTGTGTGAACACCTTATTTAGGTGCCATAACCTCAAAGCGAATCCCACTAAGGTCTTAATTAGATTCCATAACTGCAGGTGTCCAGTGCAATTTGGGATGTTCAAGTTATATCTGAGATTCACAAGGGGTTGGCAGATATAATGCAGGACACTGATAGGGGATTAGTCCAGACTGGGAGTCAGAGGCCACGCACGCTGTCTTCAGGACACTAAACATCTATGATGAGGGTGGTGAGACACTGTCCCAGGTTGGCCAGAGAGGTGGTGGATGAACTATCCCTGGAGACATCCCAGGCCAGGCTGGATGGGGCTCTGAGCAACCTGAGCTGGTGTAGATGTCCCTGCTCGTGGCAGGGATGGCACTGGGTGAGCTTTAGACGTCCCTTCCAACCCAAACTATTCTATGATTCTATGAAATTTTTCTCCTTGGTTCAGGCGGTTCATACCTGGATTTCAGGAATGATAGGACCTTTCTCCGAGCAGGAACTTGCAAAAGCTGTCAGAGGAGATGGGGAGACCACAGGGTTTGGCCGGGCGAAGTTACTGAGGTCACAGCTTGGGATCTCATTCTCTTCGTGCCTCATGACTATGGTTTCCATCACGAAGAAGCGATCCCAAGGCAGCCACAGCGTGTGCTCCTGGGTGATGAAGGGGGCGCGCTCAAAGTGCAGGATAATGGAGATGCCACCAATGGTTACGAGGTCGAAGCTGTTTTGAGAGATGGAATACAACATTAGTGCAAGCACCACTCTGTTTGTAATAATACCGCAACAAGGACTCCCAGAAAAATCATTGCAAGAAATATCATCAGCCACATTTTACAAGCATAAAACCTGCAGCCCAAAGTGGTTTTTGCTGAGTAAGAGCAAGTACCAGAGGCAGGAGTACAAACTCAGCTTCTTTGCATGTTGTCCTCATCTATATTAAAAACATACCCATCTCTTTTTTCGAGACAAATGTTTATCTTCGTTAGTGCTTTTCCAGTGTTATTTGATCATACATACTAACTTTATTTATTTTATTTTATTTTATTTTATTTTATTTTATTTTATTTTATTTTATTTTATTTTATTTTATTTTATTTTATTTTATTTTATTTTATTTTATTTTATTTTATTTTATTTTTATTTTTTTATTTTTATTTTTATTTTTTTTTAATTTTATTTAGAAGCATCTATCATCCAAACACAGTCACAGATTGAATCAGTTCACATGATGAGATAAACTTTTTGGAAAGCTGTTTCTCTAACACACCATCACATAAATTGTCTTGGCATCACTGTCAACCTGACTAGAACCTAATGCACCCCAGGGAACATGTGGAGCCCAGTCACGGACCTACTGGAGCAGGCACAGGGACAAAATCAACACCACACAGACAGTGTCTGTACCACAGCAGCCAGCACATGTAGTGTTTTTTGACTCTTAATCATTTAAAGCAGGGCAGATAATGTACTGCCTGTGGTCTGCAACTTCACCCTATGTTACCTTCCAGCCAAGTGGCTTCTCTGCCTGTGTAATGTTCGATGATACTATGTCAGGCCCTCCAGAGCTGTATGGAGGGATGTTACTCCATAAGGAAAACATTCCTCCTCTTCATGTAAAGGTTTGGGGTTTTTCTTAGTTTTGCATTTAAACTTTACAACTTGTTGTAGATGGAGATTTTATGAAGTACCACACAATGTATCTACTACGTATAGACTCCACGATTTGGAGACCTCTCATTTTGAGGCATGACAAGCTGAAGACCACCTCTGATGCACCTTGTAATTACAAGGTAAGACAGAAACTGAAAAATGTACTTTAAATTATTTTCATATTAATTATGAGGCTTTCAGATTGGCTACAAAAATCCCAGAGGAGCAACAAGGGGTATGAATGACTTCTAAAAAATTTTTTTGCAAGCAAACATTCAGAAGAACCTTTTATTTTTTTTTATGGCTTATAGACTGAGGTGCCATTTAGTAAATATAATTACGAAAAGAAAGTTATTCAGGAAAGAATTTTAAATTGAGTCCACGGGAGGGAGCGGAAAGCACTTTAAAAAGCTAAATACATGTTTATTCTACCACTCAAGTGGGGGCATGAGCTTCCCAGACCTATGGAGCTTGGCTTGCAACAGCCCGACGAGTAACTTGCTGGTCCTTGCCAGCAAAGCTGCGCAGCATTTGTACTTTGATGAGAACATTTTTAACAGTCAATTAGCATTTGGCAAGCCCTTCGGCTAGGAGGGAGAAGATTGCTCTGCGTGAATCCCAGGCACTGAAAGGGGCAACGGGAGGAAAGAAACAAACATTACAAATGATGCTCAGCAAGTTTTTAGGCAAACGGGAAGGGGTTTTATCTGGAAAAACCTCTTGTTTCACTCCTTTGTGAAAGGTGCTTGGCTGGGTTAGGGATGGTAACCTGCTGGGGGGAACATCTTTGCCTCTCCTGCATCCCCAAAATGGGATGTGGAAGGGAAAGCATCACCCCAGCATCACAGCAGCTGTGAAAACAGAAAGACACGCCGTATTTTTAACAGGCGCTGCTGCTCACAAGCCATTTGTTTTTTTTCCCAGAGTCACAGGGTGCAGCTTTCAAGTTACCACACCTGGAATATTGTGTCCAGTTGTGGCCCCTCAGTTCCAGCAGGACAGGGAACTGCTGGAGAGAGTCCAGCACAGGGCAACAAAGATGCTGAAGGGAGTGGAGCATCTCCCGTGTGAGGAAAGGCTGAGGGAGCTGGGGCTCTGGAGCTGGAGAAGACTGAGGGGTGACCTCATGAATGTTTCCAGATATATAAAGGGTGAGTGTCAGGAGGATAGAGCCAGGCTCTTCTCGGTGACAACCAGTGATAGGGCAAGGGGTAATGGGTACAAACTGGAACACAAGAGGTTCCACTTAAATTTGAGAAGAAACTTCTTCTCAGTGAGGGTGCCAGAGCCTGGCCCAGGCTGCCCAGGGAGGTTGTGGAGTCTCCTTCTCTGCAGACATTCCAACCCGCCTGGACACCTTCCTGTGTAACCTCATCTGGGTGTTCCTGCTCCATGGGGGGATTGCACTGGATGAGCTTTCGAGGTCCCTTCCAACCCCTGACATTCTGGGATTCTGTGATACCTTCATGAACTGAACAAAAGCTAAAACCAAACCAAAGAGGAAAACCCCAACTGAAAACACCATCCTCCCAGCTTCCCTTACTGAAGTTAAATTTAACAAGAGCAAAACCGCCTTGGGATTTAAGGAACAAGATAATCGTATTTCTGGTTTTGCTGCTGATTTCTGATGTCTTTTTTATCACTCTAAAACAATCACACTTGTTGTACAGTCATATTGCTTTGTTTTTCTTAAAAGACTCTGGAGAGACAGGCCAGAGGATGAAATTCTCCATTTATCCACAAAGCAGGTTTAAAAAAAAAAAGACAAAACAAAGCCCACAGAAAAGTATAACCCTTTCTCATCTCTTTGCTCTGGAATTCCATGTATTTGGTCTTTCTCAGACAGTCAAAGTTGTTGAATGTTATGGCAGGTACACGATATGGAAAAGTCTGGAGGCTTTCCTGCTGTTTTGTTAACACTACAACAATGGGATACTGAGGACTTGAAGTCTTTATAAATTAAGTTTAAACATATTTAAAGCTTTATCTAAATACATGGTTTATAATCCTGTCCCAATTCTTTGATCCATCTATTTGCTTTACAAAGAAATCATGCAAACAATAGAGTGGGTTGAGATCTGTCATTTTATCTTCATGCCTTGGTATCTGATAAAGGTCTGCATCATGATAATTAGGCTAAAAACACACACAAGCCTTGAAGTTATCAAAGTTTTGCTCAGAACAAGTAATGTGACTCAAATAGGTCCAGGATTTTGCTATTAGGGGCTGTACATGGGTACTCCAATAGGAGTGAGACTCACTTGCAGAGACCTGGGGTGCAGTGAACCCCCTTGCAGGGGCAAAAAAATTAGTTCACTGTCATTTTAAAACTGAAATTTCCCTTATGATACTAATTTTGAAACTTTGTCATGCCAAAAAACCAAACCAAATCAAACCAAAACCCTGAAAAAAACCCCAAACCTCAAGCAACAAAATCAGCTTTGCGACCAATCTAGCTAAACAGATGCAATTCTGTCTTTAAACTCCCTTATTTTAAAAAACAAAACAGAGTTACTGCCCTGCTATCAGTGAACTGATTTGCTAAATCAATTTAAGGCAACTCAGTGCACTTGTTGAGAAATATACATTTCTATAGTGAATATGCCAAGTAATAAAGCCAGTGAGCTTTACGCAGTTATATCATAACCCCTGGAACAAGGTAACTGTTTGCATGTATGTTCCCATTTTTCCTCCAAACCATCGAAGATGGTCCCAATGACCCCTATGACTGTGCACTGGTATGGACTGGGAACACACACAGCCTCCTACTGGAATTCAGGAGAATACACTTCTTGCTTAAGAGCATGAATTTCTTACAAAAAAGGTGACTCAATGACATGAAAACTGCACTGCAAAGAAGCTGATGAGAAGAGTCATGCTCTATTCAGAAAATTACCGAAAACTATAAAAACACAGAACAGAAATTGTAAGAGCAATAATTCTTTAGGTGATTTCGAAAGTGCTTTACACACGGTATTTAATGAATGCTATACCAATCAGCGAGGAAGGCAAGTAAACATTATCTGCTTTTCCCAGGCCGGTTGGCTGGACTAGGAAGGTTCAAAGGTACATCTAATGCTACCTGCTAAATCAGTACTGAGACTAGGCTTAGAAATAAGGCAGGTCCAACATCATTTTATGCCCTGACAGTTTTAGTTTGAATACTATTAAAGACTTCAAGGTAATTTTTAGATAACCTCAGCATTGAGGAAGTATTCTGTAAGAGAATATTTAAGAGTATTCTTTAAGAGCTCTGAGCTGGACGGGGCTCTGAGCAACCTGAGCTGGTGAAGATGTCCCTGCTCATGGCAGGGGTGGCACAGGATGAGCTTTGGAGGACCCTTCCAACCCAGACTATTCTGTAATACTATGATTATCCCTTTTATCATCCAGATTTTATTACCATGTCATCCTAGAGGTGGAGCATCACTGGGAAAGCCTCCTAGTCACCATTGGTGTTACTGTAGGTGCAAACTCCCCTGAGTGTGAACAAGGCAGCATTAAGCACATGTTGCTACCACATGTTCCTCTCATTCTTCACAATTCTATCAGTTTCTCTGGCCAAGTTAAACCTCTAATGAAAGCTGTGGATTGGAGAGGTGCTAAAATCCATAAATCCCCTCCCAAGTGCTAGTGGTTAGTAGTCAATGCATAGACCATGTGCAGCTGGAATCCCTTATGTTTCATTTTTGTTCTTCAAAGAAAGGGAGCCAATTAGCAGTGACAGACAAAAGATAAGATGAAAGACATACCCAATTTGCAATGCTTTTGTTTTGGTTGAGCGTGATTACTCAGATTTTAAGCATTCGCCTCTAACACAGCCTTAATCTTAATGGCTTCTTCCTAATCATTTCAACATGAATTAGCAAGAATTCTGAGAGCAGGAGACATCTTTTCTTTATGTGCATGGGCAGTGCATTGCCCGGTTGTTGGCTAAAGGTTGTAGGTGATATCACTAAAGTAATAATAATAATTACAAATAAGGATAGGATAGGATAGGATAGGATAGGATAGGATAGGATAGGATAGAATAGAATAGAATAGAATAGAATAGAATAGAATAGAATAGAATAGAATAGAATAGAATAGAATAGAATAGAATAGAATAGAATAGAATAGAAGTAGAATAGAATAGGTTTCAGTTGGAATGGACCTACAGTCATCATCTAGTCCAACTGCCTGACCACTTCAGGGCTGATCAAAAGTTAAATCATGTTGTTAAGGGCATTGTCCAAATGGCTCTTAAACACTGACAGGCTTGGGGCATCAACCATCTCTCTAGGAAGGTTGTTCCAGTGTTTGACCACCATCTCGGTAAATAAATGCTTCCTAATGTCTAGTCTAAACCTCTCCTAATGCAGCTTTGAACCATCCTCTTCTCTTTAGAAAGCTGCAGAAAGCAACATGGTTGTCCCTCATCCTCCTTTTCTCCAAGTTAGACAAGCCCAAAGCCCTCAGCTGCTTCTCACAGCAAACTCCTTCCAGCCCTGTCACCAGCTTTGTTGCCCTCCTCTGGATGACTTCAAGGACCTTCACATCCTTCTTAAAGTGTGGGGCTTAAAACTGCACCCAGGGCTCAAGTTGAAGCCGCACCAATGCTTATTACAGTTTGATATCATCAACGAACTTGCTAAAGGCACATTCAACTCATGCATCCATGTCACTGATAAATCCATCAAACAGGACTGGCCCCAGAATTGAACCCTGAGGAACACAGCTGGTGACCACTCGCCAGCCACATGTAGCTTCCTAACAACAAACAATAATGCATCAACATCTTCAAAATCCATCAACAACAGACGTACTCTTGGAAGGAGCTTGTGTTTAGTGTTGATGGTAATAATCCTGTAACTGCTGCTTGGACACTGTAAATCCTCTAAAGACGTCCTACCTGCCGTCTTGTCTGCTGATCGTGTATCCAAAAAGAGGATTGTTGACAAAGCTGATGTTCACTCCAACTAGAGGGGTCCCATCTGCCGTCATCACCTGGCCACGAATCACACAGGCATGTCTGCAAGAAGGAGAAAAATAATAAGAAATAGTAAGTTTTTTTGACAATTTCAGGTTTTTCCTCTACTTCTGTGGCTGGGAATCCTATGGATTAGAAAGCCCAGGCCCTGACGTCCTGGAAAGCTGAGGACCATGCCAATGTGTCTTGATGTTGGGATTCTGCTCTTGAAGACTTTATCAGGAGCAGTGTAAGAACACTCGATACTTAAAATAGGGTTTACATTTATCCTACTCTTGAAAAGCCACTGCTGCAGAATATATTTCATTAACTATGGACTTGTGTAGGGTTTGCAACATCACATTGGAATTTGCTATAAACAAGCTTCACAGTGTCTTGATGATACTGCCCTAATTATGGGCAAAGCACATTTTAGAACCAAACAGAACAGAAACCTGCCAAGCACTTCATGGACATATTAAGGCACAAAAGCCACAGAAGGACCCTGACCAGGGCTTGGCGGCTCATTTCTTTCACACTTGGCAAAACCACAACAGATAATTTGCTAGGTGCAGATAGCTTCCTTGCAAACTGCTTGGGAAACTGAGCACGATAACAGGACAGGCTTTTTCTTCCCATTTTTTTCTTTCCAAGTTTGGTAGATTGCATTATTTTATAGGCTACATCTATTCCAATCACTCTATGCTCTGAAATGTGCTCTTTTGTCTAAGGATTTCAAGGATCTTTGCAAACATTGATTAATACTGCAAGATGGGTATTTTACAGGGAGAGGAAATAAAGCACAGGGTGATTTTCAGTTGTGCAAGGTCAGTCAGAAAATCTGCAGTAAAGCCCAAGACAGATTTTCTAGGTTCTTCTTCCAAAGTCTGTTTCCAGACCTCTAAGTCATTACTACGTCGCTACCTCAGGAGCTTCCCATAAAGACAAAGCATCACATGTCTGTGAGAGTGTCTGAACCCAATTTTTGGCTGAAGGTGACTATTTTTCTGAGCAGCAACAGCAAATTGTGGTGTCAGTGTGCAAACGTGACCCAGTGAGTGATTGTCCTCACTGCTGTCCTGGTGGAGAGCAGAGATTGAAAGCCAATGTTCCTCCAGGTACAGGGCCAGATCTCAGCTCGAGTAAATCACTGCAGCTGCACTTGCCGTCTACCCACTTCCACTGAGAAATGTTGCTCTGCTGGTTCACTGAGGCAAAAGATGACATCTGCAGCATTTTGGAAATATGATTTGGTAAACACAGATCATCATAGAATTGCTTTGGTTGGAAGAGACACACAGGATCATTGAATCCAACAAAATTTCAAGTTATTTTCTTACAGTCTACCTAAAAATCTGATATTGTATAACATAAGGACATAAAGTATGATTTCTGTTTAATAAGGGCTTCACTAGTTGTAAATTCCACAGTACCGAGACCAGACAGTTGTCAGGGAGTCTTGAACAAAACTCCTACTGATAAAAGTGGAGAATTCCAATATTAACAAAAATTCTCAAAGCGTAACTAGAATGTGTTGGCAATTTAAAATGTGACCAGATTCATATACAATTTTGGAATGAGCCACAGGAAAATGAGATAATGGAAATGATTTTTCTGTCACTAAGTTTCCACGGATATATCATCACCAACTTGTTAGAAGTCATGTAGGAAAAGACTTGGACGCAGTTTGGAACTAATAATGTTAATACTTCTGTTGCTTCTCCCATTGAAGGCTCTAACTCAGCCTCCCATACAACAAATTCACAGTAATATTCCAGTACAGCATTATGCACATCAGCCTCTAACAGGCAAAGCAAACTCAAAGCATCACGATGCCATGGAATATGCTTGGAAAAATGTCAGTGCTGGGAATAACCCCACTGAAGTCAACGGATCATGGATCACAGCACAATTTTTGCACAAATTGAATGTGTCTGATCACATCTGAGCTAAGAGCAGAACCCTGGCCTTCTCTTCCCAGATATTTCCGTGAGCGCCTCCACCCTGTCCCATCTCCTTTGCCATCCTTTAGAGAGGCCTGAGGAAGGGCTTGAAATTTTCTTCTCTCAGTTTCTCATCAAATGGCCCCACATTTTTTGGAAGGGTAGTAATCACTACAGACTGTTGCTTAAAGACAAGGAGCTTGTAGCTGCAGAACACGACGGACTCAGTATTCTGAATTACTGACAGTATGTTCGAGCCAACACTGGAACGATGAATGTTTTAAAATACTTGAAAGACACAATCATACATTTTTGTGAACACAAAAAGAATACTTCCACCTGTTGTTTCTTCCTTCCCAGAGTTAAAAGCAAGCAAAGGAAAAAAATACAACATGTTGCAGGTGTCTCTCCTGTTGTCCTACATAAAACACGTGTGCAAGCAGTTGCAAACTTCTCAGCAATATTACAAACACATTGGCCTAGATCTGCAGTTCATGTTAATGAGGGGGATGTGCTTTGTATCAGCAAACATCTGGTCCATTATTTATCACTGACAATGGTCCTCTCCTATGAGGACAAGCTGAGAGAGTTGGGGCTGTTCAGCCTGGAGAAGAGAAGGCTCCAGGGAGACCTTATTGGAACCTTTCCATACTTAAAAGGGGTCTGTAAGAAAGATGGGAACAGACTTTTTAGTAGAGCGTGTTGTGGATAGGACAAGGAGTGATGGTTTTAAACTAAAAGAGGGAAAATTCAGGCCAGACATGAGGAAGAAATTTTTTACATTGAGAGTGATGAGAGCCTGGCCCAAGTTGGCCAGAGAGGTGGTGGATGAACCATCCCTGGAGACATCCCAGGCCAGGCTGGACGGGGCTCTGAGCAACCTGAGCTGGTGAAGATGTCCCTGCTCATGGCAGGGGTGGCACTGGATGAGCTTGTGGAGGAGGTTGTGGAGTCTCCTTCTCTGCAGACATTCCAACCCGCCTGGACACCTTCCTGTGTAACCTCATCTGGGTGTTCCTGCTCCATGGGGGGATTGCACTGGATGAGCTTTCGAGGTCCCTTCCAATCCCTGACGTTCTGTGATTCTGTGACAAAGAGCTTCCTCTCACCTTGGCAGCTGTAACAAATGCATTTGAAATCCCACCTTCCAGGAAGAGATTCAGTTCCCATGCCAGATGATGCTTTGCAGTGCTGGCTTCCAAATCTGTTAGCACATCTACTGGCTGACTAACCAGGACGCTGCTGGCATCTCAAAGATGCAGCCTGTCAACAAGCCCAGCTGCATCCATCCTCCCCAAGACTACAACAATAGCTTTATTTACATGCAATAAGGAAAGATGGTCCCACAAAGGGGACATCTCTACGGAAGCGCAGTGGTAAAAAGAATCTGGAGCAACATGCAGAAATCTGAATTCAGTTAAAAGCAGGAGGGAGAGAAAATGGAGGAAAACCAAAGCTCAGGCTCTGCCTGACTGGAGTCTCAAATCTTCTCCTTCCCTGGGTGGCAAAATTTGCCCCACTTGGGAAGAACAGTTAATACAGCGTGTTGGAAGCAGCTGGCTCCTCTAGTGTCAGTGTGTCCTTTCTGGAGGCAAGATCGACAACCCACCAGGCAGCGAGCCCCCCAGGAACCTGGCTAATGCTAATTTAGTCAGCTGTTTCCTTCAGAAGACCTTGGTCTAAATGCAATTACACTACAAACAAGTTAAGTGGTACTGCTAAGACGCTCAGCTCTGTTAGGTCTCCCAATATATTTACATAAAATTATCTCTCATGTTAATAGAAGAGATGTATTCCACCAGTCGAGGCCTGCCAGTTCAGAGTGTTTTCTGCAGTTGAATGAAATTGAATTTCTTGTAGCTGGAGCCTCATCTTCCCCTTGAATTATTAACAGATTCCACCTATTGCCTCTGTTTTCTGGGCTTTTTGTTTGTTTGTTTCTCTCATTACTTTTACATCAGGCTCTATGGATTCTTGTTTTACAATGAACAGCAGTCTGGGGTTTTTTTCTTCTTTAATTAGACTTTTCCTTTCCCCTTTTTTAAATTTTGTTTTTTCATTTGTCCATAAAGGCTTCCCTGAAACACCAAATCATTATCAAAATGCTATATACATGGTGTATCAGATGATTTTAAAACATCACTTGGTGAAATCATTCTTTATTGCATACAAAATTAAATGAAGTCTTCCTGATAAGATATGGACCACAGTGGCAAAAAAAGACAGGGGTGCACCAACACCTTTACTTTCCCATTGCTAAACTATGAAGTCTGACAGGCAGTCAACAAAATCGAAGCAGACAAAACCAGTTTTAGAACAGAAGCCAGAAAAGTAAATTCCCCAAAAGCCATTGCACATTATGGGAGTACATTAAAGATTTGTCTTTAATACTGACTCTGATCCAATGTTTCATAACTTAGACATTGACTGTTCCAACATTTCTTATTCATAGATGTTTTCTGCCGACAGTGTGCTTGGCACTGGGAAATAGACAAAAATACAGCTTCTGCTAAACATTTTTCATTGGGAAAAGAAAATTCCATGCATGCTGAAGTCTTTTGCTTCAAGAAATGTATATTCTTTCCTTGGCTGAGGAGAGGCACCATGGGAAACCTCACCCCAATGAATGTCTGCAGCTCCTCTAAGTATTTCCTCCGTAATTCATTATGCCTTCTCCTTTAAAGCTTTCAGAGGTGTGGAGATGGTTATTGCGACTGCTTAGCCATCCTCAGCCAAGTTATTAATATAATAAATATTTTAATTTGCCACTATAAACCTCCTCATCTCTTTGAACTTATTTACCACTTTCATATTTTATTTATATATATAAATATAGGATATATGCAGGATATAAATGGGATGAAACAGCAATAGAGCACCATGGAGTGAAATATCTAGAAAGTTATTGCTTGTTGATAAGCTTATTATTAATAAAATTAGGTGATCTTAGTTTTACTTCTTCCTCTGCTACAGAATGTGTGACACTGGTCACATTGACCAGTCTGGACGTGTCTTTGTAATTGTAGTAATCTGCTAATCCCTTGCATAGGGATTTTTACATCCTCATGGCACTTCACCTGTGACACGCTCAGGCACTTTCCTGATAAGTGCCTATAAATACAGTCATTTGTTACAAACATGGTCTCCCAGCTTCAGCTGCTCTGACCTTTTTGCTTGATAATAACACAGGAGGCAGCAAAATGTACCTTGTCCATTTTGGGTTGAATGCACCTGTCTCACGTTAAACAACCTCAGGGCAGACAACTACTAGGAGAGATAGGAAAACTGGTAAAAGCCAGGTAAAAGCTGAGGGCATCATGATCAAACACAGGGACACAGAGAAAATGCCTGAGCTGACAGATGAAGGACAAAAGAAGAGGAGGAAACAGCTGAACATACAGACCTTCAAGTTCATTGCTTGTGGCAGTATTTCCCTCAAAAGCACTCTGTAAAAAATCCCTGTCCCTTGGCTCTTAACTGTGCAGAAAAAACTCCTGACAGTCTTGAACTGAGACAAACCCTGTCTGGCTTCTTCAGTCCAGTTTAGCTGTAGGAAGAGCTTAAACTGGAAACCCACCTACTGATTTTAGCTGACATCAGAGAATCAGAGAATCACAGAATAGTTTGGGTTGGAAGGGACCTTCACAGCTCATCCAGTGCCACCCCTGCCATGAGCAGGGACATCTTCACCAGCTCAGGTTGCTCAGAGCCCCGTCCAGCCTGGCCTGGGATGTCTCCAGGGATGGTTCATTCACCACCTCTCTGACCAACCCGGGCCAGTATTTTTTCACCCTCATCTGAATTAAGGAATTAATATTAGGAAAAAGAAGGGAAAAGATCCATTTTAGGGTTCCTTGCCAAGCAAAAAAGGCACACTTACATGAAAGAAGTGGAAATTAAAGAGTAGTCATCCAAATACACCCCTCCACATCACCATGGATGGCACAAGTGAGTTTCTGAAAGGGTTTGGCCCATGTTGGGCAGCCGGGATACAACCATTGATTAGGTGGAGCAGACAAGCTCACTAATAAGGGAAACACCAGAATGCCAGTGTCAACCTGACAAAGGACTAAACGTGCTGACATTCAACCAGGTTCCAAATGAGGATTTGCTACAGTGGCACTAACAGATGTGGTTTGCAACAGATCCTGACACTCAACTTTCTGAGCAGCTGATGCAGTGGGACACCCAGGAGAAAAAGAGTGTACGATGAAGAGCAAAGTTTGTAAGAGCCCTGACCGAGCTCAATAAAAGAAAGTCAATTCTAAGTCGTTTGCAGCAAAACCAACATGGTCTCTGTTTGTTTAACCTACTCAGTGAAGCTATTTATAAGGTCGCATCACTAAGGGTCAGGAGATGCTGATGGTTCTTTAAGTGTGTATGGTCCTTAACTGTTAACCTTTTGCACGAAACCTTCTGCAGTCTTTCAGATATTCTACAAAACACACATTAAGGGCAACCAAATGAAATGCTTCAATGAAAACCCATTACTTAAACTGTCCTAAGGAGGACAGGGAGGAAAGCAACACTTTTACAAATGTGGCTAATGAAGTCGGTGTTTGAAGTACAGAGGAAAGCACTTATTAAGCAAATTTTTATTCTTGTTGTCTCTTTACAGTCCAACCTCACAGTATCAAAACAGCCTTCATCTGAAAACCCAGATGGATGGTGTGAACTGTGGGGTTGTCCTGTGCAGGGACAGGAGTTGGACTCGATGATCCTTGTGGGTCCCTTCCAGCTCAGGATATTCTGTGGTTCTGTGATATTTTCAGTATTCACAAGCGGATTGGTTTCATGACCAGCTGTTGTCCAGTTTCTCAAGTTCTGGGTGCACGTGTCTGCATTCTGTGCTGTGAAGTCTTACAAACTGGTAGCTCTCAAAAACCTCCTTTGGTGTCATCATTTTAGCAATATTAGTGACTGGTAGTTGCAACTTCTCCAGAAGGAAAATAAAGCATCTTTATTGCATGTTTACTAACAAAATATAGCATCAAGGACTACCTACCACATCTAGGAAACCAATGATCAAATGATCTTTGTTCTGAAAGCAATTCCCTGAAGGACTCAAGCCCTTATTGCTTTGAAAACTTCTCCCAAGCTTTGAACCTTATTCAGCTCCTCGATGTACGTCTTTATGAACATGCAATCTTCCTTGTGACCTGCTGAGCACTCTGGCCGCTGTTGGAAAGAGAAGGCGTTTCTGCCACCCAAAGCATCTCGGGTCTCTGTGCCTCACTGACTCACTATTTTTGCATCCCAAGTTGTCTCAGTTGAGCTATAATGGGAAGGATGAGGGATGCAAGAAGGATGCTCATCAAACATGAAATAAAGAGGAAAAGACACTGATGCTGGTCTTTTAAATCACAAAACTGGTTCCAACTATACTATTTAAACACAACTATTTCAAAACCGAGTTTTATAGGAAATGCAATGCATAATAAAGTTGGATTGTGCTTTACTTTTTAAAGTGCAGAATTCTTTTATTCACAATGTCACTAAGTAATGCTTTAAAAGCTGATGATTCCTTTACTCCAATACAACAAAAAAACCCCCACTTTACTGCTTTGCACAAGATCTCAAAGAAACACTCCTATTTTTTTAGGTCTATAAAGTCTAAGTCAGGCATTCATCAGCTTGTAAAGTGTAAGATAATTTTTCCACCTAATACTGAATTACACTCATTTCAGAATTTTTCAGAAGTGATCCTGTAACCATTATTTCTATGAGAGGTAAAGACTTTATGGTGCAATAACTTTCAGAGATGAATAACGTATTCAAGTCAAGTCTTCACAAAAAAATGTCTGCAGAACTTAGCAGCTCTGTACTACTGTAGTATTTTATGTCTGGTATTTATTTTGTAAGCTGTGGCCACATATTCAGCTCTGCAGAAGACCCAAAATAAAAGCAAGTCCTTCCATTGAACTTGAGGCACCATGAAAGCAGAACTGAGCAGGACAGAAGGAAAAATACATTATTTGCAGGTTAATTATAAAATGAACTCTCTTTTTGATGATCATAGGGAAAGTTCTTTAACTACATATAAGCTGTCTGATAGTTCTGTAATGATTTAAAGGAATCAGGAAAAAATAAAAGGTTCAATAAAAGAGACCAGATTTTATGACTGGGCTCTTAAAACTGCTTTTTTAAAGTAGGAGGTTTTAACCAATTTAGCAAGTAAATGTCACACTCAAAGGACAGACTCATCCTGATATATTGCAATGGTTGAAATACATGTACCCAGCTGCTATTATCTGCCCCAAAGCCAACGTGGCAAGGGAGAACTTTACCCCACCAGTACGAAGCCAACAGGACCAGCTCACACCAGTTTCCCCAGCAGTTCTAAGTGGGAAAGGAGACTTTGCACTGAACTGGTCAAGGGGTGATCGAGCTCTTCAGCCCGGTCTGGGGTCAGAAAATCTCTGCAGAAGTGAGGCAGCAAAGAGCTGGGGACAGAAAACTCCATCAAACTCCATTTATTTTTGTAGAATAAACATGTTAGGGTCCCCCACCAGAATCACTACAGCAGTGAACGGGTATTTAATTTGAGGAAGCCGTATGGAGTAATGAAATAATCAAATCTCTCCATTGAACAGGATATGCAGTTTCTAGTGCAATTATATTATTATTACTGGTGTTACACTGAATAGAGCTACTGACTGAGCTCAGAGTTATCATGCCAGACATGTCCACCAACAACTAATGTAAAACAACGTGCATGTGGGCTGCTCTTTTTGTACCTTGAATATTGAATATTAATCAAGTATCTATGCACAGATCCAAGTGATTACACCAGCATCTACTCATAGTTCAAACTCCTGAAACCAAATTTTCACATCAGCACCGGTGTAATTTGAGGGGTACTTAACTAATTAGGGGTTTTGCTTTTCTGCTTGGGAGTTTTGAAGGCTCAGGGTTTGCTTTCTGCACATCCCAAGAGCTCCAAGGTCCGTAGGTATCACCTGAGACCTTTTAGTTCCATGTACAGGATGGTGCAACATTAATATTGGCTGCCTTGTCTGATCCTGGAAGCATGCCCAAATTTAGGAAGATCCTACTCAAGAGTTTCTGCTTGGTAATACATATCCTTCTCTTTTTTTAATATTTATTAAAATCTGCACCCCAGTTTCTGCAATGACTGTGCACAGGACTTCGTTCTACTTCCACTTGTAAAAGGGGAATATAATTACATTACGATTATGCTATGTTATGGAAAGAAACATAAAAATGGGTGGGAACTTTGCTTTCATAGAGTCCTGTGGGTACAAGTTCCATAAAGTGGAAGTGAGCTGCATATATTGCATTGGTTTATTATCTGGAAATAATGCCATTTTCAACCAAAAATCAATTTATGTTGAAATAATGCTATACTATATAATTTAAAATCAAAAGGCAAACATTGAAAAGGCATACAGACATATATATGCCTTGTACACTGAAAAGGTAAGTTTTAAAAGTATGCTTTCCTCTGCTTAAAAGGAATAATTACCAAAATAAAAACCACCAAGTCTTTGAAAATTCCTCATTATTCTCCTGCATTTCAAAAAGCTATGATTTGTAGCTATGAAGTAGTTCATTTAAGCAGAAAGCATTAAAAGCAGAAGGAAGCCTTTGGAAGACAGTAATGCCGGGAAGGAGAGGGTTTGAAGAGGTGCATGTTGGCTTGGTTTAAAATGTGGAAAAATATGACCCTGTTGCCATCAATGTAGGTTCTGTGCTGGCTGTGAGTGCTCCCTCTCAGGAACTGGATGGTATCTAAGATCTATGGCAGAGTTTTAAACAGATGCACTGTCTATCCTTAAAAAAACAGCTCTGGAGCCGGGACAGAGCCATGGGCTGGACCAGCCATCTCGGGAGAAATCATCAGCAGAAAGCCACACCTGAGGAGTTTGGGGTTTTTGTCTTCTAACTTAGTCTTGGACTAGAAAAGAAGCGCTTCTTTCTTTGCACATCACACTTTCCTTGAGGAAAAAGTACAAAAATGAGAGAGCACTTTGGCTGTGAAGTAATCATAGAGTAGTTTGGGTTGGAAGGGACCTTAAAGCTCATCTAGTTCCAAACCCACTACCATGGGCAGGGACACCTTCCCCTAGATAGGGTTGCTAAAAGCCCCGCCCAACCTGGCCTTGAACACTCCCAGGGATGGGGCATCCACAGCTTCTCTGGGCAGCCTGTTCCAGTGCCTCATCATCCTCATGGGGAAGAATTTCTTCCTTCTATCTCATCTAATCTCCCCTCTTTCATTTTAAAGCCATAAACCCTTGTCCTATCACTACCTGCCCTTGTAAAAAGTCCCTCTCCAGCTTTCTTGTAGGCTGCCTTTAGGTACTGGAAGGCTGCTGTAAGGTCTCCCTGGAGCCTTTGCTTCTCTAGGCTGAACAACCTCAACTCTCTCAGCCTGTCCTCTCAACAGAGCTGTTCCAACCCTTTGATCATCTTCATGGCCTCTTCTGGACTTGCTCCAACGGGTCCATGTCCTTCTTATGTTGGAGGCCCCAGAGCTGCACCCGCACTCCAGCTAGGGTTTCATGAGAGTAGAACAGAGGGGGACAATCACCTTCCTCTACCTGCTGGTCAAACTGCTGGTGATGGAGCCCAGGATACTGTTGGCTTTTTGGGCTGTAAGCACGTGTTGCTGGGTCATGTTGAGCTTCTCATCAACCAACACCCCCAAGTCCTTCTCCTCAGGGCTGCTCTCACTCCACTCTCCACCCAGCCTGTATTTGTGCTTGGGATTGCCCTGACCTACATGCAGGACCTTGCACTGGCTTTGTTGAAGGCATTAGCCTTGTTGATGTTCACAAGGGCCCACCTCTCCCAGCTGTCAAGGTCCCTCTGGATGGAAACCTTCACTTCACCAGGCTGTCAACCACACCACACAGCTGGGTGTCGTTGGCAAACTTGCTGGTGCACTCGATCCTACTGTCCATGTCACTGACAAAGATGTTAAACAGCGCTGGTCCCAACACTGACCCCTGAGGAATGCCACTTGTCACTGGTGTCCACTTGGACATTGAGCTGTTGACCCTCAACTCTTGGAGTGCGACCATCCAGCCAATTCCTTATCCACTGAGTGGTCCATCTGTCAAATCCATATTTCTCCAATTTAGAGACAAGGACGTCGTGTGGTCAGTGTCAAAGGCTTTGTGAAAGTCCAGGAATCTTAAGAAGATCTGCTGGGGTGAACCAGACCTCTCCAGGTGTGGGAAGAAGTGGGTGAAATGAAAAGAGAACGCAATTTTAACATCCCCCTTCAAGGATATTGAGATATCATGGTAATATTCTTCTAAAACACTCATAACTGAGCCAGATGGACTACCAAAACATTTTGTAAGTCATTTTGATCCTCCTCTATTATCTTAGTTTTTCTTTGGCTATGATCAATACTCACAATTTTGGTTTTGATGGGGGTTGGGATCAATGTGGTTTAACTCTGACAATAAAACACATCCTTTTATTTATTCATAGTAAAATAGCGTACACATGAATTTATAGCATACCTGTCTATCTTAGCATCTAAGGATGCTTGTGTAACTCTCCCTAGCTGGATCAGGAACAGGGGGGACACAGGGTGGTACAGTGACATATTAACAGAGACCTTGCCATTCAGTAGTGGAAAAAAGAAATGTGCAAATTGAATTCTGATCAAAATTTTAAACCATGAAAGCTCACTACTTTTTGTACTTGGATTACTGACCCGAGGGCCATCAGGGACAGTTCTTGCAGCGGACAGCAGATTCTGCTCTCTTAAGCATCTTTATAACTCAGCTGGTTATTTTTAGCTGGCCGTGTAACTGGGATGGGTTAATACTGCTGGCAGCAAGTACATATATACAGCCTGACTCAAAAAAGAAAGGGTATGAGGTATATACTTAAAAATCACCTAATTTCTTTTCAAATAATCTTTACAAAAATGCCAATTCTGTGCATGGTTTATGGTTTTCTGAGGTACTTTAATCCTATGCCAACATTTAACATAAAAGACTCTGTGGATCAGGACTTTAGCCTGTTCTTGCAATTTTCTGACACTGTCCCTCAAGAGAGAACAAATATATCAGGTGTCCTGCTTGAAAGTCAACAACTTGACACCACTGAATCTTGTGCTGCTCCTTATGGTGATGGAAAACTAAGAATGGGTTAAAAATACAAAGCAAACAGCAAGAGTAAGTGGTTTCAAAATCAATACAAGAACGATCAAGTAGCAGAAGAGTACTTGTTATCTGTTCATCAAAAGGATGTGAAAAGACATTCTGTGCATTCAGAATTTAATTTAGCTACTTGCTTTATCATCATAAACACTCATTTCAATATGAGCAATGATTATTTTTTCTTCCCAAACATGAATTATATAAAATTGCTTGTATTTTGGAGGAGACAAGGTCTTTACCTTTATCCATCAGGGTAATTTATCATTGTCTTTCTTCTTCTTGTGCAGTGGTGAGAGAGCTTGTCAGCTCAGCTTGTTCCTTAAAAGCTGGAGTGTAATTCAATAATAAATTCATTCAAGGGCTAGCTGTCACGAAGCATTCATTTATTTGTATCCATTAGGGGATCTGCACTGTTGTTCTCTCTAAAGGGTAGCTAAGCTGCGTTTCTGAAACTCAATAAATACATTGAATAGATATTCAGTCATCTCCTTCACACTGCTGCTGCTTCTGCATAGGCCATACGGGAATGTAAATGTGCTGTGGTTCCTCCAGAGGTGATAATCACAGAGTCATAGGATGGTTTTGATTGAGAGGGACCTTCAAAGCTCATCCAGTGCCACCCCTGCCATGAGCAGGGACATCTTCACCAGCTCAGGTTGCTCAGAGCCCCGTCCAGCCTGGCCTGGGATGTCTCCAGGGATGGTTCATTCACCACCTCTCTGGCCAACCCGGGCCAGTATTTTTTCACCCCCATCTGAATTAAGGAATAAAGATTAGGAAAAAGAAGGGAAAAGATCCATCTTAGGGTTCCTTGCCAAGCAAGAAAGGCACACTTACATGAAAGAAGTGGAAATTAAAGAGTAGTCATCCAAATACACCCCTCCACATCACCATGGATGGCACAAGTGAGGTTCTGAAAGGGTTTGGCCCATGTTGGGCAGCCGGGATACAATCATTGATTAGGCTGAGCAGACAAGCTCACTAATAAGGGAAACACCAGAATGCCAGTGTCAACCTGACAAAGGACTAAACGTGCTGACATTCAACCAGGTCCCAAACGGGGATTTGCTACAGTGGCACTAACAGATGTGGTTTGCAACAGATCCTGCCACTCAACTTTCTGAGCAGCTGATGCAGTGGGACACCCAGGAGAAAAAGAGTGTACGATGAAGAGCAAAGTTTGTAAGAGCCCTGACCGGGCTCAATACAAGAAAGTCAATTCTAAGTCGTCTGCAGCAAAACCAGCATGTGCTCTGTTTGTTTAACCTGCTTCTGCATAGGCCATATGGGAATGTAAATGTGCTGTGGTTCTTCCAGAAGTGATAATCACAGAATGACAGAATAGTTTGGGTTGGAAAGGATCTTCAAAGCTCATCCAGTGCCACCCCTGCCATGAGCAGGGACATCTTCACCAACTCAGGTTGCTCAGAGCCTCATGCAGCCTGGACGAGGTTGGAATCATGGTTGGATCATGGTTGGAAAAGACCCTCAAGATCATTCAGACCACCCATTAACATCACACTGTCACTAAATCATGTCCCTAAGAACCTCATCTATGCATCTTTTAAACCCCTCCCAGGATGGTGACTCCACCGCTGCCCTGGGCAGCCTGTTCCGATGCCTGACAACCCCTTCTTGTGAATAAATTTTTCCTTATATCCAATCTAAACCTCCCCTGGCACAACTTGAGGCCCCAGAGCTGGGACAGAAAGATGTAGGACATCCCATGCCCAGCAGTCTATAATCCCGACCTACCCCAAGGAGACGACTTCATGAATCACATGAATCACAGCAGCAGCAACAGCAGGGAGAGGGTTGTCCCAAGGTAGGAGGCTGGAGTCCTCCACAAGAATAAAATGATTTCCTGCTCTTCCTCCTGTTGGACAAACTATTGAGCCAGGAGCTGGAGGGGGAGATGAAAATGGTTAATCTTGCTGCCAGCTGCTGCTGTGATCTTTGTGGAGACACTAAGCAGTTCCAGAGATAAGAGGGATCACAGACTCATAGAATCATTTTGGTTGAAAGAGAGCCTCAAGATCATCAAGTCCAACCATTAACCCGACATTGTCACTAAACCATGTTCCTAAGAATCTCGTCTTTTAATTGTCTTTTAAATTGTCTTTTAAACCCCTCCAGGGATGGTGACTCCACCACTGCCTTGGGCAGCCTGTTCCAATGCCCGACAGCCCTTTCTGGGAAGAAATTGTTCCCAAGATCCAATCTACATGTCCACTGGTGCAACTTGAGGCCGTTTCCTCTTGTTCTATCACTTGTTGCTTGGGAGAAGAGACCAACACCTTTCATGCTACGGATGAGATTCAACAGCTACTGAAGAAAGGACATGTCCACATGTGCAAATACAGTCAGTCTCATTTGCTCAGGCTAACTGGGTCCCAGACAGTCCCAGGCCATGCTCTTCCTTGGAGAAGTCACTGTACCTGCTGCTGAAGTGTCACCATTTCCAGGGTGACAAGAGACACCTGTGTTAAGGTTCAGCTTTTAGGTGGTGAAAACAGACAATTGAAACTATAAAGAGAAGCCAAGTAAGCAGAAAACACTTGCAATGGTTGAGTTTATCCAGACCTATAGGATCTTTAAGAGCTAGCAGGAATGCACAATATCTTTTGATACTGAAAAAAAACCCAAAAACAAAACCAAAAAACCAAAACCCGGCATTTTTATCAACCCAACAGACTGCTAAGCACAGACTGTGTGCTACGATGCGGTCTCAGGGGAATATATACCTTCTGTTGAAGTCCTCCACTGGTATTTGCAACCACACTTGTGATGAGTCAAGATATTTGAGAGATGCAACACAATTGCAGCCTGAGGTGACATATCTGTAGACCATATTTAGTGATACACAACCTATGCTGATATTTTAAGAATGGCAACTTCATAAATCATCACTATCTCTGTATAACTCTTCGTGCTTAGATGGAACAAGGAGTCCCATTTATTAGTTCCACAGCAGTTAATGAAAAGCAATCATTAAAACCCTTCCTATTGATTCAAACCTCTGCATTCCCTCACTCTAGTAATCTATATGCCAGATAAACATTTCTTCTAGCAGGTGCTCCTTTTGAATCTGAATCTTTCTTTAGCAGGATGTCTGCAGATGGTTAGTAACTCCTTCCTACACAAATCATCAGATCTGTGAAATGCATATAACTTCTGTTTATGTGACCCTAAATGACACGTTCCTTCTGCTGGTCCTCTGCTGGCACTCCCAGAAACAATTCACTGTGTCAATGATAAATTCCGATTATTTTCTCCCAGTTCTGTGCTGCTGAATGCAAGTAGCCTTTAAAGTGAAGCTGCATTTTTTTTTTTATTACACATGTATACTCATATAGTTTAATTGTATAGAAAAGTTCATTAAACACAGACACATGTCTACCAAAATTCTCAGCCTGCCAGAACAGATACAGACAGACCTGATACCAGAGTTCTCTGTAGACACACATCTGACTGTGAGCTCAGCTGAGGAATTGCAACCCTAAATATATCAGAAAAATGAAATTGTGAGTGTAATCTATTTTATATTTTGAGGTCTCATTTTACAGCAATAAATCACAACAACTAACAGCAGAGAATTCATGATGCTAACATGTAGTCCAGAGCCTGGACTGCTCAGCATCCAGAACCTACAGTCTTCAGAATGCTGATGAAGTAAAACAGTTTGTGACATAATCTCAGAATCCCAGGATGGTTGGAACCTCTGGAGATCATCCAGTCCAACCCACCTGCTAATGCAGGGTCACCAGAGCAGATCACACAGGAAGGTGTCCAGGTGGGTTTGAATGTCTCCAGAGAAGGAGACTCCACAACCTCTCTGGGCAGCCTGTTCCAGGCTCTGGCACCTCACAGTCAAGAAGTTTCTCATATCTAGATGGAACCTCCTGTGTTTCAGTCTGTGCCTGTTGCCCCTCACCCTGTCACTGGGCACCACTGAACAGAGTCTGGTCCATCCTCTTGACACCCACCCTGCAGATATTTATAAACATTGATGAGATCCCCTCTCAGTCTTCTCCAGGCTGAACAGCCCCAGCTCTCTCAGTCTCTCCTCATAAGAAAGATGCTCCAGACCCTTAATCATCTTTATAGTTCACCCCTGGACTCCCTCCTCTAGTTCCTTGTCCTTCTTAGATGAGTGTTTGGCCTTAATCTGAATCACTGTCATCAGCTTTCTTAGACTCTGGATGGCTTGGCAGCAAGAGAAATAAGGGAAACTATTGCATTAGGCCAACTCCCTGACACTGGTGTGTTTCTAAGTGGTGCATGTCTGAGGTCAGCTTGTAACCACTGGAGATGGCAATGCACCGGGCGCTGGTGCCCAAGGGATGCTGGCGATGTCCCTGCATGGAAGAGCCCCAGGTCAGACCCAGAAGGGCCTGAGAAGTGTGCTGAGATGCAAATGCTGAGATAAATACCCCCAAGAACACAAGGGTTGTATATTTTCAGTGCCAACCTCTTCACTGCTGTGTGTGCGAAAGCTAAAAGCAGGTAATGACTGGGTGGAATTCGAGGAAGTCCAAACCCAGGTGTTGAGAACCACCTCCTGGCTCAGAGTCAGCACTTCTGACAGGCAATGCTCAGGGCAGACACTAAATGATCTAAAAACCAGATACATCAGGGTATGCGTTATGGTGTCCTGCTACAAGGACATGACTTTAAAGAGATGACCTCCCCTGACAGCCATGCATGTACCTAAACAAATGGCTGAGATGCAGCCACAGAAATGAACTGCCTAAGATTTGCTTGCCAGATCCTGGCTCTTGATGATGGTTGCAGTGATAAAAAATGTCCCAATATCAAAACTAGTCTGTAGTCAACTTGATTGTTTGCATTGGAAATCACTCGAATTGCCCTCCCTAGACTGGCAGATTGTCTTCAGTTCTTTTGAGGCCTGTAATAGTCACACTATAGGTTGTAAATATAATTCTAATTTTCCTCTCTTTTGGCTTTGTCAATGGAAGAAGTTCTGCCATTCGGTATTTATTGGGTACTTCTGGAAAATGACAGTCACTTGAACTGGAAGAGCCCTGATGAATGGATGGCTTTTATTCCTAGAAATAAGAGAAGACAGAGGAGATGCAGCTGCTGATGTGTTGCAGATGAGGGGACAGTCAGTAGAATTACATCAGCCACAAAATTCTTCAGATACCTACTTCCATTAGACAGTTTTCATGTTCTGCATCTTGCTGCCATTTCACATCTTACCATGGCCAAGTGTCTCAGTCTTTACCTCCCACTGAATCAAAGCCAAAATTCACTTACCCTCCTTCAAAGGGGTTGTCTCCTGGGATGACGTGAGTGCTGTCCTTGCCAATCAGGAACTTGATCCGATCGTAGAACGAATGCAAACTCTGCTGGGAGACAGGGGCTTGTGTCTCCTGGATGATGTCCAGGGGGTCCGGGGAGCCCAGGCACAGCGCGTTGATGTGGCACAGGGGCTGCAAGCAGCAGTCGGGGTCCATGCAATCCACCAGGCCATCTGCAGAAGGGTAAGGAAGGGTTTAGAGCGATGGAGTGTCATGGACTTCAAGGCGCAAAGAACGTTTTCCAATGCACACAACAGAGAAATGTGCGCAGAGTAAGGCATGTTTCCTTATAGTTCCAATGAAGACCCCCAAATATGCATTAATATTTCGTGTGTATACGTGAAAAACTCCCACATACATATGAGATTAGAAGCTAAAAAACGCCATATTTGAGGTTGAATCTGGGACAAGCCATTTTACATCTCAGTCACTTAGATAACACCAGAGCCCCAGATGGTCTGTTATTATTTTTTTTCCTGTGCCTATACCTATGGCTTTTGTACATCGATCCTGTTGCCTGTGTGATCCACAGGCACACACCAAAGCTATCAGGGTCACTTTCAGCAAGACTAAATAGTGAAGAAAGCCACAGTATCTATCACAGCTACAAAGGAATCTATGCATGCAGCCCAATAAAGATTCTGGCTAGACAGATGAGAAGTGAGATTTTGCTGGGAAGGTTTGATCTCTTTTTGGCCTTTGTCACCTTTATTCCACGCAGATGCAGAGTAACAGATGACCTCAAACTCCCAGGATATAAATCTTGTCCTTTCAGCACTACTAAATTAATAATAACAACAAGAATAGCAGTGGCCAAGCTTGCCAAGCTTACTCTAGTAAAATGAGGGTTTGCATATCTGTCAAGTCATCAAACACATAGACAGTTCCACTCCCTCCCCCAAGCTGCAGCAGCATTCCAAATTCATTTTGAGATGCCACTGCTCATTGCAAACCGCTTAGTAAAAAGCAGTGACGGGAAAGGAAATACATTCAAAAAAAAGCTCAGAAGAGGTTTGATGAAGCATCACAGTCAGAAATAAAAGTTGTTAGCATGTAGCAGAGATGGATCTTTAAATCAGATAAGGGAACTGGATGTTTTTGTTCTGGGGTAATGGGATATGGAGCCCTTCACTTCCAGCTCATCAGTTTAAGCAAGGTACTTTGATAGAGAATGGAAATGGTTACCATGTGATGGCTGTTCAAAGACCTATGTGAAATGAGCAGCTGGTCTCAGCGTAGTTGATGGGACTGTTACGTATCAGAGAAACCACCTTTAGAGCTACATCTTACTGGTGATTTCAGCACAGAGGCAAGAAACGAATGTGCTTGGAGAGCAAAACTGTCCTGAGAGACAGGACTTTCCTGAAGTGGGATGAAATTTGGAGTTGTCAGGATAATGTATTTTTTATCTCAAAGAAACACTAAATTAAAACAAGCCAGTTTGTTATTATCACAGGTTGTGAGCTTCAGTCTCATCCCAGTTATTCCAATAGGAATTAGAAGTCCTTTCAGTAATGTTATTTGCATTACTTTGAATTTACTGTAGTATCAGTAGGATGAGAATCTGATCTATTATTGTTGTAGGACTTAATGATGTCTTGCATGTCACAGACTAGGGTTGTGTTGAGATATACCTGTGCCATTCTTTTACCATGAGGGTGGTGAGACCCTGTCCCAGGTTGGCCAGAGAGGTGGTGGATGAACCATCCCTGGAGACATCTCAGGCCAGGCTGGACGGGGCTCTGAGCAACCTGAGCTGGTGAAGATGTCCCTGCTCATGGCAGGGGGGGCACTGGATAAGCTTTGAAGGCCCCTTCCAACACAAACTATTCTATGATTCTATGATCACTGGCAACATCATTTCATGTGGTTGCCCACACACAGTAAACTGAACGAAACGTCTGCTAATTCCCAAAGCTTCCAATCTACATGTGGGTCAAAGTGGAATGGGGATCTGCTCCACGTAGACGTGCACACACACACTACGAGTCATCTCCACAAGTGCTCTGCACCTGCCATTAATGATAATGGGAGCAGTGCTACATTAGCAAAAGTGCTTTCAAAAATCCCATCCATTATCCTTATCTCTGTCCTGATATCTCTACATCTATATAACCCCTCGCAAAATTGCCACAAAAAAATTTATCAGCCCAGGCACAAAACCTACCCATCTGCCTTTTCTCTTGATGACTAGTGATAATGAAAAAGAACTAATTACGTTTTATTTGCCCATTAAAAAAATGACTTGCTGCAGATGATTAGGCCAGTAGGATTCCGGAAGGTCAAATCTCAGATGGGGTTTGAGAGACAGTTCACAGAATTAAGACCTGCATAGATGTAATATGCTTATCCATAGCCACCTAATAGAGGAAAAGATGGAAAATAAACAACAAACCAGCCCTGTTACTCTATCGACTACAATTTCAAGCGAGATAAAAAGTTGTTATTTTTTCCCACATGCTAATAATGTTTTCTAAGGCTTCAGAAACTCTGCTGAGAGGATGGCAAACCAGCTGTACCACAGCTCTTCATTACCCTGTCTTTATTCCAGGCATGGGAAATGTGCTTTGGGACCTGAATTTGCAAGACAGGAAGGAAACGTTGCCTTTGCAGGAAATAGCAGATAAATGTTTGAAGAGCAGATGCACAAGGCAATGTTTTGTACAGGTGGGAATGTCGAAGCCTCATCTGCAAATAAGCCTTTCAACTAATGGGTTTCAGGCCTGTATGGAATAAGTTGGGGGTAATTACACCAGAGAGGTTTTGTCGCTGTCATCTTAAAGCCATTTAGGTCCTCAAGAGCTGAAACAGGGTTTAGCTACTCAGCTCACTCTAATATCAACAGCAGCTTCAGGGCAAAGCATTTGTTTAGCTTAGAAAATGTAAAGACCATTTTTATCTGTGACATGGAGAAGAACAAGACTTCAGTTTTAAAAAATCACAAATAGATCCAAGTGGTGCCCTACAGTGAGTTGTAAGGAGATAAAGTGAAATTGTACACAGCTGGGGAATGACCTATTAGAGAGCAGTGTAGGGGAAAGGGACCTGGGGGTCCTGGGGACAGCAGGATGACCATGAGCCAGCACTGGGCCCTTGTGGCCAGGAAGGCCAATGGTACCTGGGGTGGATTAGAAGGGGGTGGTCAGTAGGTCAGAGAGGTTCTCCTGCCCCTCTGCTCTGCCCTGGGGAGACCACACCTGGAATATTGTGTCCAGTTGTGGCCCTTCAGTTCCAGCAGGACAGGGAACTGCTGGAGAGAGTCCAGCGCAGGGCAACAAAGATGCTGAAGGGAGTGGAGCATCTCCCGTGTGAGGAAAGGCTGAGGGAGCTGGGGCTCTGGAGCTTGGAGAAGAGGAGACTGAGGGGTGACCTTATTAATGGTTACAGATATATAAAGGGTGAGTGTCAGGAGGATGGAGCCAGGCTCTTCTCGGTGACAACCAATGATAGGACAAGGGGTAATGGGTTCAAACTGGAACACAAGAGGTTCCACTTAAATGTGAGAAGAAACTTCTTCATGGTGAGGGTGGCAGAGCCTGGCCCAGGCTGCCCAGGGAGGTCGTGGAGTCTCCTTTTCTGCAGACATTCCAACCCGCCTGGACACCTTCCTGGGTAACCTCATCTGGGTGTTCCTGCTCCAGCAGGGGGATTGGACTGGATGAGCTTTCAAGGTCCCTTCCAACCCCTGACAGTCTGTGTTTCTGTGAGATCTCTCACTGGATCCATCAGAAGAGTAAGGATAAAGCAACATTTGCAAGAAGCTCCCTACCCACAAAGAGCAAGGCATCCAGGCACCTGCATGGATTAACAGAAAATCAAATCAGAGTAAAATCAACCTCATGATTTAACGCTCCAAATAGACAAAAACAAATGTGGGAAGCCAGCACCAGCAGCAAGGGAAAATACAGCAAGGTATGATCTCACAGAGCAATGTGAACTCGTAATAAGAAGTCCTTTGAAATGTATAAAGGTCAATTTTCCTTAGAACTCACTGCAAAATTTTTAGAGAGAGTTAACAGGAGGTGAACACAGGATCAGTGGCTTCTGCACCCCAAGTTTTGCAGCAGCAAAGCACAGAGACCCATGATTCGTGTCTGGATTCCCAACTCTGGTAGCTCCCAGGGCACAGATATGCAGCACTGTAAGTTCTCAGTTATGGCCATGTTTATACAGCTCTTGGTTTTAAAAAGTGGCATAATGTGACCATGACACTTCAGACCAGAGAACAAATGTGTTGCTGAATTATCTCCACACAAGCCTCGCGTAGAGGGATTACAGTAATTCACATGCTTTAAGGTCAAAGAGGCTGCTACAATCAGCTTGTCCGACCTCCTTCATACACATTTCTTTTTCACTTCTTTCCCCCCCAGAATGGCAGTAAAGCCTTTCTCTGAGAAAGATATCTTATATATCAAAGACAGCTGATTACAGTGAGTCCACCACTTTCTCCGATAAGCTATTCAAATGCTTAATTACTGCTAGGATATTGCATCTTATTTCAAAGTTGAATGTGTCTAACTCTAATATCTCACCACTGGAACTTGTTTTGCCTTTGTCTGCAGTGTTAGTAACATTTCCTTCTGCCCTGCATGCTCAGATATCTTTTTCAAGTGCAAGTTCCTCCACACAGAGCAACAATCCATTCCAAACCTTTTCTCTCAACAGCAGAGGGAGATGAAACTTCCCACCGTAAGGTTTGTTTTCCAGCCGCTGAATTTCTTTTTTTAATAAGATCCTTTGATCTCTTTCCAGGAATTTCACATCTTTTGTTATGTGTGGGCACAGAACTGTGGCAGCAGCACTGGGTACAGAAGAGATACCGCTTCCCAACTTTGGGGTTTTTATCCTTCTAGGGTTCACAGGAGTTTTTAGCAAAAGCCTTGCCCTAAGAAGTCATGTTGAGACAATTCTTTCCAGTGACCTCTAAATCCCGTTTGGAGTCATTGCTTTTCAAGAGTCTCCCAACCCGTAAATACAACACGCTTGCTTTGTTCCCAGGGGTATTACCTTGTATTTTCCTGCATTAAGACACATTTTGTTTGATTGTGACCTTGTAGCGATGCGAGTCAGATCATTCTTTATCAAAATGATCCGGGTACATAATTTACCACCATGCTAAGCTTTAGGTAACCTGAAGACATTACCAGGAGAAATTTAAGCTACATTCTAAGGCGATGATGAAAATGCTGAGTAGGTTTGGATACAAAAACCAGTTCCAAGGGATCCCTTCAGAAACAGCTTCAATCATGGATGCCTTTCAATTAAGAAATTAATTTGGACATCTGTCACTGAGCCAGATTTTAAGACATCTCTCGTGTTCCTTATTATTTCCATGCAATAGGAGTTTTTACATCCTTAAGATATTTTATGCATCTTATATAGACACACATGTCCTTAACGCCCAGGCTGGCAATCCTGCCAAAAATAAAACTCTTTTCTCACACCTCCTTTGTATAAAGCCACGAAATAAATACCTTCTGCAATCTCAGAGTTACCATGGGGTGAATCAAATCACTGCCTTTGTGACAAGGGAGCCATTGGTAGGACATTGCCACATTTGGTAAATAATGTGATCTATGGGCTGCATTTTTCATTAAGGCTTGTAATCACAGAGTAAGTAAGACTGGATAGGACCTCTGGAGGTCACCTTGTGAGCTCCGTCTCATCCCCTTCAGAGAGGGACAGACATTAAGACAATGAAGAGGATCAGCAGAAAATGTTCATTTCCTGCCATTTAGGATAAAGCAGCTCCAATTTATTCACCTAACAGTATGTTCTAGGGGACTGAGTCCACTTTTTTCAGATAATCTGCACTCTGTATATCACCAGACTGCCAGTTTTACTTTGGGATTACTACATCTAGTTCCTTTCTTGTTGGTGAAATTGGAATACTGTTTTCAGAAAGACACTCCATCTAATTTTAAAGATAGTAAATCCACTGATCTCAGTAGTGAACTCTTCCAAACACTACCTTAGACTGTAAACTCCTTGGGAGCTGAGACTGTCTTTTTATTTTCTGTTCTCAAAACATCTGTTTCAGTTCCAAAGGGCTTTGAAATGCCAGCACAACTCAATGAAATAACCCAAATTCTCATTAAAGACCTGTATCTGTTACGTATTTTCAGCCTGTTCTCCATGCAAATATTGCTTCATGGAAGAGATTGGACTCTGAAGCTACCTGTGCCTTTTTGGAGAAGGACCCTGGCCTAACGAGCATGACACTTGCTTAATATCAGCTGTAAAACAACTGGTATTAACTGACCTAAAACACTCTCACTGTAGAAACTCAGATAGCGACCTTAGACAACGACAATAGATCTGAACATTGTCCTTATTCAGAAGGAGTTTCACGAGACAGTCAATATCACAAGAGCCTTCCACAGTCACTTGGATGCCAAACTTAAGAAGGGCTAAAATTACTTGGCTTTCAAACACTGCTTGTGACCCAACACTTCTTGAAAACTGAGCCCTTCGTGATGTTTAAATAGCATGCAAAAAAAATAAAAATACAGCCACGCAAGCCAACCAGAAGTTTGAAAAATCTGGAGCTACTGGAGTCAGTGTGGAGGACTCAGGGCTGTGTCTTGGTTACTCTGCCCACCAGAGCTCCAGGTGCTCTGGAACATCACTATCTCATGCTCTCTGGTATTTACCATGCAAGGAGATGCAGGATCCAAGCCAAAAGCAATTTTCTTCTCAAGAAAACAAGAAATAAATTGAACCTACTCCAGGTGTGTTGTGACAGAAACAAAGTTGGAAGAGTAAGCACCATATCTGCTGGGTGGCTGGCTAAATGGGACATGCTGCTTCCCTCCTGAGGCTGTCTAGAATCATAGAGTAGGGTGGGTTGAAGGGACCTTCCAAGCTCACCCAGTGCCACCCCTGCCATGAGCAGGGACATCTTCACCAGATCAGGTTGCTCAGAGCCCCGTCCAGCCTGGCCTGGGATGTCTCTAGGGATGGTTCATCCACCACCTCTCTGGCCAACCTGGGACAGGGCCTCACCACCCTCATTGCAAAAAATTTCTTCCTCATGTCTGGCATTGATTTGCCCTCTTTTAGTTTAAAACCTTCACCCCTTGTCCTATCGTAACACGCCCTACTAAAAAGTCTGTCCTATACTTTCTTATAGACCCCTTTAAGTATGTAAAGGCCCCAACAAGGTCTCCCTGGAGCCTTCTCTTCTCCAGGCTGAACAACCCCAACCCCAACAACCCTTATGTGTGGCCTGAATCTCCCCTCCTTTAGTTTAAAACCATCACCCCTTGTCTTGTCACAACAGTCCCTGCACTGGATTGAGATTTTAAAGCCCATAACCAGCCATTTCCTGAGAGGCGAACCAGCGTGCCTATGGAGCATCACTGCTTATGAGGAGAGGCAGATCTTTTGGCTCACTTCTAAACCAGGATGAGTGTGACATATTCCCTCCTCAGAAAAAACCTTAATTTTCATGTTCAAGGCCACTACTATCTTGCAAAATAATTACTCTCCAGCAGCAATGGGTCTACTGTCCCTGCACTCCTTGGGTTGCAGCTGCGCTTGCTGGCTGCAAAGTGCTCACAAGTCCCCCGGCAGCCTCATTCCTTTTTCAAATCCCACGCAGTCGAGCTTCCAAGTCACTCACCCACCACCTCTCAGTGCCAACAAGGTGTCAAGGATTAGAGTTTTGTACAGAAGCAAAGGGCTGGTTTTGAGAGACTGCTTCTGCAGTAAACAAGATCAGCCGAGAGCTAATAAAATTTCAAATTAGCTGTGACTTTTCATGGCCCCACAATTGTGTTGGCTGATTTAATGGGCAGCGTCTTACCTCGCTGAGATTGAATAATTGAACATTTCTACAGAGTTATGGATGCTGCAACAAAAATCTGTCATGCTAACATCAACAACAGAATGCAAATAACCTTCATGCAGAGGTGTTATTATGTGTTTAAGCAGACTGTGACAGTGCTGCATGTCAAGTGTCGGGCTGGAACAGGCAGGACACAGGTAGGGATGGAGCTGTTTGTAGGCAGAGAGCATCCTGTGGACCGTGACACGCGTTGACAGTCCCGGACACACAGACGGGAGGAGCAGGTGAGCCTAAGGAGCCTTATTAGGGTAAATCATAGAGTCACAGGATTATTTGGTTAGAAGAGGCCCGCAAGACAACAGAGTCCAACTGTTAACCAAACACTGGCACTAGACCACGTCCATAAGAACCTCATCTACCTGTCTTTTAAACCCCTTCAGGGATGGTGACTCCACTGCTGCCCTGAGCAGCCTGTTCCAATGCCTGACAGCCCATTCCGGGAAGAATTTTTTCCTAATATCCAATCTGAACCTCCTCTGGTGCAACTTGAAGTCATATCTGGGAAAGCATACATGATGAACTTTAGCTCCTGCTGAAGATCATGAGACTTTAGATTAGATATAATGGACAAATTCTTCCCCATGAGGGTGGTGAGGCACTGGAACAGGCTGCCCAGAGAAGCTGTGGATGCCCCATCCCTGGGAGTGTTCAAGGCCAGGTTGGATGGGACTTTGAGCAACCTGGTCTAGTGGAAGGTGTCCCTGCTCATTCAGGGGGTTGGAACTAGATGATCTCTAAGATCCCTTCCAACCCAAACTATTTTATGATTCTACAATTCTACATAAATAATTGCGTCTTTCACCTCATCCAGTTCTTTAACTTTCCTTTCTGTGCTGTTCACCAGACATTATCACTTTTTGTGGGGACATTGTCTGTCTTGTATTACTGGGAGAATTTGGATGGGGAGCGTTTAATATCTAGATGTTCAAAATTAAAGCTAACAAAGCATGAGCCTTACCCTTGAGCAAATCAGATTTTACTCTTCCAGCTCTAGTCTATACTCTGGTGAAAGAGAGACTAAAGGAATGGCTCAGTACCTCTGCACAAAACACAAGTTATTGTTCAAGTGAACGCTTGTGCTGATGAAGGTTTATGAAGGTAATGTTGTTCTGACCTGAGCTGAGGACCAACACTCAGTTTACTTCATCTAAATTTGGGGAATGAATAGGCTTTACTCCTGCACTTTGCAGAGAACAATTTTACCTATTCAACAGCAGCATTGTAGCTTTTGGCCCCACTGGAAGGAATCAAAGGAAAACAGAACACAAATGTAAGGAACAACAGCAATGTGACTGTCAGCACCCTGTGATCACATTAGCTATTAATATTCTCTTTGCTCTTTCTATCCCACCTACTCTGTTTTGATTTTGCCTGAATAAGGTTATATCCTGGCTAAATTAGATTGCTACTTGCTTGGGAAAGGAATTGCCTTCACATCTTTCTCTAAGTGCTCAACACATGTTTGCAAGTTCAAAGTAATGTAGTCATATGTAATAGTAATAATGTATTTGAACTACAGGACTCCTTGGGCTCTCGTGGCGGAGCAGAGTTCTGCAGTGAGAGTCGCTACAGAAACACTTTGCAAAAAGTTCTTCCTAATTCAGACCTACATTATTGTTTAAAAAAAAAAACAAACACCAAAAACCAGAAAAGTAAAAAAAGGAAGAGGAAAGAGGAAATCACAGAAAACACATGATAATCTGGGCATAAACCAGGGCTATAATTATGTGTTTAGAGTCTACAAGTTCACAGCATCCCCCAGCTCATCATTGCTGCGGAGGATACAGTTGATGCAGCTGTATCAAAGGGACTCTTGCATTCTCCAGAGAGGCTTCTAACAAAGGGACTTACGTATTGCACAACCTGCAAAGCAGCACAGAAAACAGGCAATCTGTGTTTAATTGGAGTTAAAATCATGAAGCTGGGCCCTTCTCAGTAGAGGAGAGACTGGCTTTCAGACAGGGCAGTAAATATTAATATTAACCTGATCAATGGTCATGCAATACCGTGCCTGAAACTGCGTCTTTTAGGAGCAAAAACACCTCTAAAAAATGATTCCTCTGAGAAAAAACAATTCCGAGCCTAGACATTTTTTGTGGGAGCAATGGGTTCACACTCTCAGGAGCTGAGATATTCTTGTCACCGAGGTCTCTCACTTTCCTAGCAAGTGCTGCAAGTGTTAAGCTACTGCTGAAAAAAACACTTCACCCTAACATATTCTGTTGACTGAATCCAAGGCAATTCAAACAATCATCGGAGCACAGTTGGGAAAATGGTCTCAGATAACTCAGATATGGGCAAGTTTCTCAAATCCCGGTCAAGAGGAAAGTGGCCACACACCCTATGCACCCTGAGCACACTTGGGGCAACACTTGGGGTTTTTAAGAGGATTTTCTGCCCCAAAGAGAAAGCAAGAATTTGCCTCAGGTCTGGCAGAGCTTTCCTGAATTTCTCCTTTGAGCACCGGTGGCCAAACTCTGTTTAAGCATCTTTGCAGGTGCAGAAATGCTTTGCGAAATGCGTGTCCAAGCCTGTCTTTTCTGAAGAAGGTTCATGTCACCTTCTCTTACATCCAATATATCAGCAGTGCCTTCTTCCCATCAGTTATTTCCCTCATTTCAGCAGACAACGGTACGTTTCTTTCAACTCAGAGGACACTTGCATGGTTTATTTCAGACTCTATTAATCAAAGGCATTTCATTAAGGACTAATCCAAAGTACCGGGAACTCTCCCAAGCTGTCAAGACAACACACAACCGCTGTGAGACCCTCAGTTCACACCACATCATCTTCAGCCATTGCACAACCAACACCAGGATGCTGTAATTTGGGGTCCTGACAGTCCCCAGTGTTAAAAACCAGCCGTGGTTGATACCCCATGTTACCGACCAACACAGAACCAGCAAAGAGCTGAAACCTGGAAATGGGAACTGGTCATTTTGTTCTCTTACTTGAGGAAAGGTTGATTAACAGTCATCGTAAAACAGCGGAAGAGAAGCTGGGTGATTTATAACAAATTATACCAGCTAGCCAATCTTTTCAGGTACAGCAGACTTTCTCATCTTTTCAGCAGCACTTTGTGGTTCCTCCAAGATGACCCTGTTGTTTGACTGGATATAACTGTGATGGTAAATGCTAATTTACGACAGCTGTTTTCCCAGGTGCGTTCAGATCTCAACACTTCCCTTCATAAATGTAGCAAGCACATTAATGCACCATTTTTTATGGTTTTGAGGAAGCAGACAGCTCCCACACCATGCCCAGGAGACAATCTTCTTGCACTATAAAAGCCTTGCAGGCATGAAGTAAAGCTTCATAACAGTGTGCAAAAAAAGAAAAAGAGAATATCTGAAAGCACCCTACCACCTTCTCTGCAGCTAAAGCATTTGCAAAGACAAAGGTCTGTGCTCTGGAGTTCTCCTGGATCCTTTGCAATTCCCTTTACAACCCTGACGCTACTTTCAGGTGTAAGTCTACGTGCTGGCAAAGAGCAAATCAGACTCCTGCCAGTTCTCTGACACGTTGTTGGGCATATGGTGGACAGATGGTGGACACACGGGTGTTAAGAAAGCCAGTGTGCAGCGCCAAAATGTCTCATGCCAAATAATTTGAGATGCTGTTGTCCCAAAGCATCACTCAAGTCTCCACTTTACTACAAGGACTATGTGATGCTTGACTGGGGTGAGCAAGACACAAAATATTACTCCATGGAGTTGCACCAGTGGGCTGTGGTACAGTCAAACATACAGCATTGATTTGTCTCAGAGAACCCATTCCTGAATTACATCGTCTCTAAAGTGAGAGTTGGTTTCTAGTGGCAGCAATAACACTCAGGGCTGCAAGGAAAGGCAAAAATCCCACGTGCAGCGGCTCGGTGGCTTGAGGTGTTCACTGCTCCGGGGTTGGAAACTAAGGCGACTTGTAGTCGTATCTGGTGGAACACAGACTGAACTTGCAAAGGCAAAATGGGGCCATGTGTGCATTGGAACCCTGTATTTGTGCTCGGCTACATGCATGGCGTGTAGCTGTCATGAAGGACACAAACCGAGGGGCAGAAGCTTTGCTGCTATGGTTCTTGCACAAGAGAACAGGATGGTTTCATTGCTTCAGTCCCAAAGGAAGATCATTGAGCAGATGAGATGTAAGAAAAACGAAGTTGCTACACTTCTGTGTAATGGTGTGCAATACATCTCAGGGAAGAACAGCATTATTTTAATGGGAAGATTATCTATCTGTCTTTCTACCTATCCATCTATCTATTTATGTAAATTATCCTGCAGTAACCACTAACAAAATCTTTTGGAAGAGTTTAAATTGGGAAGAGGCAGCAGAGACCAGCAGACAACTAAATATCAACCTCTAATTAACATGAAGGCTAGACAATATTAGGAGCATTTATATTTAAATTTTCATCTCAGAAAGATTCTCGCCTTTCACAAGTAAAGCAGATTCACTTGGTCTAAGCAGAGTTCAGCAGCTGTTTAGCAACTGGAATCATTCAAAGCAGGAAATGAGGGACGTGGTCAGTTCTACTTCATAGAGAACTGGCGAGCTTTACCCCATCTGGAAGACTTGGCTACTCTGCAAAATCCCCAAACAGTAACAAAGGCCTTCATTGAAGCTGCTGTGTTGATCAGATGGAACTTTTAGACCAAAAGAACAATTCAGTTTAATATCTGCAATTCCTTCACGGTTTCAGGGCAGTTGGGTGTATCCAGACAATGATATGGTGCTTTGGCCAACTCTCTGGCTCTCAATATGGTGGGAGTCATACAGTTAGATGATTTCATAAAAATACATAATGCTTGGGTTGGAAGAGACCTTCAAAGCTCATCTAGTCCAATGCTCGTGCCATGAGCAGGGACATCTCCCAGATCAGGGTGCTCAGAGCCCTGTCCAGCCTGGCCTGGGATGTCTCCAGGGATGGGGCCACAATAAGGTCTCCCCGGAGCTTCTCTTCTCCAGCTGAACACCCCAGCTCTCTCAGCCTGTCCTCCCAGCAGAGCTGTTCCAGCCTTGAAGCATTTCTGTGGCTCCTCTGGCCCCTCTCCAACAGGTCCATATCTTTGCTGCTTCCTTTCTCTGGAGCAAAGATGGTTAACAGAGTTTTGCTGCTCAACATCTTATCTGTGAGACTGTGAAGAACATTCTCTCCTCTTCCTCTTCATTTTTCTTAAACACTCTGTTGCTAACAGAGGAGTCTACAAATGCAACAGAGCCCATATTTAGCCTGTGGAATATCAGTCTCTTCTCAAGCCTTTGTTAAATGCCATCAACTCTACTTCTAGGACTTATCACAGAAGATCATTTCTTTGGTCTTTTAAACCTTCAAACTTATTCTTCAGGCACATGACAGAGCACTCAGTGTGGGGTGAGACAGGACTACTCTCAGTGAGTATTTACAGCCATGAATTAGAGGTTATTTTCTGCCAAAGAGAAGCAACAATCACTTTTTTCAGCTTGTTTTAAGGATCGTAGCTTTTTACCCAGATTGTTAAAGCTCTGTCACTGCACTGGTTTCCCTTGACTGATATTGGATGATCGTCTGCTCTCTGTTACTTGCTACAACTCCTTTAAATTTCATGGGGTTTGTGTTTAAAAGTGTAAATAAAGTGGACCTGGGTGTGAAACTGAAGTGCTACCTTTGACAAATGCCACTTGTGTGTGGAGAGGGGACTGCTCTCCTGGACACCTTTTTCCTAACCTGAGTGGAGATAACATTTCATCAGATCTCTGTCTGACTGACCCCTGCTTAACTTGTTATTATTTATCTGAACAACCTCCAGATTTAAGAGGCAAACACGCCCTGTAATTTGGCACCCCCCTCCCTCGGGGTGTGATTAGGCTGGGATCTGATGAAAAAGATTTTGACTTCAGCTCCCATTATGAGGACTTTCTGGCTGCAGGGATCTTGATTAGCTGACACTCGATACCACAGCACGGGAACCGGCTTCTGATGAGCCCAGGAAAGGTGAACCTCCCCCCCCAGTGTGAACCCCCATGTGGTCAGTGAGAGGAGCAGTAAGATGGACTTGGAGGTGCTGGTGGGTGGAAGACTGGCCGTGAGCCGGCAATGCCCAGAAATCCACCCGTGTCCTGGGCTGCATCCCCAGCAGCGTGAGCAGCAGGTGGAGGGAGGGGATTCTGCCCCTCTGCTCCGCTCTGGTGAGACCCCCCTGCAGTGCTGGTCCAGCTCTGGGTCCTCAGCACAGGACACACATGGACCTGCTGGAGAGGGGCCAGAGGAGCCACAGAAATGATGTGAGGCTGGAACAGCTCTGCTGGGAGGACAGGCTGAGAGAGCTGGGGTGTTCAGCTGGAGAAGAGAAGCTCTGGGGAGACCTTATTGTGGCCTTTCTGTACTTAAAAGGGGCCTGTAAGAAAGATGGGGACAGACCTTTTAGTGGGGCCTGTTGCAATAGGACAAGGGGTGATGGTTTTAAACTAAAGGAGGGAGATTCAGGGCAGACATGAGGAAGGAATTGTTGGCCCTGAGGGTGATGAGAACCTGTCCCAGGTTGGCCAGAGAGGTGGTGGATGAACCATCCCTGGAGACATCCCAGGCCAGGCTGGACGGGGCTCTGAGCAACCTGATCTGGGTGAAGATGTCCCTGCTCATGGCAGGGGTGGCACTGGATAAGCTTGGAAGGTCCCTTTCAACCTAAACTGTTCTATGATTCTACGTGGTGTCTCAGCTTTGAGAGATGCTGCTCTGCACAGAATGTGACTTGAAGAGCATGGGTCACTAAACAAAAGTAGGGACCCATGAGATGATATCTGAAATAGCTCAGAGAGATGATGCCCTAAATCTGTTTCTCTCCACTGATGGTACCCACGGTAACTAAGTAGCTCAGATGTTTGACTTCTGGAGTGTAATGAAAGGCCTTTCCATTGCCTACATTCATGTGCATATGAAGACAAATTCAGCAATAGCCCTGAAAGCCACGATCAAATAACCCACCTTTGTCTGGCCCTTGGCATGTATCACTCCAGACTTTGATAGGCCCCAAAAGAAGAAGCTGTAGTGTTTTTACATATACTTCATGCTATTTCAAGAGACTGTTCAGCTTTACGTTTCTTCACTGCTCTTGGTGACAAAGTTAGTTTGTGGTGACAAAGTGGCTGCACCGAATATGGGTTCAATTTGTGCTCCCTAAAGACATGTGCCTGGTGTCATTTTAATTGTCTTTGGATATCTGAGAAATCGAAAGGCAGCTGTCACACATGAAGCTCTACTAGAGATCCAAGTTATTGTGAAAGGTAAGCCAGAAGCCAGCTGGAGGACTTTAGGGGGTCCCAGATGGTGCTGGACAAAAGGCAACAGGCATTAAGTTGGAACATGGGAAATTATGATTAGATGTTAGGTGAAAAACGTTTACTGTAAGGATTGTCATATACTGAAAAACGTTGCCCAGAGAGGTGGAACCTCCACCCTTGGAGGTGCTCAAGAGTTGACTGGAGTAACTTAATGTAATTAGACCTGCTTCGAGCAGAGGGTTGAACTAGACAACTGTTGGATGTCCCTTCCAATCTAAATTACTCTATGGATGTTCTTCAAACGTCTCCAGATGTCTTGCTATAAGGATCAGCATAACAACTAGGGAACAGGACCAGAATCAGCCTTTCTTTACCAATCTGTGCAACTACATTTAAATCCCTCTGCTAAACAAGGAACTCAGGGTTCAAAGCAGAAGTGCCCCACCACTGCTGATGTCCCCACCATCCGAGAGGTTGAAATTCTAGATGTGCACCCACAAGTACAGCACAAGCTGTCCATAAATGTGTATAAAAAACAAGTTGAGAAGGTAAACATGCACCTGTTCTGCTTTGCAGCTGAGAAGAGTCCTAGCAGTAATGTAACAAAATCAAAGCAATAGCACAGCGTATGACATGGGTTATCTGTAAACTGCAATGCACAACATGTACATGTACTTTTTTAGTGTACAAAGAGGAAAGTCAACACTCATTTGTGGGCTCTGACACATGAATAAGCTGTCAGAAGGCAGTATGGTACAACTTATCTGTTGGTTTGCGCTAGCTGTGCACACCACTGCTCCACACAAGATCACCAAATGCAAGTTAGCAGCTGATGTCTACTAACTTGTAAACATGCCGATGCCTTTTGTCTCTCCTGTCTACATCTGCTGTCCCACAGGCTTACGAGGTGTCGAACACCTTGTTTCAAGGTGAGGGCAACCCAGTTACAAAGTTAGCACCTTGAACCAGGAGATATGAGGAGACGGCGTTCCACCAACCTGCTCTGAGTCTTCTCATGCGCTTTTTGATGTTATACAGATGTGGTCTACCTCCTATGCTGGGCTGGGTTACTCCTTCTCCCCTCTCTCTCTTTCTGAAAACTTCACAGGTTTTTATGTTGGTTGTTTTTTCCATCAGAACTGGGATTATCCTTGGGTCTACTTAACATATTTTTACACATTTCACGTGATGAACTTTATTGCTGCCCTGTGTCAGCTGTAAATAGGAAAGACGACTACAGCGATATTCAGTTTCATGTGAGGCAAAAAGGGACCTTTGTTTTACAGTGTGCACTCTTTGTACTGTTCTCCAAGTTTTTTCCATCTTTTCTAAAGAGATAATTTGGTCCATTTGCCATGCCAGATGTGCAGAAGTATTTTAAATATTCAATCAGAATCCCAGTTGCTGTGAAGCAGATAATCACAGTCTTGGCTGGCTATTTTTGTACTTTTTTTTAACTGTACTGTTATTGTGAATATGATAAAACAGAGGCTTGCAAAATGCAGTCTCCACTTCACAGTCTGGGTCCTGGCCCAGACTTGTGGTTTACAAAGCCTTTCGCTGAGTGACAACAAAACAAATTATGCAGTCTCCCTTATGCCTTAAATTTAATATCTCATCTCCTGCCCTCTAATTCAAACCTTCACACTGCACCAGGCTTTCCTTTGTAATGAGATAACTCTGAATATTAAGTTTGCATTACGCAGGGCTATTATTCACATGCCTGACATCATTATATATGGAACTGTAATCAATAAAACATGGTTTGAGAGGGATTGGATGGCTTGTGGGCATGGGGATCAGTCACCAAAGCCTCTAAGTTTCTGCAAAACATCCATCCCAAGTCAGTAGTGACCTACCAGAGAGCCTTGCTGGAAACCTCAGTCACTGAGGCTAAAGTTTGAATGCTCGGGGGCATTTGCTGTTTGGGGTGGTCCCCTTGTGTCACTGCTGAGCCATCCGTCTGGGTGACAGGATGATCACATAACCTCTGCCTGCCCTCTGGTGTACAGACTTGACTTGAGGACAAACAAGCCCCCCTCTTCAGCCCTGGCATCCCGAATCCAAACCCATTCCATAGGAATTCAAATCCACCCTGCCTGAGTCAGCCTGGCAGACGTCGCTGTCTGTTCTCCACCAGCTGTCAGAAAAACAATCTGCCCTGCAGAATCAAGCCCAGCTGACTCTTCGCTGGGTTTATAGGCTCCGTGGAGCCTGATGTGACACACGCGCTCATGTCCTACCTCCGTCGTTGTCTTTCCCGTCGCCGCACGCCGTCTCCATGGAAGTGTCGCAGCCCGCTCCCCTCCAGCCCAGCTGGCAGACGCAGTGCCAGCCGTTCATGTCCAGGGTGCATCTGCCGTTGCCGTTACACAAGCCAGGGCATCCCTCTGAAAGGCAAGCAGCCACACGGTCAAACACACTGGAAAGACAAAGCAACACAGCCTTGAACGAGGATCATTAAACGGCTTTTATTTTTTTTTTTGTTTGTTTTGCCTTGTCTTCAGTTTATTTCTCCGCTCTCACTTGGTGTCTTCCCACCTGGAGAGAATTGTCCCAGTTTGGCATCAGAACAGTGGTGACCACTCCATGGGGCACTGTCTCCCAGGAGGCCCTCACAGGACAACCTCAGCTATTGAATAATAAAATTACAGAATAGTTTGGGTTGGAATGGAGCTTCCAAGCTCATCCAGCCCAACCCCTGCCATGAGCAGGGACATCTTCACCAGCTCAGGTTGCTCAGAGCCCCGTCCAGCCTGGCCTGGGATGTCTCCAGGGATGGTTCATCCACCACCTCTCTGGCCAACCTGGGACAGGCTCTCACCACCCTCAGTGTAAAAAATTCCTTCCTCATGTCCAGCCTGAATCTCCCCTCCTTTAATTTAAAACCATCACCCCTTGTCCTATTGCAACAGGCCCCACTAAAAAGTCTGTCCCCATCTTTCTTACAGGCCTCTTTAAGTACGGAAAGGCCGCACTAAGGTCTCCCAGGAGCTTCTCTTCTCCAGCTGAACACCCCAACTCTCTCAGCCTGTCCTCCCAGCAGAGCTGTTCCAGCCTCGCATCATTTCTGTGGGTCCTCTTGCCCCTCCTGTGTCTTAGATGCCCATCTTAATGAGCTGAAAAACTCCCTGGAAACACCCATTTCTCCCCGTTGACTAGAGAGAGGTGATAAAACTTAGGGAGGATGAACACCAAGCTCCCAGTCTCTCACTAGGGTTTGATTTTCTCATCTGGTGACCTCTTGCTGAGATCTCCATCCTTTTATTCCGTCCCCCAAGAAAATAGCAGAGTAATTTCCACAGTAAGCAGCGGTGTGAGCGAGGCTGCTCAGCTCACATGGTTCTGGGGGCTTTTTACCTGCAGAGCTCAAAAATCTTTACCGAGAAGCAGTCAGAAATGTAAGCCACATTTTACAGCTTAGGAAACTGAAGTACAAGGGACTGAAGTGACTGTCAAGGTCACTCAGCAGGACTGATTATACCAGGAGCACAATTCAGTCTTCCTGAGCCCTGTTTTAAAGCTCTCTCTATTTATACATCTGTTATGCAGTCCTGCCATATAGTTTTGGGTTTTTTCAGGCCCTCCATGTTCCAACCTCCTTTCAGGCAGCTGTAGAGAGCGAGAAGGTCTCCCCTGAGGTCTTATCCTGCCCTAAAGGGTGACAACACGATGGCAAAGAGACCTGAAAGGTCTGTGTCATTGCAACATCTGGTTGACCGCATGATGCACAAGTGGTTGCTGAAGAAATGTTGAGACAGCATGTGGAGCACATCACATCATCATGTGTCCTGCGCTGGGGAAGGATTGTCCAAAAATGCCTTTTAACTAAAGAACTTCATAATGGTGAATTTAACCTATTTTCTAGGATTGTTTTTCTAACAAGTGAGAGGTTTACAGGGGCAAAAAGGAAAAAAAAAAGCAACAAATGGAGGTAAGGAAAAGTCCTTTAAAAGGATCTTAAATAAATTTTTCATTTACAGACATATTTGTCATATTTCAGTCTTTCAAAATGTGTATTCTGAGGGGGGCATATAATGTGTGAGCGTGTTTGTGTATGTGTGTGTATTTTCTTATTTATACACTATATTAGGATTTTTATAGCACAGAAGACTTATTTATAGGCAAGAGTACTTGAAATTCTCCATTTTAATAACCAGCCTTCAATTACTTACAACAGTGTCAAATTTTTAACCATTTATTCTGATTTTTTTCCATTCTAGAGCTGGTTTATGTTTGTTCCCTTTGCTTATTTTCAGTATAAACAGAAAGCATTTGCAGAATGAGAGAAGCGCATTGTTAAAATAACCTGCTAAAGTTACTTAGCTAGGTAGATAATCCCACTTTAGAGTAGATGAATTCACTTTGGATGGGACCATCCTGATGGTATAGATACAACTTTTAATCCCTTTTTATAAATCTACCTAAATTTGTCCAGGTGAAAAACCTTTGAAGAAATCTCTGTGTACTCTACATGGCTCTGTTAGAGCTTGGTTGGGGCATCAACATTGATCACACCTCACGTTTTTACTGTTTAAACTCTCAGATGGTTTTCTCCATCCTAAGAAGTATTTTCCATCCTGCAGTTGCAGAGGATGAGAAGAGACTCCTTGCAAAGGTGCTGTACCAAAAAGAGTTGGGTCATGAGAAGCTGAAGACACCACTGTAGAAGGATGAGAGAAGAAGGGTTGGATGCCACTAGATTTTTAACCCAACAAGTAGTGTTTAATTCCTGGAGCAGACTCTTATTTTCTACAATGGGAAGAAGACAGATTTTAGAGGTTTTTGCTGGGAGCTAAAGACAAAAAGTCTCATGATTTGGTTCCAAACCATGTAGGAACAAATCTGAGTCCTGGAAATGGTTTAAGTTAGGCCTATGAGGTTTCACATGATGAAAATTCAGAGGGAAAAGATGGATTCCATTTTATCGGGTTTGTTTCAATATGTTGCATTACATAATATTTGGAACTAAGACCTCAAAAGCAAATATCTAACATTATTAGACAGCAGAGATACTGTAGTGATTGATCATTTGCTCTGAGACTGAGAAAAGCAAATGATCTTCAGATGAAGAGTGTCTGTCAAATATAAGGAAAAACTAATGTAACTGTAAAAATCAGGAGCTCATATGGAACTGCATGTGCTCTGCTCTCCCAGGCTTAGGAAAGGGGGAATTCATTGTGGCAGAAAATACCTGATATAATTTGGATGAGGCACCTTCTGCATCTGAGGAAATGAGAAGAGCTTGACTTGTCTACTCTAGCACAGCAAAGGCTGAAAACATTATGATTGTTTTCCACAAATTCATGAAACAGATAAACAGTGAGAAGGGAAAACAGCCATTTAAGCTAAAGAGAATAATGATGACGTAAGAACAAATAGACATAAACCAAGCACAAATAAATTCTTGCTGGAAATTAGAAAGAAAAAAAATAATTTGCCAGGATCAAATGAATGAAGTTTTGGAGTAGCCTCCCACTATGAGTATTAAGGAAATGAAGTCTCGCTGATCTATCCAAAGAGCTTGGTAAATTTAGATAAAGTTTTACACAATGTGCTTGCCCTTGACAGTAGAAGACTGGACTCTACCTGAGGAGACTCCTTTCAGTCCTATGTCTTTGAATTTCACATGCAATTCCTTGTCTATATGAAATGTGTATTCGAATGGACTTTCAGGTTTTCCCCTGAATCTTTTTGATCCAGAGAAACTAAGTCGAGCGCCTCAGAAAGCAGAGGAAAAGCATCAGTCAGGAAAGGACACACAGAAGAAAGTATTTAAGGATATTATGCCTTCCCACAGCATCTATTCCTCTTCTTGATTATTAAGGGAATCCAGGGTGACCAGATGAAAGATAAGCATCTGTGCTGTAGATACTTCAAGTAGAATAACTCCCACCTGTAATTTCATACTCCACTGTCTTGGCATCTTTAAAGTCTAGAAAGTAAGTTCATCCCTTCCCACCAAGGGGAGAGTCATCTCCAGTTCCTGGTGAGATAAAACCCTTTGAAGAAATCAGAGAGAACTGTTTCCTAATGAGATAAACTCTTCTTCACAGATTCACAGACATAAAAGTTTTAACATATTAACCATCACATTACAAGGTACAGCAAAGTATCAGTGCTGTGAGGATTAAATTGCAGCTCTCCTGTGCCAGGGGTTTGGTAGGAGAGCAGGCAGTTATCAGATATTAGAAAGGAAACCACTGACAGAAAACAGAACAATTAAAGAGCAGCTGTCAGAGGACTTGCACCTTCAGAAAGTCAGAAGATAACATGGACGTGTAGGCCAATATATCTAGAAGAATGGACCTGTAAGTACTACAATTTCTAAACTGGTTTGCTACATGAACACTTGACCATCACTAACACCACAGAGACAGGAACACACACGGTATTGCCCATTCCGCTAACAGTGCACTTCAAAGCACTTGACAAAAAGATGATAAAAATAAACTTTATCCTCTTGTCTCCCCCATGCTGGGGAATAAAGCAACAAGATCATCTTGGCTCCAAAGTGCTTCTGAATATCAACACAGCGGGATGGCTTAATCCCCACAGATTTACACCACCATAACCTTGCAGCTCTGATTTCTCTTTGCTAGAGTCACCAATGGTCCATGGATCTTGTTTATGTTTGTTAACAGTATTCGGGTGACAAAGAGAATTAAATATATGAATAGAGTTTTTTGAGGCTGGGGACACACACCACTTTATGTGAGTTTCCAGCTGAGGCACATGAAAGCTCTGATGAAAGATGATGGTGCTGTGGGACGTTCAAGAGAAGAAAAGAGTATCAGAGTCATAGAATCATAGAATTGTAGAACAGTTTTGGTTAGAAGGGACCTTAAAGACCATCCAGTCCAACCCACCTGCCATGGGCAGGGACACCTTCCACTAGACCAGCTGGCTCAAAGCCCCATCCAACCTGACCCTGAATGTTTCCAGGGATGGGGAATCCACAGCTTCTTTGGGCCACCTGTTCCACCTCCATTGGGAAGAATTTCTCCCCTATATCTAATCTGACTCTCCCCTCTTTCAGTTTAAAACCATCACCCCTTGTCCCATCACTATGGGCCCTACTAAAAAGTCCGTCCCCATCTTTCTTATAATCTCCCTTTAAGTGTTGAAAGGCTGCAGTAAATTCCCTCTGTAGCCTTCTCTTCTCCAAGCTGAATAAGCCCAACTCTCTCAGCTTGGGGTCAATGGAGACGGTCACCAGAGTAGGAAATTACCTTTCCATTTTAAGATTGTTGGTAAAATAATCTGTTCTTAATGATCCGCACAGTTAAGACCTTCTCTAATTCACCCAGCTCTAAACAATGTTCAATGGGATTTCTCTTCAAGCCAAGCCTCATTGCCACTTAAAATTGGACTTAAAAGGTGATTATCTATCCTCCATTGTCAGTAGGAAAACCCTGATGGATGTTCTAACAAGTCCCAGTAGATAGGGATTGAGCTCTGAAATGGGGAGGACACAGCTTAATGCAAGATGTGAGGATACGAACACCTGGAGCTTGAAAGAACAATCAGTAGGTGACCTGCAGAAGTTCTGCAGGACTAAAGAGGAGGAACAAAGCATCAGCTGATCCCTGCAAATTATTAGAAACCCAGTAAAATGTCCTGAAAACCAACCTTTAATCAGATGCACCTTGTAAAATGAAGATTAAGATGTTACTTGTCAGAGCTCCTATTGCTTATAACTGAACAAACGAGGTCATTGACTGTGGTCGGACCTAGAGGTCCTCACCACTTCTCAGACTTCAGGAGCAGCCCAGAGAAGTCGCCTTGCAGCCATCCCTGAATTCAAGTGTTGTTCAGCATCTTTACATTTCAGACAAGCTGTTTATATGCCTCACTACAGTGGTAGTGTGGTTATTTTTTAAGAGTGAGAATTGATAACTAACAATGGAAATTAATTATGTTGATGGATCATCAGCTCCAATGGCATTCTGGATGGAGAATGTCTCTCTAAAACCAACACCTCTTTAATAGTAGGCACTTCTTTACGTTTCAAACATTGCCAGTGTTAATTAGGTCTTCATTTAGAAGACTCCACTCCAATTCTAGTTAGAGCTTCTTGTTTTAATCATGCTGATGTTTGCTACTGAAATTTGTCCTCCAATTTAGAAACAATTCTGCATCTTCTCTGACTTAGTGGTTTATTGTACAGATGTAGGAAAGATTCAGCAGTAAATCAGGTTCACCCTTGGCAACACAGGATTACTGGGAAGGGATTCTGACCAGAAAGATGTTAATAATTAAGAAAGCCAAAAGGGCGTGGGTAGTTCAGTTTTGAAAAATGCACATCATGCAGTTAGCCAAGTAAAAAACATGTACTTTTAATGTTTTGGCTATCACTAATCTTTCCAAATGAGGCCATGCATGGTAAGAGAATCTTTTATTGTTAGTATGTTGCTCAACCTGCTACCCACTGAAATATTCACTAAATATAATGTGTCTTTACTCTGGAGCACAAAGGTGAGTCAAAAGACTATTCAGAGGGAAAACAGCAGCTACAGAAGACTTAGTAAAAAAAACCTGGGGTACTGAATGGGCAAATTAGTACCGAAGGTCCCTGGAGCCAGGCTGTGCAGGTTGATTTCCCATCTTTTCTATTCCCTTGCTGCTTATCTGCTGCCTTTTGATCCAGCCTTCTCCAATATATGTTGAGATGAAAAGGAAGAGCCCTGGGGCTTTGCAATGCAAAACATGGAGATGTTGAACATGAACAGGAGCTTCTGATCGCACTCCATAGTGACGGCCCAGATCTTCCTCTAAAGATGTCACCACTATTGCTTTGTAAAGGCACAAGTGACCCTCTTCCCTTGATCTAAGAAGGAAAATATACTTTTTTCTCCTAATTTAAACAAAGTCAAGCATGTTTTACTGATGCTAAGCAATGAGAGAAAACTAAGTACCACTGAACAATCCACTGATCTATAAACAGGGGTCCAAGGACAGCTACCAGTTGCTGCATCCCACAGAAGACAAATGTCTCCTTATTATGGACGTTTCTTTATCATTAAAATTTGTTCATCTGTTTGAAGTTTTTTCCATCTGTGATTGTACCCAAACCTGCCTTTAAGTCTCAACAGAAACAAGAGAGAAATACTCGACTGTAAATTCATCCAGAGAAGTGAAGTCATAGGGCAACTGTATTTCTTGTCGCATCACAAGCGCCCTTCATTTTAACTGTTCAGCAGGCAAATTTTTTGTCATCTCTGTCCTTCTTGATCAGCCTCTCCCAGCTGTTATTTCTGATTGCTCACAACCTGAAAAGGAGGGTAATGCTACGGAAGAAACTGATTTGTTCAACCTGATTTTTTGGTTTGTTTAACCAGCAAACATATGATGCTGTGTGGTGTCAGCACTGTGCTCCTGTTAGCGTCAAGTCAGCCATGTAGAAAGTTATTTGTGTCCAACTCAATCATATTTATTGTCAGCTTGTTGTACTTAACTAGATGTGTGCTATTTCAATATTTCCAAAAAGCCAAGTGCATTGTGGAACTGTCTATTTCTATTTAAAAGCCCTACATTAATTTACTTCATTGCTCTGATTAATAAACAACTGAGATTCTTTTAAGATTGCAGTTACCTCTATTCTGTAACAGTTATTTCTTTTCGGTGAAGAAAGACTTGGGTCCTAGACTTGCTTTACATTTAGAAATAGGAACACAGGTTTGGATTTCATTGTAGTGTACGTTAATGCAACATCACTAATTTCAAGAGATTTTGCAGATTTATACAACCAGAGGCTTTGAGGTCATAACGTTTTTGCATTAAGAAAAAAAAATATATATATATATTATTACTCAAAGTTCCCATGTCTTTGCACTCATGGGTCAAAACCACGAAGACTCCACATAGAAAGTGCACTCACCTGCTTGTTACAAAATGGACCATAGACATTTAATTTAAAACACACCAGTGTATAGGGCTCCTGCTGTATTCACAGACCCTTTTGTTACCTCCTGACTCGCCTTACCTGGGTAGGAGGGGTGAGGATGAGAGATGATCGGGAGGGAAAGGCAGGGACAAGGGGACGGGTAGGAACACGGATACGATGTCAACATGGGGTCACAGAACTTACAGAGGGGTTTCCTACCTACATGACTGGAAAGTTCACCCTTCCAGACATTAGGGAGCACTTTGGTGACAACGAGGAAGAGATGCAACCTCAACACAGTATGTTCACGGTGCATTATTATTTTTTTAAAAAAAGAAACACAAAGACAATAGGAAAAATAGGAAGGAAGAGCATACCTTTCACTACCTTATCCAGATAGTGAGCTTGGGAGATAAAAGACAGGACATTTAAGGTAGGATTGAATAAGTGCATTGCGGCTTACTACGAGACTGTGCAGGTGCTAGAAAGGCAAAGGAGAGTTCGCTGTGATATGAAAAGAAAAACCTTGATTATGAGGAGAGAAAAAAAGGGAGAAGGGTGGAGCACAGCCCTCCTCAGTCACAGAGCTCAAGGAGGCTGCGTTCAGGCATCTTTGCTCATTAAGATCAGGAAGAGAAACAGGAAAGTTTTATATATATATTTAGGTGTTTATATATATAGGCATATATATGCATAAATATATATATATAAAGGGCAGAATATTGTAATGCTGTGCTCATTTGCAATAGTCTACCTCTGTTTTACTGACTGCTTTTGTTTTCATCAGGAAAACCAGGGTAATTTGAAAGTGCTCCACCTCACCTGTCTTGTATTTTTCTGCACAAAGAGGCACAGTTCTGTGACTTTACCAGACTGGGAGAGGCTTTTCCCTGGATCTTCTTAAAGGTAATACATTGCATTTATACAGCATCCTCTAGCCCCAGATCAAATTACTTTACAAATATTAAATTAACCTCATGGTAGATCTAACAGATAACTAAGTATTAACATACTCATCCCAAGGAGGGCTAAGGAAAAAAAAGTTATAGATGTAGAGGGAGCAGTCATGTGCCCAATTCCCATGAAATATTAATTTGGAAAAACACCTTCTCACTGATTTTTTTGGGCTTAAACACAAACTTGGTGGCAAAGACAGAAGTCCTGCCTTGGAGAGCCCTTGCACACGCCAGCAGGCGGCACTCTCTGTCCTGGCAGCAGCTGGTCCTTATTAACAAATAAGAGGCTCTGAGTCTTGCATTTCTGCCTTTCATTACCTGCTTACACGTTATCTCCCTCATTCTCTCATCTGCTCCCCGCAATCTCGCTCTCTGTTGTGTCCTGGAACCCTTTCATTAGGTTTTTGCTTCAGGTTCGTTCATGCCGACTGCCCACTTGGAAGGTCACAGCCCTTGCAGGAATTACTTTTCCATCCTGTGAAGCTGATGCATCCCTCGAAGCACTATTGTAAGTAAGCAGAGAGGGCTGGGAGGGTCAGAGCTAACCTCTTGTGGGGCAGCTATGGGGCTTTATGTCAAATATATGGGGAATTATATAAAATAATCACCCCAGTGTAGGGACAGCGGTATGGGAAGGAACAGCATCACCATCCCCTTGGACGACGGCTGAAGCTTGGGATTGCGTTGCTCGGATTTTGACATCCAGAGCAGCCCAACCTGTTAAACTCGGGCAGCAGTCGCTGTGCAGATGATGGCAGTGGTGGCAGTTGCCAACACCAACCGTATGTCAGGTATGAGACAATATTTTTGTGTAATGTGAAAAACAATGGAAGCCGTCTATGGGAGTATTCCATGGTAGCACAAACCTTTCTTCTCTAAACCCGTAGAGTTTCATTTCCATGTTTTACTTCTTGGCCTTAAAATATTACCTTATTATCTACAGACTTTGGACACCCTGTGGGCATGTGGGACACGCTGAGGAACTCTGTAGGTGCTCAGAAGGAAAGGTCCTCTGCACCCAAAGGCATCACACTCAACTCCATGTCACTCCTGGAAGCCATTGGTTCTTCTTATCTGCTACGGGGGGAGCTCAATCTGAAAATCATCCGATTTCACCAGCCTGAGCTAACTTGGATTGTTTTATCCAAAGCATATTGGGAAGGATCCCATGAACATTTCTCTTGGCTCACTTAGAGGGAAGAGAGAAGTGAGAGATGCTGGGGCATGGACAGGGCATCTTCCCCCCACATTCTCCTTCTCCATTTTCTAAATATTCTTTCTTCATTTTATCTTCCCTGTGGGGTGAAGCAAACAGAGCCTCAGTGAAATCTCTGCAGTTAAACTGGGCTCACATAAATTTGAAAGAGAAGAGAAAGTGGATGCTCATTGCTGAACCAGCGACGGCACAAGTTTATGCCATGGGGACCGTCTTTGAAGTTCATCTGTGCTTAACATTTACTGTCAAATATGCTGCCAAACTTCTTAAGGCCAGATTACCTTCAGCTTGATGTAAAATCATGTCAGAACAAAGCAGCATGGGCATCTTTTTCCACTGACTGCAATAACCGTGGCCTTCTCTCGCCCAAAGGTGTCCATCCCAACCAGGCAGGGTGGGTGCTAGAGGGTCAAACCCAGCTCAGCTTAGGCTGAGGACACACCTGAGCTGAGGATCTGCTCCGCTGGGCTGAGGGCAGCAGGAACCTTCACCAGACACCGGTGGGATTGTTTTACACATGGACCGAGCTGCTTTATGGATTTATCTGGCACAAGTGACGTGTTAGCCAGGGAAAAGAGAGCAGGATCCACCTGTAATGTGCCTCGTCTGGATTCCAGCTGCTCCAGCAGAAACTGAGAAGCAGTGATTACAGCCCCGGCTATTCAGAACATATGTGATTATTTATGCAAGAAGGCTGATGAAAGGCAAACTTAAAGGGGCAGATTTCTCAAAAATCAGAGTTTTGCTAAGTAAAACAAAAACCAGCCCCGTGGCGCCATAAGCAGAAGCCTGTGTGGGACGGGCTGTCTGCCTGTCTGTCCGTCTGCCTGCCTGTCTCGGCACTTGTTATTGCAAACAGCACCAGTGCGTGCCAGGACCAGGTTTTCAAAAGGAGTTAAGCACGTCGCTTTTGCAAAGATCAATGGGAATTAGGCACTGAGGTGCTTTGAAAATCCCGCTAGATAGGGTGTTGTGTGTTTGGAGAGCTAAATGCTGGTCCCTCAGAGCTCCAGAGACAGTGTGGTATTCGGGTGCAGCAACTGAGCTTCTGGGACGGCTTTGGTCTTGTGTCCAGGCTGTTCAACGATGACAAACATCCCAACTCTACCACACCGGGAAGCCCCCTCTGCCATTATTTTTCTAAATAACCCTAATATGAATGGAAGGATTAAGGCTTGCTGCTAGTAAAACATCGTACAGATTCACATATCAGATACAATTAATCTCAGTGCAAGGCCCACATAGGCAGAGTGAAATCTCCTTTTTGCATCTCTGGGCTGGATGCACAGCACCTGGGGCACTATCCAGGTGACAGCACCTGGATTAAATTTGAAGCCTGGGAAATTTCTGGAAGTCGTTTATTAAACCCAGGACATTTTCTGAGAATCAATCCCATAGACTAACCTACCATAGAGATGAGTTGTAATTTGGCCTTTCAGAGCCCACAGTGAGAGGGATTATTTCACCATTAAATTCAATGCTCCCAAACCTCAGCATGCTCACCGGATGTGGTTTAGGGCAGAACAGAAGAAAGTTGAATTCTTAAAACATTTCTAACTGGGGGCAAATTTGGAATATGCTGGAGAGCACATCATAGGAGTCTTGCATTGTGGTTGTAGTCATTTTTTTTCCTTTAAGAAATCAGAGTAAACCGATTGAACCATTCTGCTGGGTTTCAGGATTCCTGCAGTTGTATAATCAACTTTCTGTTCTACTCTGTTCCTGGATGCACTAAGTTTGCTGAATTAGGGTGATGAATATAAGCTTCTGTCTCAATTTCCTGGTTGGGAATTAACTGGGGTTCCTCTAATGAAATCTCTGAATGTGAGCAATCAAGCCGGTATATTTGGTAACACGACCCTTTGTATGAGCAAACAAAATTAACCCACTGGGATCAGAGTTCCCTTGAACACCGTAAGAAAGAGCCTCCTACGACCTACAAAACAAAAGGGTTTCTTACGCTCGAACATGCTCAACGGGAAATGGATCAAGTGTCCTTTGCTCGTATCATCCATTTCTACCCTGTTACCTGCACACATGGCGATGCTGTTAAAGCGTCACTGCAGCGATGGGGTTTTGTGCTTGTTGGTGCTAAAGCAAACCGGGCCATGACACGGACAGATATGGAATTACTGTCAACAGAACAAGTTGCCATGCAGGGAAATTACACAAGGACAAGGGGAATGCTTTCCACATACTTAATGTAATTCCAAGTCAATGTCCTTTCATCTGTGCCAATATAACTAGCTTATTACTCCCTCTAAAGCTATTCAATTTTCTTGGATATTTATGACTTTGCCAAATCTCCTTTACATTCTACACATTTATCAGCAAAATATTCTGTAGGAAATACGGTTTATAGCTTCGGAGGCATGAGACTATGTACAAATTTGTTGCTAAATCACCATGCAAGAAGATGAAGCTGGGGCGGGGGGGTGGGTGGGAAGTGAAAAGAAATAGGATTGCTCCAGCACTCTAAGTATTAAAGAATGATTCCTACTGCAACAGGAAGGTAGTGCCACCCAAAACGATAGTGTGCACCAGTCAGATCGCACTGCTGACTGCATTGCGGTGCCGGCCTGTTCCCTGATAACAGGGGCTCTTTATACTTAGAGTGAGGAATACTGCAAATAATGGGGTAAACTTAATTACCAGGAGAGATAAAACCTTGCTGTTGGAAAACAGCCTGGGCATATCAGCTGTGTGGAGAAATATCACACAGCGAACTAGTGGCATTTTGGTTTTGCAGCAGAACTAATAAAATGGCACTGAGGGTATGAATAAGGATTTATTTATTTTTTTTTGGTGCATAAATGACTTTCATATAAAATTGTCCCCTGGATTTGGGGCCTTCTGGCTGAAAATTGTTTCTTTATTTTAAAACTCTTTCATGAATCTGTGTTGCTTTCCAAAGGGAAGCGCTTCAACACAAGGCTATAAAACAGTATTACAGAAACACAGGATTCCAATTAACACAGGACTGCTCTCTTTTCATTTTAAAGTCATTTAAGAAAGGGTTTTTTTTTAATCTCTTGTCATGAAAAGAAATGAAATCTGCTAGGTACATAGAAAAGAAAGTAGAATGTAATATCTAATGAGACAGAGGAAGTTTTAAGAGCCAGATATTTTTCATTAGAGGATGCATGTGGAGACCATAATTTCGTAGGGTGGCATTAGCATAAATATTAATAAATGATAAGTAGAAATGAGCCACAGATATGGTTTGTAACATCAGCCTAGTGTTGGAATTAAAATATTGTGATCAGGTTTCATTTCCTGTCTGTTTTTGCATGGGCAAATTTACCTGGTGTTCAAGCCAAAAAACATGATGTCTACATATAACTAAGTTAATATTCCACACAGACAACTACGCTGACGTTTGCCTAGATATTGCTAGGGGTTAATTTTGATGTAGTGTAATTTATTAATATATGTATCACAGCATAATGAAAGCAACAAAGGGTTAAATTTTCTTATATTTAAAGGAAGCTGATTAAAATAAAAAGTCTGGAGGAGAATTCTCACTCTGGAATAACTCTTCTAAAGTCACGTGAATTTTTTCAGGTTCAGATAGGTACTATTGAGAGCAGAACTGGATTCACTAATTTAGTTTTCTGTTAATGTATAATTAATGGCAACTGGGGAGTTTTAATACTACTGATTTATAGCAGGACTACGGAATGGGGACTAAAGTGGTTGAACAGTCAGAAAAAAAGGAAGAAGGGAAAATGCATCAAGGAGTTAAGTGAGATGAAGCAGGAAGGTAAAGCCAAGCCAGTTCTTTAATGATGCTGCAAACTGCTTAACATGGGAACTTCACGTCTTTACATGATTTCAGCATAGTGGTGGCATCTTATTAGTAATAATAATGATATGACACCGAGAGCTAAATGTAAGTGCCAGGTGCATGAGGAATACAGAACCAGAGAGAGAGGGAAGTGAAATGGATAGAAATGCAGCAGAGCAGACAAGGAATAAGCAAGACGGTGCAAAATATCAGCCAGAAGTAACATGACTGTGGTTTCCTCTTTTATAGTGGCAAGCAAAGTGGCCGTGCAAATAATGGAGCAAATAAAAGGAAAGAAAACTTTCAGTCAGATGCATGTTTTTGAAAATGCTGTCGACGTGAACAGAGAGAAGTCTTGGAGGCCACAGAAAGACCTTTTGAGAGAGGCAAAGTAGGATGTTTTTAAAAGCATCTAGACAGCTTGTCTCTATAAGATCAAACACCGCACAGGTGCACTTCACGTCTGATAATAAAAAATATCTATAGCCGTGTCATCAACAAATGAAAGGACATTTTGTCTTGCTCCCACATGAAAATGTATGATGTTCAGAACCCGAAATCCAAGAACAAAGGTGCTCATGCTACACTAAGTCACACATATTCAGTTAAGCATGCGCCTTTCCTCCTCCCCTGCTCATCAATTACTCTTGGAAAAGTAGCCAGTTTTTCTTTCTCCCTACCAATGGTGCAGTGCTCTCCGTTCCAGCCCGGGCTGCATTCACACTTGCCGTCCCGGCACGTCCCGTGCTCGTTGCAGCGCGGGTGACACGCTCGCTGATCACAGGCTGTGCCCATCCATCCCTCCTCGCAGCGGCAGGTGCCCCCGACGCAGACGCCGTGTCCTCCGCAGTCGGCTGCACAAATCTCTGTGGGAGAGGAGAGAACAGAGAGGAGGGGACGTGGGTGTAGAGAAGGGAGAGAGAAAAAAATCCAGGGTGTTATTGTTAAGAAAAGCAGCCACACTTCACTACCTCTCCTTACGGGGCAATGAAAGGAATTCCTGGAGCTCGTAAGGCTAATCCTTCCTGACAATAAGAATCTAATAAGTATATTACAAAAAAAAAAGAGACGGACACGGATTGCAGGGGTCTGCTGTGATTGAGCCTCCTATTTGCTTTCTAATTCTCTTGCACTCCTTGAGCTTTTGTGAACAGCAAATCCGAAGGGGAAGGCTCTTCCAATAAACAGAACAAAAGTCAGGTTTAATTAAAATCTGGCTAAGCGAGGAAATAATGTGCTGATAAACTACTGATGCTAAAGTTAAGCGCTGGTGAAGCCTGATTATAGCTTGTTAACCCATGGTTTTGGGGATGGAATTAGTTAAAACCTTTTTTTTTTAAACTAATATAAAATATTTCCATTTCTACTGAGTCTGTGCATCTGCTCTGTCTCTCTTCTCTTACCACCCCCTAAAAATCAGCATTCAGAGGTACCACCAGGTTCTTTTTGTGAGCTACACAAGCTGGAGTTTATAGGATGGTGCTTGTTGCCACGTCTCATTGGAGTTAATGGAAACATGGAGTCAAGGCTGGGCATTTCGGTACTTACCTCCAAAAAAAGAGAAGGCCTAAAGGACATTGGCTTTTCAGAGGTGCTGCCTTCCCACCCTCCATGAGCCCCAGTAGGAATGATGACACAGATATATATAATATTTTAGCCCAGCAGTGAGATTTTTGGCTAAAATCTGGCATGCCCTTGGCATGAATTTGGGAGATTTCATGTTTTCATCTGTACTATATTTGTCTGAAAAAACTGAGACTTTGTAGAGAACAGGTACCCACGAGTCAGGTGTTAAAGTGCCTTTAACCACCACCACCACCACCACTATATAGGACTGATTTCAAGATAAAAATAAAACAAATAGTGACGTGGTGCTATACTGCAGTTGAAATGAAATGAATCTATTTCTTCTTCTCCAGGCTCATCACCTCACTGTTCCCTTTCGATCTCCTATAAACCGTAACCACACTCTCCGCCATCAGAGGAGCAGCAATTTGGGCTGTATTTCAGGTTTTCCTCCCCTCCCTTCCTGCCTTGGTGCACCTAAATTTGATTGAACGTTCCCAAATGTTTGGGACTCAAGTCCTCTGCTTGACTGAGCCATTTTATAGCACATTTTCTCCCCGTTCCCCCAAATTCATACCCCAGAATGGGTATCTCAGGCACCAGCCCATTCCCAGTGCCCCTCTTTGTGCCTCTGACCATTTTAAGGGCAGGATTCAGGCCTCAAGGCTTCTGATGCGACTGGTATTATACAAGACATTTACTTCGGGCCACTGGCTGCACATAAAATATTCAAACCCACTCAACCCGCATTAACATCACACCTGACTGAAATTCAGCCTTGCTTAACTGGGCTTTAGTCTTTTGCTAATTAATACTGCTGGTAAGAGGAAGCTTAGGCTCTTCGGGGACTTTTGACACACTCATGATTCGGGACTGGAACATCCACTTCAACTCCATTGGAGAGAGCTGGAAGGTCTTCAGCCCCTTACACCTTGTCTCCAAGGATCAGAGAGTTCTTTAGGCAGTGATAACTAAGATAGTAATAATAATAATGCTTCCTGAGTCTAGAAAATACCTCGTTTCCCAAGTACAACAAGAACACAACATCTGGCTCCTGCTCCCTATACAGCTCAGGGTGGTGGAACAGTTTCCAGTCGAACTCCTATTGCTGCAGCATCTCAGATGTCTCCAAACTCTCTCCAACTTTTAGTCTTACAGATTTAAATCTCTAATGAGAGAACTTTGGACTACAAATATGCTTAAGACACTCAGGAACTTGTCTGTCCCATTTAGAATCAAATTTTGGGCACCTCGTGCACATACCACTGGCTCCCTAAATGTCGCAGAATCTAATGTAAACTTTATTGGAAGTCAGTAGAAGTTACACTATCACTTAACACATGGCTAAGGAAGGACTCTTGAGTTGCTATCAGAAGTTTTTACGCCGCATCTTGCATTGAGACACAGATTTTCACAGCTCCTAGATGCGAGGGATGTAAAATCCTACCACAGTGCCCATTATGAACATAAGGGATGGGTAATTATCGACTCGCTAAAGGGTTAGAGCCCAGACGTGTGCGTTTTCTACACCTTTCCCCAATTGCCAGACAGCACTGGAATGGAGTGTGGGCTGGTCAGGATGGTGTGTGAACACACAGGGCTGCAAGTTAGGTAATGGAGCTATAAAGCTGCAGTAAAAGTATAAAAAAAGTCTCTCCTTGGCTGACCTGATCTATAAAGTCTGGGGGAAACAGCAGATAAAAACCAAAAAGCTAGATTTATGGTACTAAAATTTCAGCAAGCTGAGAAGAAACACATCGAGAAAGCACAAAGTCTGAGACTGCGGGTATTATATTTAAACCCCAACTGGAAAAGTCTCGTCGTGGCCTTTGGTGCCTCCAGCAGCCTTTCACCATAGGGCTGCTCTGGTTATTGCTTATACATTCTTTATTCATCCGTGTTGAACTTTGCACCTCAGAATACTAAATAACATGTAATTTTTCTTGTTCCCGGTTCACCAAGCAATCCAGAGAACGCCAGCTTGGTTACTTCACATCTTCATTAGGTTCCGTTCCCCAGATTTGAGATTCAGGGTCCCATCTCTAATTGGGGATAGCACCAGTATTCTAAAGCCCAATGACATGCACCGTGAATAATTTCCACTGCTGACTGTGAAGCTCTGAAATTCCAAAGACACAAATATCTCCAGCAATGGATGGGAAAACTGGCATCTTGGAGGACTTGGCTCCTTGTGGCTCCAAAGTCCATGTGAACATCTTAAGGACTTTACTGTTATTTACTTAATATTTTCTCTTTGGTTTGAGAATATAAATGAGTCCGACTACGTGTGGTTATTTTCTGATGTTAAGATGTTACTTCTGTTTTCACAGATAAAGTAATCAAGGCATAAAGAAGTGGTGGATCTACAGGTATGTGTGAACACTGTGAGAGGGACAGGACATCCAACGTGTCCTGACATCTGGTCTTGTGTCCAGTCGATAAGTCAGGGAAATGACAGTAAGTCAGATATCTACTGGTTGGTGGTGCAGAAAAAACACAGGGACAAAAGGAAGCTGTTTTGAGTGACAGTCAGAAGTCTTCTCGGAGTTATTTAAAGGTGTGGAACTAGGATAATGGAGTGACATTCAAAAATGGTGAAGAGGGGAAAAAAAAAAAAAGCACTTTCTGAAAGGCGAAATCTCTGTGGAGTCATTTCTACGAAAAGGGATGGAAAACCCACTGGGACATTTGCATTTTGACTGAAATACTTCCCAGACAACACGCTGCCAGGGAACAGTTCTGTATGTGCACTGCAGAATCTGAACCAAACCGATCTCAGGCTAACCCAGAACATAGGGAACATTTTGGGTTTCATTCCCCATCCAGCTGAGACCCCAGTTGTACCACCACCCACCAGAGGTGCAGGCTGCAGGTAACGAATGTATAATTCATATATAATGGATATATAAGGTGGTTTGTGCTTGCAGGCCCCAAGAGCTGCGATAAAGACCCTCAGCTGTGAAAAACATCGTGAAGCAAACTGCTTACGACAGTCTCCCTAAAATGTAGTTTAATTATTTCTGACAGGGAACCAGAAGCCAGGAACTCTCAAATCTGCAGCTTCCATTTAGCTGCCAGTTTAAAGATAGATGGGAACCATACAATTTAAATAGCTTTACAACACACATCCCACCGTACGCCCTGGCCCTTTCTAACACGGCGCTCTTAAACACTCACAGGTTTCTAATGGGTGATTAAATAGACTGAGTAGCTTTTACTTTTCTGGTGGCACTCAAAGAAATTATCAAAATGGATTTCAGATTAAATTTCCACTTAAATATGGGTCTTATCAGGCAGCTCAAGACGACTAAGGCTGATTTACAGGAAAGGGCAGGTGAATTGTTTCTTCGTCATTCAGTCCCAGGGACAGAATTTGCCACCCCTGTTCTTATCACAAGCTGCATTATTTTTGGTACATTTCCCAATTCAGTTGTTAAAATTAGAGCACATGATTAGCTACCATCTGAGCTGCGTGAGCAAATGAGAAGGAAAGCTTTTAATTCTCCCATTACGGTATTCACACTCTGGCCAGCTGTACTATATTGCTCCTGCCTATTTAAGCTTAGTTAGAAAGCTGTGCTGGTGCATAAAAGACCTGCCCGTTAAATATTTTCACACCAGCTGTTCCCAAAAGGTGACTAAATATTTCCTTTCATCTTTAATCTCTTCTGCTGTTTGTATGAACAGCTTAGCCGTTCCTTATCCTTTCCTAGAGTGTTTTACGTGTCTTGTCGTGCAGTTCTCAAAGCCGCCTGTAGTTCCTTGAAGGAAGGGGATTTTCTGGGCAAACGTGGTGCCCAGGTCTAAGTGCAAATATGAGGCTTTCTGTCCTCAAAAGGTACAACCAGCCCACGCACCTCTGTGGGAAATACCGGGACTTTGAGTAATTATGTCTTTTGCTCCCTAACGCTTGCAGTGGGCACTCATGGATGGTAAATGATGCATGGATCTGGGGTTTTGTCTAAGCAATCACGTTCATTTCTATTCTACCATCTGGGTTTTTGGCCACGTTGCTGTCTAAGGATTGATGTCTTCCATCGCCTGCATTCCACCTCAGCTCTTACCTGAAGAACTGAACTGGACCTTATTGCTCTCTATGGGTCAAGGAAGAAATGTAGCTCCCGAGGACAATACACCTGGAACTTGTTTCATGGGGAACTCATGGAGCAGACTGTGCTCAAAGCCCTGTTGAGTTTTGGGTGGTCCACCCAGAGATCTCAGGTGCATCATAGACATTAGCCTTAGAAAAGGATAATGTCTTTCCATTCCAAAAGGATTCTGGTTACTTTTCACGCAAATAATAAAAAATAAATGATGCATCTGCTCTATTCCGTTGCTGCTCGCCCTCACCAGAAACTATCCCATGAGGCCAGACTCGACTGTTTGCTGGCTACTTTTTAAACAATATATTTTTTTTTTCTCATTATCCACTCATGATTGGGGGAAAGGTTTCCCCCTGATCTGTAAAGGTTGCCTCAGAATTCCTCCAGGCTCTCCTAAAAATCCTAATCCACCTTAAACCCTACCCAAAGTCTTGACAGTGGCCGCTGATGTGCCTCAACTTCTGCATATTGCATTGACCAAAATTGCATTGCCATTTTATTCTGCCTCCACCAGCATGTCTCTGTAGTTCTTCACTTAATGCTTAAGTATCTCAGCTATCTGAGGCCAAGATTATCCTTTGTGTTCTGCGTTTGCACTGTGCCAGGTGTAATGAGGTCACAGTCCATTAGCAGCACTTCAGAAGTAAGAATGCTAAAGCAATTACTCATACAAATAAAAACCTTGTACCTGATTCTTTTCTCTTTTTTTTTTTTTCATAGCCTGCTGAAAATTGACCCAAATCTGTCCCCTGAAGAATAAAAAGGCTGCTCTGTTGCTTTGATACTTCAGAAGAAAAGTGGGAAAAGAAACTTATCAAACACTAGCCACCAGTGTAATGCTTTGTTCATGGGCTTTTTTAATTGATATAACAGACAAGGTGACTTGTAATACAGAAGTGGAATTGTAGAATGGTTTGGGTTGGAAGGGACCTTAAAGTTCATCTAGTCCAGCCCTCCTTGCCATGAGCAGAGACACCTTCTAATAAACCAGGTTGCTCAAAGCTCCATCCAACCTGGCCTTGAACACTCCCAGGGATGGGGCATCCACAGTGTCTCTGGGCAGCCTGTTCCAGTGCCTCACCACCCTCATGGGGAAGAATTTTTTCCTTATATCTCATCTAAATCTCCCCTTTTTCACTTTAAAACCATCACCCCTTGTCCTGTCACAACAGGCCCTGCTAAAGAGTTGGTCCACATCTTTCTTATCAGCCCCTTTTAAGCACTGAAAGGCTTAAAGCACTGGGGTGGATTAGAAGGGGGGTGGTCAGTAGGTCAGAGAGGTTCTCCTGCCCCTCTACTCTGCCCTGGGGAGACCACACCTGGAATATTGTGTCCAGTTGTGGCCCCTCAGTTCCAGCAGGACAGGGAACTGCTGGAGAGAGTCCAGTACAGGGCAACAAAGATGCTGAAGGGAGTGGAGCATCTCCCGTGTGAGGAAAGGCTGAGGGAGCTGGGGCTCTGGAGCTTGGAGAAGAGGAGACTGAGGGGTGACCTCATTAATGTTTACAAATATATAAAGGGTGAGTGTCAGGAGGATGGAGCCAGGCTCTTCTTGGTGACAACCAGTGATAGGACAAGGGGTAATGGATACAAACTGGAACATGAGAGGTTCCACTTAAATATCAGAAGAAACTTCTTCTCAGTGAAGGTGCCAGAACACTGGCCCAGGCTGCCCAGGGAGGTTGTGGAGTCTCCTTCTCTGCAGACGTTCAAACCCGTCTGGACACCTTCCTGTGTAACCTCATCTGGGTGTTCCTGCTCCATGGGGGGATTGCACTGGATGAGCTTTCCAGGTCCCCTCCAATCCCTGACATTCTGTGATTCTGTCCATCCATCAAATCCATGCCTCTCCAATTAGAAACAAGAATCTCATGTTAGACAGCACCAAATGCTTTGCACAAGTCTAGGCAGGTGACATCAAGTTGCTCTTCCCTATCCACCAAATCCGTAACCCCATTGTAGAAGGTCACCAAATTTTTCAGGCATGATTTGCCCTTAGTGAAGTCATGTTGGCTGTCACCAATTACCTCCTTATTTTCCATGTGCCTTAGCACAATTTCCAGGACGATCTCCTCCATGATCTTGCCAGTCATAATGCAGATTTTCATATTATCTTCACATTACATTATAGAATTAGGTTGGAAAAGGGATAATGATGTCAATTTGTTCTTCATTTAAGGTAAAACCATTTTTACATGTTTACCCCTATCTCCCCAAAATCCTAAAATTGGCTTGACAACAGTTTAAACCTTTCCAACTTAGAGAAGAGCAATGCAGATGCAAATTCTTCTTTAGCATTCATGTAATGCAGAATCAGAGATTTAGCTGCTTCTGGTCTGCCTGCTAAAGCCTTTAATAAACACAGATTTAGTGCTAAAATATAAAATCAGGTGAAATTGCCCAAATCTTCCTGAAAACTGGGGCAGTTCCACTGACCTTGAACGTATTAATAGAAAATTTAATAATTAAAAATCTGTCTTAACTGGGATTTTCCAGTTACAAGTTGGGTCCTCTGAGGCCATTTCCAGAGGAGCGGCATGGGAGAGAGGCAGCGCACAAAGCTAAAAGGCTGTGTTTGGTGAAGAGATAAGCTTCATTTTCACAACCTGCATTTGCTTCAGAAGGCAAGTTATGGGGAATATCTGGGAAAAGCATCTAATATAAAGATACGGATGGAAAAAAACATGATTGGTGTGATTTAGATAGCAGTGAAGGGCTAAATACATGCCTTGTAATGAAATGCCTTTTGCAGTGTTATGAGAATCTCATTTATGTGATTTGATAACTCTGCAGTGCCATATGAACTTCTCTGCTGGAACTGAAGGAGACATAAAGCTCATTAGCTTTTAAAATTGTCCTTTTTTACAAATGTTATAAGGAAAGATTCAAACTATGGACCAAGACAAAACCTGAAAGGAGAGGTCTGAATTTTCTGTCCTTGCCAGTAAAAAATCTGTAGGATGGAATACTCTGAAAACCATCCCATATCAGTAGCGACTGGATAATTGTACAACTTACATCACTGTCAGTGATTTAAGGTGTTTTTTTTCCTTCAGAGATCATATCCTAAAAGCGAGGTCTACATAATTTCATGCCTTTATATAAATCATGTTTATCTATTTTAAAAACTTACATCCATTACATAAATATTACCAATCTAGAAATAATAACTATTATTTATGTCAATAAATATAAAACCTGTTTGCTTTTATGAGTGTAATTAAACTTACTGAGACAACTGTCCACTGCACTCAAGGATCTCAATGCATTTGCCACAGTTCAGCAAATTGAATATATCTGAAAGGCGACAATTATTTCTCTCCTTTCTATGGATGAGGAAATCAAGATTAAAGGATGCTCTCCAGCCCCTGAAAATGGATCCATCAGCTTTGCTACCATCCCTCATCAGGAAGATCACTGACCTTCAGCCGTGGTTTTGAAATCTGACTCAGGACACCTGAGTTTTCACCTGTTGAACCTGAAGCCCCAAGACACACAAAGGACATGTAAAATATGCATGAAGAAGAGGAGTTTGTACTCCAAGCAAGTTGAGCTGGCTTAGCTGTCTATCTCTAGAAGGATTGGTGGAAATTCCTGACAAAAGAAACAGCAATCTCTGGCCCTCATCTAGACACAAAGGTTAACCCCATTTCCCTCCTGGTATTTTGTTCATTGAATGCACAAGCAGCTTTGTGTTTAACTGAAAGGTTTCTGCAAATCCTCTTCTAGGTCTCGGCTCTCTCTGGGGATTCAAATCAGGAATCGAGGTGGCTGAGTTGCCTAACATGGAGATAAAGAGCCCACAGAGTAGCCTCTCACCTGTCCTATAATTGCCCTGACTGTGCCACCATCCAGCAAGACCTGGACAGGCTGGAGAGTTGGGTAGGGAAAAATTTAATGAAATATAACAAGGGCAAGTGTAGAGTCTTGTATCTGGGTAGGAACAATCCCAGGTTCCAGTAGAAGTTGGGGAATGACCTATTAGAGAGCAGAGTAGGGGAAAGGCACCTGGGGTCCTGGGGACAGCAGGATGAGCATGAGCCAGCACTGGGCCCTTGTGGCCAGGAAGGCCAATGGTACCTGGGGTGGATTAGAAGGGGGTGGTCAGTAGGTCAGAGAGGTTCTCCTGCCCCTCTACTCTGCCCTGGGGAGACCACACCTGGAATATTGTGTCCAGTTCTGGGCACCTCAGTTCCAGAAGGACAGGGAACTGCTGGAGAGAGTCCAGCACAGGGCAACAAAGATGCTGAAGGGAGTGGAGCATCTCCCGTGTGAGGAAAGGCTGAGGGAGCTGGGGCTCTGGAGCTGGAGAAGAGGAGACTGAGGGGTGACCTCATGAATGTTTACAGATATATAAAGGGTGAGTGTCATGAGGATGGAGCCAGGCTCTTCTTGGTGACAACCAATGCTAGGACAAGGGGCACTGGGTTCAAACTGGAACACAAGAGGTTCCACTTAAATTTGAGAAGAAACTTCTTCATGGTGAGGGTGCCAGAGCCTGGCCCAGGCTGCCCAGGGAGGTTGTGGAGTCTCCTTCTCTGCAGACATTCCAACCCGCCTGGACACCTTCCTGTGTAACCTCATCTGCGTGTTCCTGCTCCATGGCGGGATTGCACTGGATGAGCTTTCGAGGTCCCTTCCAATCCCTGACATTTTCTGATTCTGTGATTCTGTGGAACCCACCTTCCATCTCTAAAATGAGTAACAAATGAGGTTGGTATAGTCAAATACTTCAACTGATGTAAGTCTGTCCTCTGAGACTGAGCCTCTTACTCTGCAAACACACAGCACCCAACACATGGGGACTCTTGGGAGCTCTTGCTAGAAATAGAAAATAGAAATTAGCAATCACCGTACTAATGGATCACAATCTGTGTAGCTGCACAATGTACGGTGGTACAGCTGGGATGTCAAAAAAGATCTGACTTCTAAGTGCAATTTCAGCTTGCTTCATATTTACATAAAGTTTTTCCAGCTCCCGTCTGAAAAGCTATAACTCTGTGAGATGAAATTCCATTAAACGGGTCTGCTGCCTTTTATCTGCCTCTAGTTTCTTCAATATTTATACCCTGCTTTCATCCTTGCCTTAAATGCTACGGACTGACCATCACATTGTATCTAAAGCATCTCCTCTATGGCTGTGATTTACTTTTGTACTCGTGTCAATCTTCTCTTTATTTATTATTCTGAACTTTCTTTTAAACTGTCTCTTGCAGTTGAATAGCAGGACATGAAATGCCAGGTATTGATGGACTTCAGCCTTGGAGCTGAGATTTGTTGAATAAAAATAAATATCCCAAAGTGCAGGATTATGTTTTTCTCTTTGATGCTTAATTGGATCTCTGTGGTTTCTGGGATGCGAGTTAAAGCCTCCCAGAGAAGAAACAATTCCTGATGTATTAAATGAAGTTCCTAACAAGGATTCTTCTCTGGATTAATTTTAATTTCCTCTCTGCGTCCATAAGGAGGAGATAATATGACAGTAAAAAAGTCTTTTGCTCATGCTTACAGTCATTAAAAAGAGCTAATTTCTTTTCCAATTCTGTGCAGTTTGGGTTTGTCTATAATAAATTCAATAGAGCACTTACAAATGTGCATGCTGAAGCAATCACAAACTAGATTTGCTTGGGATTTCCCTATTCAGAGCTCAGCGCTACTATACAAACAGACCCAACATGGTTTCCTTCTTCTTCAGACAACATTTCACAGAGGAACTTCAAAATGTTATTGTTATTAATCTTTTCCAAAAGCTTTGTTTCTGCTGTGCGGTCCATATGCCTCACCATTGGTCTAGAAGGACCACCTTGATGGAGAAGAGGCAAAGCTCCCTCCAAAGCCCTTTCAAACTTTCATCTGTCGAGGTCATTAGAAAGGTGCTCATTAAATCGCAATTATAGTTTTTAGAGCAGGAACACCTCACGACTTGGAAAGGGGCAGAGAGGTTTTACTAAATCCAGCACATTCACTTCAAGCAGCTTATTAAATCATGGTTTTCTGGTCTTCAATAGACACTGATCCACTATGTGACAATCACTGGTCTTACATTATTTTTCCCTGCTTATTTTTTGTTATTCTGTTTTACTGATTATTTCCCCTGTTATTTAACTCAGCCGTTCCAAATTGCAATGAAACATGATGAAGCTGAAAATATACAATAAAAACCTTTGCAGCAATCATGATGAGGTTGGTCAGAGTGTAAGGTCACAGTCACAGGAGTTGTTGAACACCAACAGTGTGAAAATGACTGAATGCAAGTGCAAAAGCCATGACATGGGACCTATGACCATCCTTGGTGAGCCAAACGAGGTGTGAGAGGACAGTCTTGATCCAGTCTCATCAAGGTAGATCACAGGCAGAGCCTGACTACATGTAAGCAGGTAAAATTTCTTCATGGAAGGGGTTGTGAGGCATTGGAACAGGCTGCCCAGGGAAATGGTGGAGTCACCATCCCTGGAGGGGTTTAGAAGATGAGTAGATGAGGTTCTTAGGGACATGGGTTAATGCCAGTGTTGGGTTAGCAGGTGGACTCGCTGATCTTGAGGGTCTTTTCCAACCAAAATGACTCTATGATTCTAGGTATCCACACTGCTGCTATTCCAGCAGTATTCTGATTAAAAGAGGGAAAAGTCAGAAGCAGAGCTCTAGGCTCACAAAACGAAGAGTATGTCTACACGGTCTTCTGTGAATTGGTTACAAACTGACTGACCAAACCTACGGAATGCCACGTATCTTCAGTTCAAAAGCTGCACAACTGCCATAGAGCAATACCAAACCTGCAGAAATATACACTGAATCCTACAGTTTTACAAGAACAGAATCATAGAATTTTGGCTGGAAAAGATCTTTAAGATCATTGAGTCCAACTGTCAACCTAACATTGTAAAGTCCACCTCTAAACCATGTCCCTAAGAGCCTCATCTATGTATCTTTTAAACCCCTCCCGGGACGGTGACTCCACCACTGCCCTGGGCAGCCTGTTCCAATGTCCAACAGGCCTTTTCAGGAAGAAATGTTTCCCAATATCCAATCTAAACCTCCCCTGGTGCAACCTAAGGCCATTTCCTCTCATCCTATCACTTCTACTTGGAGCATGACCTATTCCATGCAGTGACTATAACATTTCAGATTCTCAGCTGGCTTGATCAACTGGTTCTATCTCCAAAAGAACTTGAAGAACCAGTACACATCACTCCTGCAGCACAGTAGTTGTGTCCTCAGTGAGAGCTGGATCACACTTACTGTGCCAAAGAAGTGAGTTAATATTGTTTAAAAAAGCAGCAGCTTCATAACAGATATTCTGTTGTAAAGATGGGGATAAATTATGCTCAGCCTCCATGTTGGCATGATATAAGTCCAGAAAGGGAAGGGACCCACAGGTATCATCAAGTCCAACTCCTGTCCCTGCATAGGACAACCCCAAAAATTTACACCATGTGTCTGAGGGCACTGTCCAAAAACTTGTTTTAACCCTGGAATTTAACAGCTCGTTTGTGGCATTGTGAAACATCTATTTTTCATTTTAGCCAAGTTAACATGAACCCCAGAGTGCCCAGTACATTACTGCTATTTGCAGTCAGAAAAGTCCACAACACAAAGCTTAATTGATCCAAACAAAAAGAACTTTTGAGCATATGATGTGACTGCTGAGGTCACATCTGGAGATAGTGAAGAATGCTGAACTAAAATCTGCATGCTGGGAATTAGCCCTAATAGGGAATGGAATAATCTGCCCATTGCCCTTTGAGGGGGTCCATAAATTTGTGCTGATGCTGGTGCAGCTGATGTGAGAGAAAGAAGCTTTACTTGTCCCAGTACGCCAAAGGTCAGTGAAGACCAGGGACTACTCGTTACACCACTGGACATACACTATTCGCAGCCTGAGACATGACCTAATCAGACCAAACGTTTTGTGATCTAATGGTCAGGGTCAGACTGATGATCTCACCATTTCCACTGGTTTTGGCCAAGTTTGAAATGACAGCTAGAACACAAGATTTCAGCTCCTTCAATCCCTCCCTTGGTCATTGTATCTGATCAAGACTGCATGGATTGCTGCAGGTGGAGAAGTGACCAAAAGTAATTTGCTAAACACACGCCGGAGCTGACAGAAGTTTGATGGATCTCTGCTTGGCCAGGGAAATGTGCTAAGAGAATTTCTCAATGATCAGACTATAAGCAAGAATCCATATTTGAAACACAAGTTCTATTTTCTATCTTATTGACAACTTTCTCCTTTCCTTTAGTATGTCCTTTCCATCCTCTGACCACAAAGATATTTGGACTTTTGAAGAATTGGACTCACTACAAAAATAACTACAGCCCATCTCAGCTACTTTTTTTCCCCACTACACCAGGGCCTCCTTATACATATTTTCGGCAACCATAGGGAAAAGTTATTCAAACGAAAGCCTTCCTGAATACTTTTATTTGAAATGTTTTGGCTGCTTTTAGCCTTTTATTGCATCTTCAATAGAAAGCTTAGAAGCCTTTAAAGAATAAGTTCATCTGGGGAATGGGTAAGGCTAAAATCTGTGCTGACAATCCCAACTACATCAAAAACTTGATGTTTTTGTACAACCATAGTTCTTGTTAACACTGTTGATTCTCTGGGTTCACTTACTCCTCCACAATTCACAAAGCAGATCTCTGGCAGGCAGAGCCTGTGATAGCCCCTTGTAACAGCACTGGGCTGCACATACTTTATTCCCTCAGAGAGAAAACATACTTTTTTTCCACGCCAATAAAATGGGGAAGCTCACAAGTTCACAAATCAGCATGTTACGGTTCTGCAAGGCTGAGGATGAAATCCCTGCTGATACAAAACATTTCCTGGCCTTCAATGATTGTTAAAGCACCGAATTAAGGCCTTCGGGATTGGGTTTGCAATTTTAGTATAGAGCCAGAGCAGATCTTGATGGTGTCTTCTGAAGTCTACCTTTGAAGACCCTCTGGTCTCATAATTTCAGTTGCCCCAGGCTGATGTTTCTTATTGTACCGCAAGGGCAGTGGGACGGGCAAGTTACAAGCTGAAGGAAGATCATTTAAAGTGGCATTTGATTACACAGCTGTGCCAAATATCTTCTTCTTAAGCCCTTAAGATCCAAAATATATTGATGTTTATCAGTTTCAGGTGTTGTATCCTGAGGTTTTGTGCCCTTTTTCTTCCCCGTGTTTTAAAGCTAAGAAAAAGACAAATCAGAGGTTTCTTAGGCATTAAAGGGGGCCCAGTCTGTAGTAAGGTACAAGCCTGTATCACGTGACAGCTGATGTAATATCCATCTTTTACAGTGACATTTTTACCTCTTAATGAAGAAAATGATGATTTAAAAGCAGAATTACATGAACATTTTCCAAGCATGGATTTTCATCTTGGTGGCCTTGGGTATGACATGAATTTGTCAAGAGATTTTGCTTTGGAAGGTTGGCACCAATAAGCCCAAGGAAATCAATTTTTATCACATATGTTGTGTTAACCCTGCTGCTGGTTGTCTGGTAAGATATATGAGAACTGGGTTTCTGTGTGTCTGCCTGTGTGTGTGCAATAATCTACACAATTTATGATTAAAAAAGACATTGGAAAGTAAAGGTGCATTTGCTCTACTTTTTCAGAAGTTTATTCTTCTTGGTCTCCTTATCTACTAATTGGAATAAAGAAAATACGCCTGTTTTAATGAACTATACAACTTTGTGGTGGGGAACTCCATTGGGTGCTATCTGAAAAACTCTCTGAATTGTTAATTTATACAACTCAATTGCTACTAAAAAATCCGCCATTACCATTAGCTGATATGCGATCTTGAAGCTTAACATTGTTCGTGAATGGGTTTGAATTGACCCATCCACCTGCAAAGTAAACAGGAGCTTTTCCATTGACTTCAATGTGCTCTGCAAGCATTTATAAGAATATGGCTTCCCTGCAATGAGACATGGACACACACACCATGCTTGTTTTATTTCAAATCCAGTTTCTCAGCCTATCAAAAGCAGTAAAGCCATAGAAGACTGTTTTACAACTGGTAAGTAAATACCTGGTCAAGCCCTATGGTACTCACGCTATTTCCCCACTGTATTTGGAGCCAAGGTTTATCTAAACATATCTGCAAGAATTGTGATCGCTACACGGCATCTAAAGCCCCTCCTAAGCTGTTCTTAACCAATCACATAGGCTAAGAGCAAGTATCCTATTTTTTTACGTTAAATGCCTCAGTTTTGTAACTGTCTCTCTCCTGAGGAATCTGTGATCATAATGCCCGCTGGGACTTCTATAGTTATTTGGCAGAACTGAGAATCTCTCAAAAGCTGAAACTCAGACTGCTCCAACATGAAGCACCCAAATAAGACGGCAGATGAATTGATGAGGAAGCAATTCAGCTCTCTTCAAAGGATTTCCACTTAGCTAAAATCTGAATAGCTCTCTGCAGAGGTTTCTCTGCTCTAGGACAACTATCCCACTCTGTGCTTTAAATGATACTCAGGTGAAATTAAAGTTCAAGGCATGAAACCTCTGTCCTCAACTTTGGTGGCTCTTTGGGTCAGCCCAGCCAGTTCATACTTTGTTTTGAGATGACGGCTTGAAGCATCTGCACCAACCCGGCAGGTGGGACACTCTAGAGAGCACGTTCGATGCTTTATCAGACTGAGGAGACACCTCCTGTGTGTGCCAAAGAAGAAATTTAGGGACTTAAGGCAGCTTTTCAACAGGCAACTCCAGACAGATGCCTCAGAAGCTGAGAAGTTCTCCGCAATGCTGTAGTAAAGCTGGATAATCTGCATTTGCTTCAAGATCTCGGTGATTATAGACCAAGTTTGGTGACAAGACACTGTCCCAGAGGGGGAAAAGGGCATTCAGAAAGTCAGGTCCTCAGAAAACACTGTTGGCAGCAGAAATGATGAGAGAAGCTATGAACGGGATCCAACTACTGGATTTCAGGAGATACAGTTGTGCAAACTCAGCTTCAGGCTCTGGTCAAGCGTTCTCTCTTAGCCATTTTAAAATATAATGTCATAACTCCTCACTTTTTTACTGAGTCTCAGCTTCCACTTCCCAACTCTTAGCCTTAAATGTACCACCCATGATTTTAAATCTCCATTGCTAATTTAGGACCACCATATACAAAATACTATTCCTATTTCTGCTCTTCTCCACCGTACTTTTAAGGGTCTGGATGTCAACCGTGCATAAAGTGAATCGTTATGAACGAGTGATTGGGAAGGAATCCTTATCTGCACGCAGGTCAATGTACAGCTGCTGTCAGCTGCCTGGAAAACGTCAGTGCACTTATTATACAAAGAATATAATTTCTATTGCTGCTTTGTATAATCATCTTTCTGATGATTCTAAAGAATATCACGCATGTCAAGATGTCAACTACCAAACAGTGTGAAAATCACTGATCTAACTTTGAGGAGAGCGAAGGACAACACCAGATAACTTAATTCCATTACGAACGACTTTGCATCCAAGCATAATACTGTTTCGATGGGCCTGGGATTGTCCTGATGCATTTCTGAGATCCCTCTGGGAAATGATGCATCTCCCAAATGCAGCAAACCTGACTCACCTATTCATTTCAGTGCACTCAGCAAATACATCTTATGGTATGTGGTTTGTTGCCTGTTGATTATCCAGAAATATGTGGTCCGGTCTGAGACTATATCACACATTAAGTTCTGTTTTCTTTCTTCCCACTATACCCAGACAATAAGAGGTTAAGAGAGCTCTTCTTTAATGGCTTCATTAGCTGCTAGAACTTGGAGAATGAAATCTTTTGCTGGGGCTCATTAAGAGGTGAAGGGAGATAGTGCGGCCAAAGCCTGGGATACAGAGGATCTGCAATGACAGACCCTGGAGAAAAGGGGTTAGGATGAGCAGTTCCTATAATTATCTTTCTTGTACTAAGCATTGCCTTGGACTTTTTAGCTGAGCTGGGTTATAAAGGACCTTTTTGTATTTGCTTGTGCAACTGTACTTAGATGCAAAAGGGAAGGGATCTAATTCTCCCATGGAGAAATCAAAGTGACACTTCTGCTGCTCACTACATGTTATCTCTGGACTTTTCCCTGCACCTTTCTCTTAAAGACTTTTTCTTATATATATTTGGGGATCTAACAAAAAAGAAGTGCATACTGAGGGTAGGGGGATCCTAAGAAACTGTCGTTGGCATGCAAAGGTGAAGTATGTTTTAAAATCATTGCTTCCAGAGTGAAAAATCTGATGTAGGATGCCTGCAGCCCTATTTTGAGATATGCCAGCACACACAGAAAGCAAAAACAACACAAAAAGCAATATCGTTACTTCTTCCTACAGTCCAGTGCAGAGTAGAATTCACATGAAATTGAATTGCATCGCTTGCCTATGAAGATACAGGCTAAGCAAAATGAAAAAAGATAATATGAACAGGAAACAGGAATATCTGGAATATTATTATCTTCTGAAAAATAAGAGTTCTAGCCAGTAATCCGTGTCTGTCTAAGATCCCTGCTGAAGGCAGGTGAAATCTGTCTCCTTAGCTGAAAAACCGAGTCTAAGATAGTCTAGTTTTACTTTCCACGTATGACAATCCACAGACTTTCACCTAGCTGCCTCCATACTGAATGACACCTTCCAAATGAATTCAGCACGCAGCATTTCAGATCGGTATTAGTCCCGACTTCAACCCACTCTCCTCTTTGTATTTTATTCTGAGTTTCCAGGTGGATCTGCTATTCAATGTAGTTTATTGAAAGGGCTGTCCTTGGCACGAGCCCATGTAGGCACAGTCCTACAGACCTCACTGGGACTGAACACAGTCTTAAGTTCTTTGCTGAGCTGAGGTTAAGCACTTAATTCTTTCACTTAATAATTCTTCTGCTCTGTTGGGTCCTGTTTTATATTAATAGGACAATAAAAATCTGGCCCCTTTAGTCCCTTCTGCAGAACCTCCACCCTACTGCGTCAGGCAGTGTGTTGTCAGGTGTACTAATACACTTGCTCACTCTATTTTAATCATGCAAGAAGAGTACCGGCATTCTGTGAGTAAATCTGTCTTTCAAATCAAGTCATCAATTCAGTGGAAAGGTCCAGGTTACAAATGGAAGTTTACAAATCACCTTTGCTGTGATTTTAGCTGGGAGGCACAATAACCTGAATGTTACAGGCAGTTCGGAGAGGAAAAAGGTCTTGGAACGATGCTCAAGTTTGTCTCAAATAACCTCACACTGCCAAAGAAAGTTTGCACGTGATGGATTTATAAAAGCAGTGTAAAGAAAGCTTATAAATCATCTGTACATGACCCTGCAGGTTAACAAAGGGAAAGTGAATTCTGCTTGCATGTAGAAATGAACATTTTTCCAAATTCACTCCTGCTACCCCCAAACCTCCATATAAACTCAGAATAATGACTCAGTTACGAACTACACTACAAAATCATTAGAAATACACAACTACCTTTCCCCTTACGGTGGTTTTCTAAATGAAATCATAGAGTAGGGGACTGAAGATGTAAATATGGGGAAAGGAAAAGCCTGACACCGGATTTATCCTCCTTTAAAGCAGGATAGCTTCTCTGCCTACATCTGCAAGAGTTTTGATAACCCTGGCTTTTGTCCCAGGTAAGCAGGCCTCTACTTTTGCTTATTTTCAACCCAGTACATTTTACTTTATGGCAAGTTTTCTAACATCTAACCTAAATGATGATTGTCAAAAAGCTTTTCTTTCTACATCCTTTGTACCAGTTTATTCAGTTTGTCCCATCGTTGGAACTCACTCAAAGTTCTTGAGTGATTTTCTGTACACGGTAGTAATTCCTCAGTGAAAATGTTGCTTATGTAATTTTTCTACTATATCCACTCTCCTAATAGATTTTTTTTTGTTGCTTTGCTGAAAATTCATTTCATTTCATTTCATCTCAAGGCCTATACTGAGCTGCCCTGGATATCTGGCCTAGTTCCACCCCAGCTGTGTAGAGAAGCTGTTATTGCTGTGGTCTCTTGTTCGTGAGCACAATATACAACACAAAAGCCAAGAGACTAACGTTCCATAGGTTCTGACTATTTAATGTACTACAGCCTTTCTCAGCATGGTCCCTAAGAGCTAATTGCATTTGGAAGAAATGAAAAGGCTCCCGAATCCTTTCTTTAGCCTTTGTTTCAGACACTTGATGCAGATGTTGAGCAAGATGCCCGTTCAGCTGAGGAATGAACGTCACAGTTCCAAATGTCGGCACAAAACTGCCCATAAAAACCTGTCCTTTGGTAGGTGCTTGTACTATAAAGTACTTCTACTTAGTAAACCTATGGTTTACTTGATTGAGGACAGTGCTTATGGTCTTTTAATATGAACATCATGTGATACTCATCCTCCTTAAGCTGAGCCTAGATAAGCACAGCCTTCAAATTCAGAAGGGTGTAAGACCTGAAGGATCAAAACCTCTTCCTTCTCGTTTACAGCCACCTAAAGAATATTTAGTCATCTCCTAAAAATCAAAACAGACCCTTTGGTGGCTACCGGGATTCATCAAGAACTCACACCAGAACAAGCAGTTATAAGTAGACCATCAATTACATTCATAGCAATATAATGAACAATAGTGGCTTTAATGGGGTTATTTATTATACTTTTCTATGCTCAGCAATGGAAGTAGAATTATTTATGTAGCTGAGTTATGGCATTTCTGCTTCCAGTCATGCCCTACATGAGCTTTACTGGAACGCATTTGCAGCACGTTTCTTGCCGATCTAAGTCTGAACATCTTACAAAGTTTAAAGAAAATTAAAAAACCAAAACAACAACCGTAAGTCACCGCTGACGTTACCGATTGAGCAATCGTGTCCGGTCCAGTTGGGATCGCAGCTGCAGAGGCCGGTGTCGGGGAGGAAGGTCCCATGACCAGAACATTGGTCCAGACAGGTGGCCCTTGGGGTCTCGCAGTTTGTTCCTCCCCAGCCGACCGAGCAGTGACATTCTCCTCGCACGCAGACGCCGCGTCCCGAGCAGGTCGGATCCATGCAGTCCACTGCGTGTCGGGGGGAAGAAGAAGTAGACAAGGAAAGCAAATGGGAATTTCAGAAAAAAAACCACCCAGACTATCAGACTACCATCTACACAAACTTATTTATCTAGTATCTCAACCAGAAAGCAAAACCCCGTTGTGCACAAAGCTGATGCAAGAAAACAGTGTCCCCAAAAGGCAGTGAGACCTAAAACACTGACATGAAAAACAGAGAAAAAATTGATTATTAAATCCATTCTTTTATCCAGGCCTACACTAATAAATGATCCTTTCAGTAAGAACAGGCTAATTTCAATTAAGAAAAGAATAAGAATAATATTCTCTTGCACACATATTGCACCTCCATTTATTCTATTAGAATAACCTAAATTACTGTTACTAATGAATTCATAGCTGAGCTCTAGTTTTCTGAAAGCGAATTTTGCATAAAGATTCAGCAGAAGTCAATGTCCTTATTCAGCAAACTACACACTTAAATTGAAGAATGTGCTGAAGTCTATACAGGTTTCACAGACACATAAATTTCACGTTCAATGTATCCACAGACGGTTTTCTGGAGTAAGGATTAAAACAAAATAATATGTTTTTGGATGTTGGTGTTCTTCTGGTTTTATTTTTGATCAATTAATACTCTTCTTTAAATGATTTTTTTTTCCTTTCCTCAAAGAGGCACTTTCGTAACAAGACTGGAGACCATTCCATTAGGTGTATGGTATAGACTGAATGTGCCGATGCCTCATTCCTGAATCACACACAGAATCCCAGAATCCCAGAATGTCAGGGGTTGGAAGGGACCTCGAAAGCTCATCCAGTGCAATCCCCCCATGGAGCAGGAACACCCAGATGAGGTTCCACAGGAAGGTGTCCAGGCGGGTTGGAATGTCTGCAGAGAAGGAGACTCCACAACCTCCCTGGGCAGCCTGGGCCAGGCTCTGCCACCCTCACTGAGAAGAAGTTTCTTCTCAAATTTAAGTGGAACCTTTTGTGTTCCAGTTTGTACCCATTGCCCCTTGTCCTATCACTGGTTGTCACCGAGAAGAGCCTGGCTCCATCCTCCTGACACTCATCCATTACACATTTATAAACATTCATGAGGTCACCCCTCAGTCTCCTCTTCTCCAGCTCCAGAGCCCCAGCTCCCTCAGCCTTTCCTCACACGGGAGATGCTCCACTCCCTTCAGCATCTTTGTTGCCCTGTGCTGGACTCTCTCCAGCAGTTCCCTGTCCTTCTGGAACTGAGGGGCCACAACTGGACACAATATTCCAGATATTCCAATTTTACAGGCAACCATCAGCTTCTCTGCCCATGGGAGAATTTCACCTAGCAATCGAAAAATATGAAATGCACCAGACACCCTCCCCAATAAAAAGGATTGCAGGAGTCGATCATCACTATTTATGTATAAAAGAATATAGGACAGCCTAGAGAGATTCATGTATCCTGTATCAAAAATAGAGTGGTCAGCAGGACAAGGGCAGTGATCCTTCCCCTGTACTCTGCATTGGGGAGGCCACACCTGGAGTATTGTGTTCAGTTCTGGGCCCCTCAGTTCAGGAAAGAGATTGAAGTGCTGGAGCGGGTCCAGAGAAGAGCAACAAGACTGGGGAAGGGACTTGAACACAAGCCCTATGGGGAGAGGCTGAGGGAGCTGGGCTTGTTTAGTCTGGAGAAGAGGAGGCTTAGAGGTGAGCTCAGCACTCTCTAGAACTACCTGAAGGGCAGTTCTAGCCAGGTGGGGATTGGTCTCTTCTCCCAGGCAGTCAGCAATAGGACAAGGGGTCATGGGCTTCAACTCTGCCAGGGGAAATTTAGGCTGGAGATTAGAAAGCAATTCTTTGCAGAGAGAGTGGTCAGGCATTGGAATGGCTGCCCAGGGAGGTGCTGGACTCACCGGCCCTGGAGGTTTTTAAACTGAGATTGGACATGGCACTTAGTGCCATGATCTAGTCAATGGACTGGAGTTGGACCAAGGGTTGGACTGGATGATCTCTGAGGTCTTTTCCAACCCAGTCAATTCTGTGATTCTGTGATTCCCATCTCTTGAAATGTTGCGTGGCAGCACCCTGTGGACCGGTGACACGTGTCAGTCTGTCTGAGCAGCAAGAGGAAATCTGTCCAGGAGAGCAGAACGCAGCTGCCGCACACGCAGCAGGTTTGTGGTTCGTGTTCTTTTCCCCCCTCTGAAAGCTAATAAGAATCCCAATGACCTGTTTTAAAATCCAGAAATCTTAAAAGGAAACACAACAGCTGCTCTGATAATTCCCTGGATCCTCAAAACCCCCTCAGCCTGACAAGTAATGGCTCAGCAATTACTATCTCAAGGCATGTGAGAGCGTTTTCTGTTTTATTTGATTCCCGGAGCCCTGCTCATAGCTGGAACAATCCCTGAAAATTGTAAGAGGCTGGAAAGGATGAGTCTATAAATCTCCTTCACTGTTAGCAGGCGGGGAGCTCGGGTGCCAATTTTAGCAGGAGACCCTTGGAGCCCTGGCCCTGTTCTTTCTCAGCGGTAATAAGTACAAAAAGGACTCAAGGAGCGGGCTTGTCGGTTCTCAGCAGATGGTTTGAACGCAGAGAACAAAGATCACAGCCTAACTGACAACTGGCTGCCTCCAGGCAATTAATCATCCCCTCTGAAGGTCAATTGGGAAAAAGGTGAGTTTTACAGGGGGCTCCACCGGAGGAGCGGACAATCTGCTATCTCAGCTCTAACACCGACGATTATAGGAGGGGAATGTGCATGTCAGAACCCCCCATTTATCATAATCCCAAGGCCATTTTTCATGTTGAAATGAGCCCTTTCAGAAAATGTCACACACAATGGCGACTTTAATCTCGGCCTCACTAGTTGTATCTCTTTAGGCTTTCTGCACCATCGGAAGAGCCCTGGGACAGGATTAGGGGGCTTCTTCTTTCTTCTTAATCAATTGCTTAGTGGATTTGGAGTACAATAGTGTGTTTTTAGGGAGTTCTGCTTGACGAATATAGCTGCCCAGCTTTGGGAGAAGCAAAATGGGGAGAGGGGCAGGAGGACAATATGGAATATACTTTGAAAAATAATAATTAAAAAAATCAATATATCTATGTTGCTGCTTGGAAAATGTCCCAAATGGTCTAATTCCTGGTTGGAAAATAACCCATTTATAGCTCAGCTTTGTGCAGAACCTTTGCTGGGGAGATAAATCACACAGCAAGCAAAGCTGGTGCCTCTTCTACACTTTTCCCCAATATGCTTCATGCTTCATTGGTCACACAAGTTATTAGGCTTGTTCGGTACCCAAAGAGTAAGTTCTCATTTTTCACTGCTTAAATTTGCTCCCTTCCCTTTAATGTCTCGCTGGCTTAGCCCATGTCTTATAAAATATGGGCCAATAAGCTAAGGAAGGAGAAAAGAAAAACTCCTGTAAGATTGTTGGCTGATGTTTTATAAACATTGCTGAACTTCTACGGGGGGAAAAGAAAAGGCTGAAGAAACCCTGGAATGAAAACCCATTATAAACATGGGCTAAGCAGTGAAGCTATGAAAACTGAGAAATAATAAAAGGTAATCAATGCCAGATGGTCCTTCTTAGAAGAGAAATTAAAAAGTAAAAGCAATTTTTAAAATAGTATAAATCAACTTTTTTACCTGATCTAAAAATATATACGTATATATATATATATATGTTGTGAAGATTTCCCACATGGCGTATTTCTGAGTTACTTCCCACCCCTCACAAGACCATACAAATTATGCCTTGAATATGAGAAACAAATGCATACTTGGAAAAATCCTAAAGATCTCATGAGAAAAATCATGTTCTCTTTATTCTTTATTCTTCATTCTTTTTCAAGTTTTTACCTAGCAGGACTGACACTGTCCCCTGCTACAGTGATAACATGAAACAACTGAGTAGTTCCTGTCTTTTCTGCTTTAAACCTGACCAGGGAGAAAAGGTTCCTGTTAGAAAAAGAGCAAATCTTACTCTGATTTACACACATTAAACACGTCTAGCCGGAGGCAAAATCAGGATCTTTTCATTTCTGTTTATCCAGCAAAGATATGATCTAGTAAATACCAGGTCTACAGAGATGCTTTAAAGATACTCCAGTAGTCACAATCTTTGGGTTTAGCATAGCCCGTGGCTTCATTGAATTGTGTTTTCTTAAGCCAAAATAAAGCTTTCTCACGAGATGGTTTATTGTTCCAGAGCTGATACTGTCTTCATCTCTAACATTTACTGACACTGAAGCCGTGTTACATCAGAGATGTCCCACTCCAACACATTTAATGCATCAAAAGAATCACTAGATTAGATGCCATTTGAACGTCTGAATCCAATTCAGCCTATTTAGATTGTCTGTAAAATAAAGCCATTTCAGATAAATCTTTATCCTGCATACATGAGGACAACCATAAATTAATTCAAGCCATTCTGATTCTCATGCACGTATCAAACGGAAGACTTAAACTATCAAGTGGTGCAGAGGCTTTATACATGTATTTGTAGGAGCATTACTTAAACATAATTATTTTTCAGGTCATCTGCATAGAATTTTGAGAATAATTTTCAAAAGTGCTGAACGTTATTCTGTAAATCAGGCGCTTTTGGATGTATTTTTGTAACTGTCCGAATGATTTGTACACTTACAAAACTGTCCACTTTTTCATTTAGCAAGAAGCAGCAGTCACAGGCTCAGGAAGATAAAGGTTTATGGTGGCAGGTGGCTCCCTCCACAAAGAGATTAAAGATAAGTGCTAAAAGGCACCGTATTTCTGAGCCACAAATCTAAATGTAAATGCAAGAAGTCTGAGGGCTAATGTGAGAAAAAAGCTCTGGAAGAGCCATTAAAATAATATCTGATTTTGAAGTAGAATTTAATTCAAGTCCTGAGCATTTTCAAGCTTTTACAGCTGACAAGAATCACGGATTTTCTCTCACGGGCCACCATTTTGTGTTTGTAAGCAACTGAAATCACTTGGCATAGCACAACAGAGAAGAAAGCACTGTAAAAGTAATTATACGTTTAACCGCATAAATGGAAACGATGCTTTAATAAGAACATTTGAATATATGATTAGACGCTCTGGTCTTTCAACTAGATTTCTCCGTCTGAAGCATTTGACGGCTTTTCATCCAATTATTGGACAAATATGATAGCGAACGACGAGTTATTCCAACACATCACTTTTATGTTGCATCCACCCGTTGTATCTCTAAGGTGCCTATTACTGCTCTGTTAAGCGTTTGAATCACCTCCATCCACGTAATTGCAGAACGACAATCAAAGCGAGCGGCTAATCGAACGTGCGTTGCAAATACCTTCTTCGCAGCTCTCCCCTTTGTACCCAGGGTTGCAGATGCAGGTCCCCATGATGCAGGTGCCGTGGTTGCTGCAGGTGATGTCGATGCACTGGTTCGTTGGGACGTCACATTCGGCCCCTTTCCAGCCACTGTGGCACAAGCACCTGCCCTTCATGTATTGCCCATTGCCGCTGCACAGCACCGGGCAGGATGCTGGGGAAAGAGAACAGAAAACACCTTAAAATACAACTGTACACAGCTCTCACTTTAAAAGAAGAGCAGAAGAGTCCAGCTCAGGATTTATATTCTTCATACACAGCCTTCACTGGGGTATGTCGTTGTTTTCTTTGCCAAAACCGATTCTTTTACATGGATGACACCCAGCTGGTAACTTTATTCTGCTATGAATGTTTTAAACAAACAAACAATACTCTTGAGTTAGAACATGGCCTTGTTTTGTGTCTCATAACGCTTTTTTTCACTAACTAAACTCGGAATTTTCTTGTATTCTGATTTTCCAACATACTGGTGCCTTCTTTCAGCAGCACCATGGACTTTAGATTGCTTACCACTATCCCTGACCTGCTGCCAGACTTCAGACTTCCCCTGACCCAGTCTCTGCTGTGGACCTCAGCTGCACACAAATCACTCCCTTGTTTTGTTTTTATTGTTGTAATTCTCAGCTTTACAGGTTTCAGTTGCTTTGCTCGGAGTGCAGAATGCCATGTTTCTCTGATTTAGCTCATGCCATGCCATCAACTGCACCTCTGGTCCCCTTTTTTTTTGGTTATCACCTCTGATGGACTCCATTCACCATCAGACACAATGCAGAACTTCGGCATTCATTTTTCCAGGCTTCTCGTAATAAATGTTCCCCAAATCTATCCTCTAATCAGCTGAAAACTGAATTTTAATCATCCTTATTTGCAGCAGAGTCGGTTGATTCTCAAGGCCAACCAGCTACAGGATTTCTTCCATGTGATGAAGGGGAAAGAGGAAGATGACAAGCTCAAGCTGTGGCATGATGGATGAAGCATTTTCTAAGCTAAATTTGGAAAAAGTCAGGCAGAGTGGGATAGGATGAACTGAAGGATACACAGCAGGCTCCCCAGGGAAGGAGATGGCATCAAGGACCAGACCCCAGCCTCCATGACCAAAGCTTTGGTAATCGCTGCTCTCTAAGCTCCTTCAGCTCCTCTCTGATGATGTCTCCTCCCTTTTACATTCTCAACACCCACTGTCTTACACTCCTTTTGTCCTCTGTTCTCATTTTGGCTGAGGAAGATGCTGATTTCCATCCCTCAGAAACAATATCCTGCCCCTATTCACTATCCCTTGAAACTCCTCTTGCTTAAGCCCTGTCCTCTTCAATTTCTTTCTGCTGAAACTCAGGACATATATTCACCAGACTTCTCTCATTCACTGTTGCACATCTTCCTTGGGTGAGAGCAGCCAGGCTTCTCATCTGCCCCTCAAAAAGGCAAGTTATGGACATTTTTATGCAGGAGAATGTGAAAGCAATATTCCACTCTGCTGCTTAATTCAACTGCATTAAGTGTGAGATGAATACAATGTACCCAATGTACCTCTTTTGCTTCATTCCTGACTCTGAGTGGGTCATAGAATTATAGAATCATAGAACAGTTTGGGTTGGAAGGGACCTTCCAAGCTCATCCAGTGCCACCCCTGCCATGAGCAGGGACATCTTCACCAGATCAGGTTGCTCAGAGCCCCGTCCAGCCTGGCCTGGGATGTCTCCAGGGATGGTTCATCCACCACCTCTCTGGCCAACCTGGGACAGGCTCTCACCACCCTCAGTGTAAACAATTCCTTCCTCATGTCTGGCCTGAATCTCCCCTCCTTTAGTTTAAAACCATCACCCCTTGTCCTATCACAACAGGCCCTGCTCAAAAGTCTGTCCCCATCTTTCCTACAGGCCCCTTTTAAGTCTGGAAAGGCCGCACTAAGGTCTCCCTGGAGCTTCTCTTCTCCAGCTGAACACCCCAACTGTCTCAGCCTGTCCTCCCAGCAGAGCTGTTCCAGCCTTGGATCATCTTGGTGGCCCCACTCCTTTATATATATATATACATATATGCATATATGCAGGAAGAGATGTTAACATGGCTAAGGGCAACATGTAAACTCTTCTTCCTCTCCTCCTCTTCCCACCTTTTCATGTAACAATCCCATGGTGCCCATCTTCTGTTGTTTCCGTGTGTCATTACAGTCAAGTCACTTTGGGTGTTACAGAATTGCAGCAACCTCAACACATTACAAAGCATTGCCAGCTTGACTCTTAAGCCAGTTTGATATGCAGTGAACTACATTTGCATGTCCAAGATAAAAGAGGTTTAGAAAATAAAGGAATTTGGTAACTATTATTACTAAGGAGCTCACTGTTCGCTTTAAAGGCAGCACATCGCAGTGCCGCGTTTCAAGTGGACCATTTTCAGTGAGATATCTACCTATACAACACAAGATATAAATTGTTTAGGATACACTGTTTTGCACACGGTTCCCAGCAAACTCACTCTGTAATTTCACTTTTCAGCCAGGCTGATGGAACTTTCCGCCCCCCTGTCTCAAATTTCAAATGCTCAGTAATGGAGCCCGCTCTTTCAAGGCACTGGAAGAGGATAGTCTGCAGCTCTTTTCAACGAGAAGAAAGAATAATTGCCTTTAACTAGAGAGAGAAAGACTTAGATGTTTTCTGACAAGGCAGCTGATCACTCAGTACAAGATCAGATAAATTACTGGCCATCTGCAATGAGACCGGTGCTCCTCAGAGCCCTCTATGGAGAACATCTCCAGCATAACCTGGGAAGTGCTGCTGCAAATGTCAAGGCAACGGCAAGAACAAAACCTCCTTTGTAACACACCACAATGAATAAAGACAAAAGAGGTTTCTGCATTTTTTTCTGCTGCTACATGTACAACTCTTTTCCATATATAAAGATGGGTAATTATTGTTTGATCATTCAGATTCCAACAAAGAGCATCTAAAATGCTGGTATTGTAGTGATTCCCTAATGTGGTTATGGTAGCAAGAACCCAAATGCACAGCACTCTCCTTGTAAAGTTTAGCATCAGAAAATAAGATCATTCATTTCTTTGTTTTCTTTATGCAGAACTTTAAAACACCATCTCCTGTGTTCAAGTAGGTCTTCAAAATGTCTCTGAATACACCTCCGGTGATTTGCTTTCATTTACTTGGTTTAAAGTAATTGGTTAATAATACATTAATAACTAACCATTATTAAAAACAGAAGGGCTTCCTGCTCCCCAGTTTCCCACCCATTTGAATGGTGAATTACAAGGCGGAATTGAAACAAAGGAACACGCAGGATATCTATGACCTAGAAATTTTCATGTGGTTATTTAAGATTATTGTTCCGTGCAGGGACCGATATACAGCTGCAGACAGATATTGTAGCAGCCTTACACATGCTGCCATTGCTGCCCTCTGAGGGATTTGTAGCTCAAAAGCAGCATCTTATATTCCCCCAAAACCCAACTGGAAGCCAGTGCTGTGGCCCTTGTATCCCATTCTCATGGCAAACTAATCCATTTAACAAGCCCACTGGGTGGGAATGCATATACAAATAGGATTTTGACACTCCAAGTATTAATCTTTCCTCCTAAAGAGAGAATAGTTTGTGATCTAAACCCAGGCAATTCTGAACCAAAAGATTCACTCCAATAAAAGCTGTTTGTATCAGCCAGAGTAAGCACTCTAGTGAAATGGGAGATATTCATGTGGCTCAACAGATGTGCCTGAAAAACTAAGGTATATAACCCCAAAAGGGAGGTAAGCTCCCCTGAAAGTGGATTCAGAACAGAAGTTTAAATATTCTGATGCACAGTGAAGGATCTTCCCCTTCTCCACAGAATCTACTGGGAGCCTTGATGGGAACAAATGCTGAACTTCTGCCCCTACTAAAAGTTAGGAGGTACGAGTAGGAATATGCTGTGGGAGACAGAAAAAACCCTCCTTTTGTCTCCAGCTCTCCAGATTTGAAAAGGAGCTTGGAAATGCGAACCAAGCGTAAGGAAATGCAAACCAAGTGTAACCTGAGTCAGCGAGAAGTCTGACAGAGCAGCTCCCAGGGATGCAGATGGACACATCCATCTTACTGAGTTGTGAACTCTGAAACCCCTCCGGGGTTTTTAGCCTGGACCACAGTGTCTCAGCAGAGAGCTGAGGGTGGGCAGCCGCCCTTATCTCTTGGCTGGAATGGAAGGATGTGACCCTGGAGGGGTTGCACAGAGTTAAGCTCTGTCGCTTGGGAAGGAACCAGCTCGCTGTCCAGAGGAGCAACAGGCTGAGGTGAAGTCCTGACCCTTTGCCTTTGCAAAGCTCCTTGTGTGGGCACTGACTTTTTACACTGCTTCCCTCCCCACATTTATAAATCTGCACTTCGTTTGTGGGACTGCTCCAATACAAAAGAAAAAAGGGCCTCGAAGAGGTTGACGTGCAGCATTCCGCTATTTCCCACATGAAACGTTTGGATTTCTCGCTCTAAAAACGTGTTCTCACTAAAAGTAATTCAGTTTGTTTTGCAAATGTTTAAATAACCTAAAAATTTAAGGTCAAATGAAAATCCTTCCAAAATCATTTATTAAAAATACTTCTCATTTGAGCAGAAAAACATTGTTTTCTGGAGCAAGCTTCCTTACCAGTCGGCCAAATGTTTTCATTTTTGGCCGGAGTACCCAGTTCCTCCTGCCATTACTCCCCTCCTCGCCTTGCTCTGCCCCTGCCCCACTCCCCACAGCCATCTCAGCGATCATCCAGAGCTCAGGCACACTTGCAAAGCCTGAAGCAACGAAAAAGCTACTTCATATTTTTATAATCAGTCCCTTAGAAGAAAATACGACTATACGGTTGTGCCGCACAGTGACAGAGTGGTCGGCTAAACAAACAATAGTGCCGCATTTTTAAGTTATGTTTTCTAAAGTTGCTCCCAGAGGGAAAATTCCCACCGTGACATTTTGCCCCTGACCATGTGCAGCTGGGGGTTGTGTTGCTACTGAGGTCACAGCAATCCCAAGTAGTGGCAAGACACAAGTCGTTTCCATTCTACTGCGGCATCCACAAGATGGGTGACGTGTCCTTTGCAAAAGGCACAGGCATGAGTATAAATTCCACAAGAAAAAACGTTAACCGAAGGAGGGGAAGAGTTAATCAAGTATAAATTCCTACCTCTGCCACAGTCAGGGCCCAGGAAGCCAAGGAAGCAATGGCAAGTTCCGGACACGCAGTCTCCATTCCCATAGCAATTACTGGGACAATTATCCACCGATTCTGGAAAACAAAAAGAGAATTCACATACTTCTTTAGGCAAGAAAACACATCAGAATTTGGGAGGGCTCTGGGTGGAAGGACAGCTGGAACCTCAAAGAAAACACTGCTTTTGGGGACAAAAACCTTAGTCTGAGCTCCACGTAGAGTGTTCACCCATTCACTGCAATGAACGACCCAACCGTAACACGTTGGTACAGCATGACTGCAAATCTACGATTAACTTGCCACTGCTCAGCACCCACCAGGCTTTGCCCTCACTCAGTATCTGAAAACTTCCAAATGTCTTCTCTTCCTGCCTATTTTACCAACCATTTTCCAACTCTGAATGTATCAGAGAGAAGCAATACACGCCGTTCTCATGGCAGAACATGCACCTTTGGTCCAATTTTGTTGACGTGGGTAAGTGAATTTGGGGCATTTATTTGTGCCAAATAGATCTGAGCTACGACAGAAATTTAGAATTGTGGAATCACAGAACAGTTTGGGTTGACGGGACCTTCAAAGTGCCACCCCTGCCATGAGCAGGGACATCTTCACCAGCTCAGGTTGCTCAGAGCCCCGTCCAGCCTGGCCTGGGATGTTTCCAGGGGTGGTTCATCCACCACCTCTCTGGACAACCTGGAACAGCATTTTGCCACCTATTTCTCCCTATGAAGTTCACCAAAAACAGACCCTTAGTTCATCTTTTCTGCCTGCTGAAGTATCATTTCTAACCATATGGCTTCTGGTTTGTTCTGTGACATTATACAAATAGCCCAAAGTGCTGGGGCTAAAACTGTATCTCAGTGGAACAGAAATGAGACTATTCCACTTTTTCTTCTGTTTCTAGTTATCTTAAATTCCACGACTTTTGCAAAAACACTGGCTATTCATCTTTCAAGGTAAGTTAACAGGTAAGCAAAAATGTTATCTCGCACTTTTGTATTGAGGACAGTTCAGAATATTTGGGCTAAAACTTATTTTTCATAACGGAACAAAAGCTGGTAAACGCTACACATCAAAAAGAGATGGAAAAGATATATATTTTCTTGACTAAACTGTGAGTGAAGGCTGAGTAAATGTGAGTGGGGCTTGGAAAGATGATGGAATAGCATGGTTCATTCCACACTATTATTTCACATTTTCTCTGAGGGAGATGCGTGTCAGATTAAAACTGGATTTAGTCATACAGGAGGGGCACCGGGGGTTCATCTATCATGGAGTGGGGTGGAAATCTCAGCCATGTGAATAATGATTGTGCTTCCATAAATTTACTTCAGGAGGCCTTGTAGTAGCAGAGATATTTGTAAACTTCCTATCGGTGGAAGTGAAGAAAAGCAGCTGCAGCAAAGATGTGCAGATTGGTTTCTAATCACAAGCAAAAGGGAGCCTGTTTCTGGATGGGTGTTCTCCAAACAACAGAGGTTTCTGAAGGACATCTTAAAGGACGTGGTGTAATTTAAGCATTCATAAAGGCCAACTGCAGTTGTAAATAGTAAAAAGTTTCAAGTGTTTATGTTTTAAGTCTTGGCATCACACATCTCACAATCTGATCGCTCCATGCAGCGAGGAAGGTACGAGGATGTGCTGCCTGTTTTCTAATGCTTAAGCTCTTTAGTTCAGCAGATATTCACTTTACAGAGCATGGAAATAAAATCACAGCATGTGGTCAACACTTTGAGCTTGACCTGCCACCTTTATTCCAAATAGCCACACTTCCTAGAATAAAGAAATAGCAGCTCAGGCCTGGTGCATTTGTACTAATATTTCAGTATACTACCTCATTTGTACTAATATTTCAGTATACTAACTCACACTTAATAGCAGGTCTAATCACAAATCTATCCTGTAAATGAAATGTTAAGATTAACTTGTATGTTATCATCTTCGGAACTCTGCAATGCTTTAATTCCAGTGCTGAAAACAAGCAGAAAATAATTTTGCTTTATGTATCTCACCTCTATGCTTTTTTGTTTACAATGTTTGTAACCTTTTTGTCTTCAAGAAATATATGTAGAAATTTAGAAATAAAAAAGTTATTTGTTGGTGCACATATATATACATAAGAGGAACATAAGGAGTGTGAGTACTGTCAAACAGGATAATGAGATGGGCAAGGAGATTTCACAGCTCCTGCTGCTGAAAGGGTCAGTCCTTTTCCTTTAATCCCCTCATCCTTGGTACAAGTGTCAGCTCCCTCTTCTTGTGCTGGGTCTGGCACTTGTCAAACCCCTCAATGAACAGGTTAAGCTCAAAAGGTGGCAAAACCAAGTGAACTGCTTTCTAGTGCCTGGAAACTGTGTGCAGAAGGAGTAGGGCCAGGCTATTCAGCATCAGTGCAGGATTTCGATGTCTCGTGAAGCTTCACCAGCACATTGTTGGGTCTGCAAGCTGTAGTAACTCTGCGTAGAGGTTACACACGCGTGACCTTTGAAGTCCATGCAAATACCTCTGTCAGTGCTTGATGCAGGACAGACTCTCAGTGTTATGACAATACCTATAGTAGATTAAAGACCTTTTTAAAAAGCTTTTTTGAGGCTTTTCTTTAAAGGACTAAATTGGGTCTTTGAAAAGGAGTAAAATATCCACATAACTTTATTGATATGTTTATGTGTGTGAAATAATAAAAAGTCAAAGCAATGTGGCATGGGGCACGGCAGCTGTTCCAAAGTGTAACGATCCACCACATGAGCTAAAGGGTGATCTTTGCTACTGGAAACAATATTTTGCATGTATAGGGTGGTTCAGCTGATGTATTTGCAATACCTAGGACAAGACGGGCAAGACTCAGTTACACCAATTTGATGTCTACTGTAGGTTAAAATGAATTACTGTCGACCACTATACTGACTATGTATAATGGGATCTAGAAATTCAGAGTGATCACAGAAATGGAGAGTATCTGTGCTGGTAACCAAATTTTCCCGAATCTTAGGGTGAATCCATTTAATGAATTTTACTCCACTGATGCTTCCTCTCCTCCTCTGACTAGTTCATCGTATTAGAGATATTGTCATCAAAGACACCTATAACTTTTCACCTTCATCACTTTTCAGAGTTTATTCTCAGTAGTGAAGAACTTTGGGAGTGTGCAGAGACCTCGATTGCCCAGAGTTGCACCAGGCAAGTTAGTACCCTTAACTGTAAGTGTATCATACCATATTGTACCCCATAAAAAAGGAATTTAAAAGCCGGTAAAGGAAACCCCTTTTTCACAGAAGCACCTCAGTAGATCCTAATTGTGTCCTGATCATCCTATACTATTAATAATAGAGTAAGCCCTTAAAAATCCCTTCACCCTACTTCATTGCTTTCTTTGATACTCCTTGTTTCTCTAATGCAGCTAAAAGTCAAATTTCTAACGTGCTCTCATTTTACACTGCTCACGTTTCCCTGAAATAACCTGCCTGATAGAGATGAAGTGAAGAGAAAAGGAAACCCTTCTCCCCCCATTACAGGTGCCACTTACCATTTTTTAGCAGTTTTGGGTACTAACTTGACTCTGGTCAACCGAGGTTTCTGCAAACTCCCAAAAATTCTTCACTACTGAGAATGAACTCTGAGAAGTGATGAAGATTCATCTTTGGCTCAAAGCTCCTCCAAAGCAGCTCAAAAAGTTATTTCCATAAAGGAAATGTTAAATGAATCTGCTTTTTCTCTTTTTTTTCTCATGAACTCAAGGCTAATGAGAAAAAACAAGGCTCATGACTTGGGCCTGTGAACAACAGTTGTAAGAGTTGTGCGTGCAATACATTTCAAACTCAACAAGAGGAGGTGGGCAACAGAAATTGGGGAGTCATGATGGGGGAATCCTAGGAAGAATGAAGAATCAAATGGACAAATATTCAGAAACAAGAACTTAGCCAAATTATTGTCTAATGAGGCTTAGATGATAGAAGAGAGCAAACTCTAACTAAGTTAGTGATACAAAGGAAATGTCTGTCTTTTAAGTATATCCACAGTAAACACTGCTATGGAGGTGAGAAACTGTCAATCGACAAATAAAAACAGGTCACTGCAGTTATGGCTGGGTTCTAGTCTCCATTCCACAATTTACTTGTAAGCTGCTACATGTAATTATAAGGCTATTTTCCAATATATACAAAATTCCATATGGTGTTTTATGAATAGTGCCATGGGAACTGCTTTAGAGAATCACGAGAATGTTTTGTTTTGTTTTCTCTAATTGTTAAAGTTCACTGTGAGACCATAGACAATTCTTTTTTAGAAAGAGATATATGTTCTCTGCTTTCTGTCTGACTCCCACAGCTCTCTCTTGGCTTCCAAATCTCTGAAGTGATCTGATTGACACCAGCTGGGAAGGACAAAGATTATTCATTGGAGCCAGTGGATGATGCATGATGCTTTCATATGGTTTTACTGTTGTGTCCAAGGGGAACATTGGAAATGCAGCTCCCATACCACATCCCAACAACCAACAACAGCAGCAGCAAACTTCCCTAAAGCAAACAAATCATACTGGGGACAGACCTGCAAAATTTGAGGCGGTGTGGCTTGTAAGGGGGGCTGGAGAAGCTTGCGTATGGAAGCAATTGTCCTGCCAGCTACAAAATTGAATTAGCGACTGAAAAAACAAGTAATTTCCTGAGTAAATAATATAAACATCCAGCTCTTCTCTGAGAGAAGGAGCAAATGATAGAATGAGACACACCGCCTTCAGATCCATGTTGTCTCCTTTTGGAGAATGGTACAGAAATGACAGAGTTACTCCCTACACTAATCCAGGCTACCAACCCAGGAAAAGGAGGATGCACCCAAGTGCTTCTAGATACATAGAAATGAGAGATGGAAAATATTCACTACATGAGAAAGCTTACACTTCTCCAAGAGCAAAACTCTTCTTCTGAAGTGCTCTTTAAAGTCCTTCCCGCTCAAGAGCTTTAATTATCAAAGCAGAGAAAGAAACAGCTCATAGTTTGGAGCAAACCAGCTTTACCTCATGCACCACGTTGACTTCCAGCTGCTGAGGATACTTTGGGATTTTTGCCATTTGTTTCAGGGGACTTTTTTTCAGTACGAGCAATCTCACAGCTGGCAGATTTTGAGGGAAACTTGGCTGAAACCTTTATCTCATTGCTTGTTTTCCTGCTGCTGTCACTCCTTGCCCTGAGATGCTACAAACTGGCGCGATCCTGCCTGTAGCCTTAGTAAGACTTGACACTACACTGTCTTGCATTTAAGGATATCACAGAATCACAGAATCACAGAATGTCAGGGGTTGGAAGGGACCTGGAAAGCTCATCCAGTGCAATCCCCCCATGGAGCAGGAACACCCAGATGAGGTTACACAGGAAGGTGTCCAGGCGGGTTGGAATGTCTGCAGAGAAGGAGACTCCACAACCTCCCTGGGCAGCCTGGGCCAGGCTCTGCCACCCTCACTGAGAAGAAGTTTCTTCTCAAATTTAAGTGGAACCTCTTGTGTTCCAGTTTGAACCCAGTGCCCCTTGTCCTATCATTGGTTGTCACCAAGAAGAGCCTGGCTCCATCCTCATGACACTCACCCTTTATATATTTGTAAACATTAATGAGGTCACCCCTCAGTCTCCTCTTCTCCAGCTCCAGAGCCCCAGCTCCCTCAGCCTTTCCTCACACGGGAGATGCTCCACTCCCTTCAGCATCTTTGTTGCCCTATTAATAGAATAATTTTGGATGGAAGAGACCCTCAAGATCGAGTCCGAACCATAACCTAACACTGGCATGAAACCATGTCCCTAAGAACCTCATCTATACAGCTTTTAATCAAGTTCACTAGGAAATAGCTAATTGTTACCATTCCCATTTGGTTTTTAGGATGGAAATCTGAGGTACAGACAAATACACCGACTGCTTCATATCATAAAGCGACTCATCTGACAGCGACAAGGCTCCCAGGCTAATGGGCTGCTCAGGGGAGCACTTTGCTGCTGACAAAAAGCCCCGCGAAAGCCAGCTCTGCTGTGGTGAGCTCTATAAAGAGCCAGCTTACAATTAGCTACATGAATTATAATACCTTTATCCAGATGAAATGCAATAAACATATTAAGGAGGCAGACAAATTGTTAGACTCTCAATAGACTCCTCTTTTATATACTCACCATGATTGTTGGTCAGCAGTACTTTAACAGTATTTCCGCCTTATTTATTTACTATGCAACATTCAACTTAATAGCTTGTTTCTATATCTTTGGGCCAGAGGCCAAGGCAGATGTTTGCCTGACACTAAATCCTATTAGAGGCTGCAGTAACACAATTGTGTGTTAAAGATAAATATTTTATAGGCTACACTTGCCACCAAACCTCATAATTCCCTGGGCATTTAGAGGCAACTCTCTATTGGCAAAGAAAAAAGAGTTATCTAGCTGGCAATTGAAGGCAGTAGCTTTTCTGAGAGTTAATAAGTACCAGGACTACTTTCTAATAACTGATTGAATGCCATTCATTGCAGCGATTCTATGAATTCAAATGTAACCTTTTCCTTCAATAACCTCAATGAGTTGTGCTGGAACTTGTAGTGTTTGGTGTCAGAAACATGCAGGAATAGAGCTGCAGTAAAATAATTATACTTTGATGAATCAATGTTAATCTCAGTTTCTCGAATCAAGGTTTACAGAAATTGAAACCAATGAGAATGGTCAATATTGGAAGGGAGATGCAAAGAGAAGAGCTGGGATTTTTAGTTCGCCTCACTGTTTGGCCTCTTCAACTAGTAGACACAAGAAATGGCCTCAAAATCTTCTGCACTGTAGTGGTGAGGAGATATATGAAGCTGCTGAGCCTGAGATACATTGCAACACCCAACCCAGAGAGATGCGGTATATGTACTGATTGGGGTAATAAAGGTGCTTCCTTTTTCTTATAAATGTCAACTCTCTGTATACAAAGACACATTAATTAAAAGAAAAAAAATTAAAAAGGTAAATTAAAAAAAATAGTGGAGGTAAATCAAATATTTAGAGGAGAATTTTTTACTGTATAAAATAAATATGTGTAATTATTTTCACACTGAAAGAAATTCCTTTTGACTGTCCTCTGACTTATCTTCTGCCTCATCATGCTGCCCTGGCTAAAGAAGATGCTTTGCTGGGAGGGAGCAGGGCAGCAGGTAGTTAGATTCCATGGTTTATATCGAACCTTGAAATCTTCTGTGTGAGCAAAAGGGCCATGAGGAGTACAGAGCATCCCTCTCACCCTACAATGAATTACATCCCATGGGAGGGTGACGGGACACCACATTACACAGAATCACACAGAATGTCAGGGATTGGAAGGGACCTGGAAAGCTCATCCAGTGCAATCCCCCCATGGAGCAGGAACACCCAGATGAGGTTACACAGGAAGGTGTCCAGGCGGGTTGGAATGTCTGCAGAGAAGGAGACTCCACAACCTCCCTGGGCAGCCTGGGCCAGGCTCTGGCACCCTCACTGACAAGAAGTTTCTTCTCAAATTTAAGTGGAACCTCCTGCGTTGCAGTTTGTACCCATTACCCCTTGTCCTATCATTGGTTGTCACCGAGAAGAGCCTGGCTCCATCCTCCTGACACTCACCCTTTATATATCTGTAAACATTAATGAGGTCACCCCTCAGTCTCCTCTTCTCCAGCTCCAGAGCCCCAGCTCCCTCAGCCTTTCCTCACACGGGAGATGCTCCACTCCCTTCAGCATCTTTGTTGCCCTGCGCTGGACTCTCTCCAGCAGTTCCCTGTCCTGCTGGAACTGAGGGGCCACAACTGGACACAATATTCCAGGTGTGGTCTCCCCAGGGCAGAGCAGAGGGGCAGGAGAACCTCTCTGACCTACTGACCACCCCCTTCTCATCCACCCCAGGTACCATTGGCCTTCCTGGCCACAAGGGCCCAGTGCTGGCTCATGGTCATCCTGTTGTTCCCAGGACCCCCAGGTCCCTTATTCCACCTTATTCTCTGTGTCTGCACCAGAGCAACCTGAGCAAGCCACGTATTATTTCTCCTCGACCTGCTTGGCCAGGATGAAGCTGTCACCTACAAGCTCGTTGCAAGAACATCTCACCTGCACAAAAATGCTCCCTGTCACTGCCTCGACTATGTTAGCAATAATTTTAATAAGAAGTCAGGCAATAGAACATGAAAGGCAAAGAAGATTCTGAAGCTCTGTGAACACATTTAATTTACTTCCCAGTTGCAGAGCTTGCAGTCTTGTTTATTTTTCAAAGAAATGATGCTACCTGATTGAATTTCACTGCAGGGTAGACAGGATTCTAAGCCTAGAGAACTGTCACTTGCCCTTGTAATTGTGATAACAATGCCAAGGGAGACGTGGAGGTGAGAGGGGCTAAAACAGGTTTCAGAGATATTGAAACATCAGATTTGACATTACGAGCCAAAAAAGTGGGGAAAAAAAGCCTTAGAAACAAAGGAAACGTGGAAACGCTGGGTCTGGTTTTCTCTTGCTCCTCCTCTTCCTTCCCCAGCTGAAGTTTTAAAGGGCTGATTCCTTCTTGCGGTACATCCTCACCTGCTGAGATGTCGATTTTTCTGCTTCATTTGTGTTTTATAGGCTTTTACATTTGTACTTCGAACAATCCACACCTGGCAGCCGGGGACGTGAGAGTCTTGACGGGATCACGGAAACTCAGTCATTATTTCTGAGTGCTGTTTCACAACTTCCCCTTCGGTAGGACACCCAGTGTGGTGCTGATGCTGCTAACGCCACTTGACGTTATGCCAGATTTTGATTATTTTATTGTTTTTTTGCTTTTTCTGAAGGCTGGGAGGTCTGTTTTAATTAAAGATCCATTTGTATAACCCTGTTCTGCTCTCATATCCCAGTGGATAACCTTTGCATGTAGGTATCCTGATGCTATATTATGAAAAGGGCAACAGCCAGGCAATCCTTCAAACAGCTCCTTAAACCACTCCTGATTCTGGAAAGTCAGAGTGAAACACAGTAATCACAGTATCCAATTGTCTGCCGTCCTTCCCACACTATTTTTCTGTAAGAACGTCAAAAAAACAAACAAAAAAGTCATTTGCAATGGCCGACAGCAAATACTTGCTGTCGTACTGACAGCAAATACCAGCACTAATTCTAGAGGTTGGATCATTTTAAAAGGTGATGGTGAAGCACAAAAGATTTGCCATTCAGGATCAGTTTGCGTTGCTTATTGAAACCGTCAAGAGGTGTCGAGTTTGTCAAATTTGACAGTATCTCACGTGAGCACATTTTCCATTGAGATGTCTGCACTTTTGCTTCTAGGCCTGGCTTAAGATACATCTCCAGGTACTCGAAGGGCTCTCAGCACAATGTCAGTCTTTCTCACACTATTTCAAGCACATTCGTCTCCAAGCGCAGCTGGAAATACTACAAATCCAGCTTTTTTGCACATTATTTTTGAACTCCTGTTCTACAGAAACAGGGACCAAGTGGGAATAGTTCGAGGAGTAAATAAAGAGAACAAAGCCGACCATTTCAGAAGCCTGCACCACATTTGGTCTGAATTTGGTTACACTTTATCTCACTGATTCGTTCCTTTCTCTTACTGCTGCCTTTTTAAGAAGAAATCTTTCCAGTGCAGAATGCCTTATAATCTAAAGCTATCAGATGGTTGGAAGCATAAGGTACAATGGGATTTCAAAACCACTTAGCACTCATACACAGACTCTGCTCTATGTATACCAGCATTTAAGTTAATGCTAAAATCTCCTTTGACTTCACCAAGTTTTAGAAAATCTTGCTAATGCATTTCTGCTGTTCATAGGGATATACAGGGAATGCTGTTTTCTTCCCTGAGAACGTGAGCAATGTTAAAAGCATGAAAGGGTCTATGAAATACAGTTCTTATGGAATCACACACTGACCATCTGAAAAAAAAAAACCCTCTGTTCTAAATCACTTGAAATGTGATCACAGATGTCAGCTGGGGAAAAAAATATCAGTGAATGATTTTAAACAAAGAGTAACTGTGGGGCTGAATTCCTCTTTCTGCAATGCAGCTTCTAAGCAAAATAACACTTTAATGCCATATTTGTAACAAACATATGACAAAACTGTGGAGATCCAGAAAGACGCCTTGCAAGCATTTATTTTCCTCCTAGTTTTCCCTTTTTTTGCAGCTGGAATATTTTTAAACCTGGATTCCACTCCAGTAAATGAAACTCTCATATCCCAAATTTGCCCAAGGGACTGTGAAGAAGTTTTTTGTTGTTCCGTCTCACTCTCATAAATTGTTACAAACTAATACAGGCAACAACAATTATTCACCCTTCAGGGTTCAAGTTCTAGAGCTGCACTAGCAAGTGGGAAGTTACTTCACATTCAGTACATTACAATTTCTGCTCCTGTAGCTCCGGGCAAGGCTAAACCTGGCCTTGAGTTTCATTTTAAATGATGTTGTAAGTTGGTGTATTCTAGGGGAAAAAAAAAAACAAAAACAAACCAAACCGTTCCTGCATACACATACAGAGAGGACCTCAAACATGGTCACTGGTGAGACCACATCTGGAATATTGTGTCCAGTTGTGGCCCCTCAGTTCCAGAAGGACAGGGAACTGCTGGAGAGAGTCCAGCGCAGGGCAACAAAGATGCTGAAGGGAGTGGAGCATCTCCCGTGTGAGGAAAGGCTGAGGGAGCTGGGGCTCTGGAGCTGGAGAAGAGGAGACCGAGGGGTGACCTCATTCATGGTTACAGATATATAAAGGGTGAGTGTCAGGAGGATGGAGCCAGGCTCTTCTCGGTGACAACCAATGATAGGACAAGGGGCAATGGGTACAAACTGGAACGCAAGAGGTTCCACTTAAATTTGAGAAGAAACTTCTTCTCAGTGAGGGTGGCAGAGCCTGGCCCAGGCTGCCCAGGGAGGTTGTGGAGTCTCCTTCTCTGCAGACATTCCAACCCGCCTGGACACCTTCCTGTGTAACCTCATCTGGGTGTTCCTGCTCCATGGGGGGATTGCACTGGATGAGCTTTCCAGGTCCCTTCCAACCCCTGACATTCTGTGATTCTGCAATTCATGGCTCTGGTTCTGCCTCTGGAGAACTCACGGCACAAACTTGGTCAAATCGTGTTCCTTTTCAGGGCCTCCAGCAGGCCATCAGTTTAACATAATTTATTTAACTGTTTTTTTTTCTGAGATTCTTGTAGCATTTAGATAAAGAAAGAAGGCACGCATCTAATACTTCTAACACAGAGACCAGCCATTATCATTTAAAAACTCAACATTTGCCAGGAGATACTGTACATGTAGTCATTACAACTTAAAAGAATGAATCCTGCCAGCCATTGCTAGCCTAAAGATATGTAAATCCTTTCAGTTTTAGGTCAGTCTGCTCCTCTAACAAAGATAAGAGTGACTTGCAAAGCACCTAATCAGAAACTACAGACACTACTGACCTTGCAGCCTCAGACATTTTGAAGCCTGTGCTATTAGTTTTGTTTTAACACAGATCTCGAGATCTGGATAAAGTGTCCTTTAGGTGAATGTTGCTTATTATACACTAAAATGATTATGTAGCCAGTATGCAAATGTGTAACTGATTGGCTCCTTAGGACTGCCCTGAATGTGATAAGATCTTGTATATAATGGCTGTTACTTTTCCTTCTGGTGCGTTGGCTTCATTCCAGCATCCAGGCTTGCGCAACCCTGTACTAAACAATATCTCGTCTCTGTGTGCTAAATTTGGCTCATTTAATTGCACGCTGGGTAACAAAACCCTGTTTTTGGGACAACATACAATGTTCTTCCCATCCCACCCGGCCCCCTGTGAAAGTGGAGATTGCTCCAGTAACTCGGGCTTCTGTTCTCTTTTGTGGTCAATTAAATGTATACACGTACATACAATTTAATACAATCTTTTGGAAAATTAAGTCTTAAAAAAGACTTTTGTTCTAGTACAGAAAGGGTTCTCCTTTTTTTTTTTGCCAAACCGGACGGGTAACTCCCACAACCTTATTTCTGTGCGTTAGCAGGGGAGCTTTCATGGAAAGAAAAATCTGCACAGAGCTGGTAATAGGACACAGGAATAAAACAAGCTGTGCTTACATTAGGCTGCAGTCTGGGGTGCATGGAAAGAGCTATATACAAAAGTGTAAAAACGAAAACCATATGCACTGTTTTACACATCTCTCCAGAAACCCTCAACTAGCACTATATGCCGTGTTATTAATGCAGAATTCTGCTGTTGGGAAAAAGTCAAACTGAAAAAGGGGGAAAGAAATAACAGAAAGAAAGAAAAAGGCTTTAACTTCACTATTAAATAAACCTTTTCTTGACCCTAAAACTAAAGTAATTACCCCAATCAATAAGCCTTTTGTACAAGCTCTGTCAGATCAAGAGAACTTGCCTGCCTGCAAACAACACACTGACAAGCAAGTTCAAGGCTACCAGCCCATGTAAGTACAGATGCAGGCAAAGCTGTTCAAAAAAGACAAATCTACCTTCATTTTTCTACCGCTTCAAAGCATGATCGAAACCAGACAACATCTGGATCATTAAAGACATTCAGACACCGAACTTCTACTGAGATAAGTACTTATTGGCATCCAAGCAATCTTTACAAACATGGCTTAATTTCTTCTTTCGTACGACAATATAAATGAATGTTTGTATCTGCTTATTTATTGTTCTCTACAAATTATCACTTGTAATTGTAAGATCTATTGAAAGAGAAGTGTACATACACAAAACAAAATAGCAATTAAAAAAAGCTCAAGTGTAATATTTAATACATTATTTCACCTTTGCTTTAAAGTTAAGCCAGCTTTGCCCACTGTAATTTTCTACTACTAGCTTTTACTCATCAATGAAGAGATACACTCTATATGGTAAGAGCAGCTGTGGAAGTTTTTATAGCCAAATACCTGACCTTTACAGACTTATTGTTTAATTATCTTTGAGATGTGTCCCCAATTTCTCCTTTATTAGAGATGCCTTAAGCTTTCAACAGAAAAATCCTGAAATAATGATTTTGCCTGTAATTATGGCTTGGGAAGCAGGGTTATTATGTAAGAATTGTTTCAGACACTTGCAGAGAGAAGAAAGGTCACCACAAATAACATCTACATTTGAAACAATTGGTCTGACTTCAAGTCTGCAGCTCAGCAGAAGTCGGCAGAAAGCTGCAAGGTAACATTTAGAGAACAGTGCGCTATAGGATCATGGACATTGCTGACTGAAGCTGAAGGGGATTTAAGAACCAGGAGCAATGTTTGATCTGTTGGGAGTCATCTGAAAGGGCAGACAGGGAGATAAACTTCAACACTGGGACACGCTCATCGCCTTGGCTCACATCACTGGGAAATGAGGCTGATCACCAGTTCTGGGCAAAAAGCCGAAAAGATTAAGGGGGCATTGATAAAGCTATTGCTGACTTCCAGGGGCTGAAGTTTTTAGGGTAGTATCACTATTAATCTAAAAACATCATCACTGTTTTACCAAGAATTGTCAACGAAAATCTCTGGCCACGGGGAGTGCAAACCAACGTGAAAAATTTCACCTTGTCACAGCCCTCTTTCCATTTCCAGACCCAGGCGCAGGCTGTATTTGCTTTTTTATTAAGCCCTATAAAGCAAACAGATTAGATTTACACACAGGCTGGATGAAAAAGTGAAATCTCATCGAGCACACAACTGCACCTGCTTGTAGAGGGGAATTCTTGCAGCTCATAGAAAGCTCAAGCAGAGGGAGTTTGCTGCACATTTCCATCTCCCCAGGTGATGCCTCCCCTATCAGCTGGGCTGGATTGACCCAGGAGGGAGATGGTAAAGTCCTGTCTTCTTGCCATCCTTATGCATGGATTAATTCAGCTTTCACCGATGGACCTTAGGTCCTGTGGCCAGTTGGATGTTTAGTAGAAGACACCTTGAACTTACTTTGTGGATAAATGCAAGTTTCCAATCAAACAGACCTGTCAACCTAATGACATCCATGAGACCAAATTCGGAAGGGGAAGCAAAAAAAAAACCCAACTAACACAGACTGACAGGGAATCATAAATTCCCTTTTTGCCTCCTGCTTGAATCAAGTGACTGTGTCTTTCCTAAATACTACCTGAGACCTACAAGCTTTACCAGAGAAGCTGCGTAAGAGCTGAACGCAGGAACCAACGCATCAAAAAAAGAGGTGGTGGCAACAATTAGCTTGGAGAAGAGGAGACTGAGGGGTGACCTCATTAATGTTTACAAATATATAAAGGGTGAGTGTCAGGAGGATGGAGCCAGGCTCTTCTCGGGGACAACCAATGATAGGACAAGGAGTAATGGGTTCAAACTGGAACACAGGAGGTTCCACTTAAATTTGAGAAGAAACTTCTTCCCAGAGAGGGTGCCAGAGCCTGGCCCAGGCTGCCCAGGGAGGTTGTGGAGTCTCCTTCTCTGCAGACATTCCAACCCGCCTGGACACCTTCCTGTGTAACCTCATCTGGGCGTTCCTGCTCCGGCGGGGGGATTGGACTGAATGAGCTTTCCAGGTCCCTTCCAATCCCTGACATTCTGTGATTCTGTGAACAAGAGGGTAATCAAAAAAGGCACCGACCATCTGATCGAGTGTCTGTCATTAAGGGCTTGTAATGGGACACAGAGAGCTGAAGGCAAAAACCTATTTGCAGAGCATGCAAAGCTCTGCTCTTATTTTGCAGGAGAGAGATCAATAACGTCAAAAATGAAGTTGTAATTTTCCTCCCTGCCATGTTCTCATATGCTGCTGTATTGCTTCTTCTGTGCAGAGCAAGGAAAAGGTTGTGAGTCTGGGAAGGAACAGGCTACTAATGAATTACCAGCAGAAGGTTACCACAAGGTGAAAGTGCTCAGAAATCCCTCTGTGAAACAGGACAAGGGCTAAGTTGACCATACTCATGCAATAGCTAAGAGCAACACTTGTAGCAACTCAGCACTTTCATAGAGCATCTGGAGTCCCATAAACAGTTAAAAGGGTCCTGATTCAGCGAAGCACTCGCTAAACTTTCATCCTCTTTTGTTGGGTATAGCCCAAGAAGCTCAGAAAAGGTCACTGGGATATTAAAATCACTTTTTCTCATTCAGGGACCTGAAGATCTAGTTGTACATGGGGGAGTTCTAAGTCAAGTAACTCAGGCATTAAGGAGGTAAAAGAAAGTGTAAGCCAGAAGAGATCGCACCCCCTGTTAGTCTGCACACTCTTCTGACTCCTCAGTATTTACATTAAACAAATTTAGACTTTTCCAGACATTAGCAAAACAAGTGTAAATAATGTGAATGGCTTCAAGACTGTAAGAGGATCACACTTCTGCATCCTCTCTGAATTGGAAGTTAAAAGAGTTTAAGTTATCCTACACAAAGGCAGTAAAAAGGGAAGCAAATCTGAGTTACTCAGGCTCTTCCTTTCCCAAGAACAAGCTAAACACAAAGGCATTTTCACTCACAGCTAAGGCAGAGTCATTCTTGCCACCTCTAACCCAAGGAGGGTTCCCAGTCCCACACTTGCACCTGTGCCCTGTAATTTCTTCTCTCTAAGCTCAGTCCTACCATGAAGTTCTCCTCTTTTGTCCCCTTCTCATGTGTGAACTGCTGTTCTGGGGACTGTACAGGGGTGAGTTATATTTTTGGGTATTGCAGTCAGGGAGCTTGCCTTTTGCTGTATATTGCAAAGTGCTGTAGGTGCTGGCAGTCCCTTATAAATAACACAACCAGCTCACTTTGCACTTTGATGGAGGAAAACTGCTCACAGTAGCCATAGAATCATTTTGGTTGGAAGAGACCCTCAAGATCATAGAGTCCAACCATTAACTCAACAGTCTCACTACCCCATGTCCCTAAGAACCTCATCTCTGTGTCTGTCCAACCCCTCCAGGGATGGTGACTCCAGCACTGCCCTGGGCAGCCTGTCCCAATGCCCGACAGCCCTTTGGGGAAGAAATTGTTCCCAAGATCCAACCTCAACCTCCCCTGGCGCAACTTGAGGCCGTCTCCTCTGCTCCTGTTGCTTGTTCCTGGGGAGCAGAGCCCGACCCCCCCTGGCTCCAAGCTCCTTTCAGGCAGTTCAGAGATCAGAAGGTCTCCCCTCAGCTCCTGTTCTCCAGCTGAACCCCCCAGGTCCCTCAGCCGCTCCCATCACACTTGTGCTCCAGCCCCTTCCCCAGCTCCGTTCCCTTTTCTCAACTTGCTCCAGCACCTCACACCTTTCTTGGTGTGAGGGACCCAAAACTGACTGCGGTATTTTAGGTGCAGCCTCACCAGTGCCAAGTATAATTTTCTTTAGGGATAGCAGAGAGGGCAGGAGGAACAATGGTCATTGTCTTAAGTGTTGTCTGTTGCAGAAGATAAAAGTGAGATAAAACCTTGCATCCTATTATGGCTGTTCTCCATGTGATTCCTGTTGCTTGTTGGGTGATGTCCTGGTAAACAGAGACGATCTTGTCTCACCAACAGCTGCCTTGGCTTTGCTTTTGGATTTCTCAGTGGCCCTGCACAGCCCGGCTTGCCTGAGCTCAGCACTAACAGCTGCTGGAAGACACTTTCTGACTCTGTAGAAGCTGTTTTCAGGCTCTCAGATGTTTCTTGCTTCCATCAAGCAGATTTTTGGCCAACATCTCTGTCTCAGATGTGCTGATTCCAGCTGATTCCTCAGCCTACTATTTTGCTCCATCTATACAAGATTGCTCTGAATAAATTACCATTCTCAGGCAGAGGTGAATCCACAAGGTGCTTTTCAGAGACGTGTTTCTATTAGAAATTTCACAAAGTGCCAGCAATGTCATTTACAAAAAGGTTAATTTATTATTGAAAGACCTTGATTGTCCATTCCTTTATAATGTCTTGCATCGTAATTCAGAGGAATGGGATATAAAAATGCTATTAAAAGATGAAAAGTTTCCTAGAATGATCTTTCTTTCCCTCCACCTGAACTGCCTGTATTATGCACAAGTATAAGCTCTGACAGGCATTAGGATGCTGTATTCTCCCCAGGTTTACATGCAGTGGCATGTAGCGGGCACATTTTTTATATCACCCAACTCTTTAGTGATGATGATTCACTATCCTTTTAGAAAACTGTCATCTCCTGCCCTCAAAATCAGTGCTAATGTTCCTGAGTGGATTTAGTTATAGCTACATCGGATTCTAAAACCGTGTGATGGACAGCCTCACAATTTATGAAGTTAACTGTATGTTATCAAACTGGGAATACAGATGCTTTTTTCCATTTTTTTTTCTGCTTTTTTTTTCTAGAATAATAGAAGCTACATCATTCCAGACAAGCACTGCACAGTAATTGCAGTTGATATTGTCATGCAGAGCCTGCAATGATTTTACTGGCTCTGAAAAGTTCAGTCTGTTGGAACTTAGGAGATATACATGGAAAATCAGCCCTCTTTGCATTCAACGTGTTTATTGCTGATGTGAAAGCTCCAATCCTTTACTCAGATGAGTCCGCACTCACGGGTGAGGTTTGCCAGAAGAAATAACTGCACAGTTTGGCTTTATGAACTTACCATCATGATCTGCAGGGCTCTGCAGAGGGATCTGGATAGACTGAAAACATGGGCCCATTCCAATGGGATGAAGTTCAACAAGGCCAAGTGCCGGGTCCTGCACTTTGGCCACAACAACCCCCTGCAGTGCTACAGAGTGGCTGGAGAGCAGTCAGGCAGAAAGGGACCTGGGGGGACTAATGGACAGGAAGCTCAACATGAGCCAACAGTGTGCCCAGGTGGCCAAGAAGGCCAATGGTATCCTGTCCTGTATCAAAAATAGCGTGGTCAGCAGGACAAGGGCAGTGATCCTTCCCCTGTACTCTGCATTGGTGAGGCCACACCTGCAGTATTGTGTTCAGTTCTGGGCCCCTCAGTTCAGGAAAGACATCGAAGTGCTGGAGCGGGTCCAGAGAAGAGCAACAAGACTGGTGAAGGGACTTGAGCACAAGCCCTATGGGGAGAGGCTGAGGGAGCTGGGCTTGTTTAGTCTGGAGAAGAGGAGGCTTAGAGGTGAGCTCAGCACTCTCTGGACCTACCTGAAGGGCAGTTCTAGCCAGGTGGGGATTGGTCTCTTCTCCCAGGCAGTCAGCAATAGGACAAGTGGGCATGGGCTTCAACTCTGCCAGGGGAAATTTAGGCTGGATATTAGAAAGAAATTCTTTACGGAAAGGGTGGTCAGGCATTGGAATGGCTGCCCAGGGAGGTGCTGGACTCAACGGCCCTGGAGGCTTTTAAACTGGGATTGGACATGGCACTTAGTGCCATGATCTAGTCAACGGACTGGAGTTGGACCAAGGGTTGGACTTGATGATCACTGAGGTCTTTTCCAACCCAGACGATTCTGTGATTCTGTGATTGCCATTATCCATTTTGTGTTTCCTACTATTACTCATGATTATTAATTAATGCTTAATGCATTTTCCCAGCAGTACCACCACCTCTCTGGGGAAATGTCACGTTTTGCATGGTGAGCAGCTGAAGATAAGCCTGGGCTGGGTCGGAATTTACACATCAATCAGAATTCTGGAGTTCCAGGTTGCTGGTCGTCTTCTCAGATCACCAGATCCTACTTCATCCTGCATCACAGTTGTACTTTTCAAACGCACTCTCACTGCAATCCCTATGTCAGCGCAATAATAAAGGCGGGTTTTTCTCCGTGTTGCCACCACAGAAATCAAATTAAATGGCAGCCTGCCTCTGAAAGTCAACACAACTCCTCTGGAGGTTCCTCACCCCACACAGATAGATCTAAGGCTGCCGTCACGTGTGACCTGATTTATTTGTTTGGCATTGCAATTTTACACCCTGGTTCATAAACACTGTGTCAGGTTGCTGTATCCTCTTTACCCTGGCACCGAGGAAAATTATAACACCACAGTACTACAGTATTTATAGGCTTAAAACCCAGCAGTCGTGTCTTGCCAGACCTCATGAATACACTAGAAAGGTTCTGAAGCATTACAGTACATTTATTCAGATTTTTATTTTTTTTTTTTAAACAAGCTGCTGAAATCTAGACTAACAAGAAAGGTACCGACTTGACAAGTCTATTACATTTTTTAGAGTACTTAGAAAAATGCTGCACTTCTCTGGCCAAATTCTAGGCAAGAAGCCACATCTTCCTATCTAAAATTTTTGCTTATCTCAAGTGCGTTTCAAAGTGTGTAGCTTGTACTTAAACAGTTTTTCCTGTACACTAGAGATAAGTGTTGATATACAGCTGCCAGTGGGCAAAGTGATCCCCGCACACGGAGCAAAGCTCTCTTGTATAACAAAAGAAAACATCCTTGCATTGAAACACAGAATGATTCAAGGTCAACAGGGGATATATGGAATATATCACAGAATCACAGAATCACAGAATGTCAGGGATTGGAAGGATTCAGTCCAATCCCCCTGCCGGAGCAGGAACACCCAGATGAGGTTACACAGGAAGGTGTCCAGGCGGGTTGGAATGTCTGCACAGAAGGAGACTCCACAACCTCCCTGGGCAGCCTGGGCCAGGCTCTGGCACCCTCACCATGAAGAAGTTTCTTCTCAAATTTAAGTGGAACTTCTTGTGTTCCAGTTTGAATCCATTATCCCTTGTCCTATCACTGGTTGTCACCGAGAAGAGCCTGGCTCCATCCTCCTGACACTCCCCCTTTCCATATTGATCCCCATGAATGAGTCACCCCTCAATCTCCTCTTCTCCAGCTCCAGAGCCCCAGCTCCCTCAGCCATTCCTCACACAGGAGATGCTCCACTCCCTTCAGCATCTTTGTTGCCCTGCGCTGGACTCTCTCCAGCAGTTCCCTGTCCTGCTGGAACTGAGGGGCCACAACTGGACAGAATATTCCAGGTGTGGTCTCACCAGGGCAGAGCAGAGGGGCAGGAGAACCTCTCTGACCTACTGACCACCCGCCTTCTAATCCACCCAAGGATATTCCCCAACTTATACTGGAACCTGGGGTTGTTCCTGCCCAGATCCAAGACTCTACACTTGCCCTTGTTCTATTTCATTAAATTTTTCCCATACCAACTCTCCAGCCTGTCCAGGTCTCTGATGGCAGCACAGCCTCTGGTGTGTCAGCCACTCCTCCCAGCTTGGTGTCACCAGCAAACTTGCTGACAGTCACTCTATTCCCTCATCCAAGTTGTTGATGAATATATTGAATAATACCGGCCCCAGTACTGACCCCTGAGGCACTGCACTAGATACAGGTATCATGGACTATATATCATGGACTGTTCTGTTTATCATGTGGTCATGAAGGTACATAAACAAAAAAAACAGGATTGCCTTAAAGACAATCTGACATGCTTCTCCCACACACCACTCCCCTACTGTCCAAAGGCAAATTAAGAATGTTTTCTTTCTTATTTTTTTTCTTTGCCTACGTATGTGCCATGAGGCCAAAAGAAATGTCTGTCTACTACACTTAGCATCACTTTGGAAACAAGAACAACTAGTGACTGCTTTAAAAATGTTTTCTGCTCTGAAAGCCTTACTGATTTTCCTGTGATGGGATACTTTAAATGGAAGAAATCCTTAGACAAGGAAAAAAGTCCCTTTCATCGAATACCTGGAGGTTCTTCTGGGCAGAAGGTGGCCAGTGTAAGCAAAAACTTAAACTGCTAAACTTTACTAAATGGAAGTAAATCCACATTCTATACAGCAAGACTTCAATTTCCCAAGCTAACATGCAGCTATTTCTGGTGTTGCTTAATGGCGAGCAGGACTGAACATCTGCATTTCCAGGTTTTAAATTTAACACAAGAGTATTATAGCAGTGTTTCCACTTCTGCATTAGATAAAATTTAGCGCTAAAATGGAATATTTGGATCTTAATGACTTCGCTTTAATAAGACTTAAACTTTTAATTAACCTGCCAAGACAAATTACAGCCCATAGCTCTTAGGTAACTATTGCAGACAGCTGAGAATCAACACCAATGCCTCTTCTGGGAGAGGGATTAATGGAAGCTTTGGAATAAATCTGCTTTTTTCAGCAAAGAAAAGAAGCCCATTAAACAATCACTGTGGCTAGAAGAAAGCTGAGTGCTAGTTATATGGAGCAATCTTTAAATCACAACCAAATGAATTTGAGCACGTGAATGGTTTCAGCAGATCAGTCAAATTTAAAACTAAATATTATTGAATCTGCGACAGATTCTGATATTTACAGGGTGAAGGAAGAATACTCGGTGTGCTGGACTGTCAAGCAGCCCACAGGCAGCATCTTTTCCTTCTTGGACAGCAACAAGTCGGTGCCTGTGCACAGAACTGGCAGGGCACTCTACTGCCAGAGAAGCTGAAAGGCCTTTTAAATTAATTTGTTCTTAAGAAATCTCAGCTTCTTTCTGTTAGCAAGAAGAAACAGAGATTCCTGTTATTGTGGTTCCTCCTCCTAAGCCTTGCAGTGCTCTTTATTGGTGTTTTAACCCCGGTTCTCTGCCTGAACTCCAACTTGAGTAATTTTGATGGTGCTCAAAGGCAGGACTGCCACAGAAAAGTGTTGCATGGTGCTGCTTCAATCATTCCTGTTCCAGAAAGAGAAAAAAACCCCAACCAACCAAAAAAACTAAATAAAAATAAGATCAAGGGAAGAAAATAAAGCAGAGAATGTTAAGCTTGTTATCCATCTTTGGCCCCGGGTAGAATCTTGTTAAGGATATAGTTACTGAAAAGGCTTACAAAATACTTAGGAGATATGTAGGGCCCAACAATATTCAGCTCATTGCTATATACAATCCCTTACAAACATTCTCTCATTTGAGTACGTGCATTAATACTTGGCCTCAAGGCATATTTAGGAGTTCAAGAATAATCCAGGAAATCCTTACCAATAGCAGTCGTAAGAAAAGAAACCACTTCCGACTCCTTGCCGTCATTGTAGAAGGCCAGATGCCATATTCCTGAATCTAAATACTGGATGAAGCCCGTCTCGTGGCTGGACAAGGGCACGAAAGCTCTGTGTTGCCGCTGAGGTCCTTCTAAGCTTCTCGCCTCCTGCGTCAGTAGACGTCTTCCATCAAGGAGCTCGACAAAGTCAAACTGCAACACAAAAAAGAGTGATGTCTGTGCATATTTCAGGCTTCCTCGAGCTTAGTCTCTCGCTCCAGGTCTACAGAAGCATCATAAACAGGATTTTCTCTGGTAATTCAAGTACGTTCCTGGACCACCTGCAAGCAATCATTTTGGAAATAGCTAGGATATGAATGTATTTCTCTGTAATTACATGAATCAAGAAATCATCTTTATTTAGAACGCGACTTGGGGCATATTGACCCTGCTGATGTGTTCTCATTCTGCAGAAATGAGAAAAACATGAGGTAGGTCCAGGGACCATGACTAAATTGCACCATAAGCATGATGATAAGAAGCTGATTTGTTAGCTTCTTTGTGTCTTGGCTAATAAGGAAAATAGAGAGAAAAACATATCTAGCCTAACCGGGTTGTTTGCCAGAGTTGCTACAGGTCACCAAGGAAAAGATAAGAGGCATCTGAAAGTAAATTCTGGTAGAGGTTTTGCAGAAGTATTTTGCTTAGCCAGCAAGGATTTTATCTGAAAGCAATAGCAAAAAGTGGTTAAAAGATCAGAGAAGATAAAGATCAAAAAGAAATTAAGCAATTTATAAAAGTCCTATTTAGGAGGGTGCTTTTGGAAGTTTTCCTCAAAAGGACATATTTATTTATTGCCAGGGTAACTTCCGCTGAACAATTGCTTTGATTTTGCTACTAGTATTGCAACTGCCTATGGTTCCCTCTTTAAATAACTTTACACTGACTTTCTACGATAATTGTATTTTGTCTGGTAATATATTAATGGGAAGAGCCAGATAAAGCCAAGCAGACATCACAAATGTTAAGTGAACCTTATCTAATCTGACTTTTATTGTGTGTTTAAGTGAACTGGACACCTTGGGAGCGGAATCCAGCAGCTGGGGCACTGCCCAGATTTTCCATTCCCTGACTCATTTGGCTTTGCTTCTCTAATCCAGTTGGTCAAATAAGCTCGTAGTTTTTGGCAGGAAGGAGGAAAACAGGCAGAAATAGCAACAACACTTATTTTTGTACCCGTAAATGCTGCTGCACTGAATGGTTGCTGAGTGTTGGCTGAGTGTGGCAACAATATTTAGGCTTCTTATCCCTTTTGACTTTACTGTAACAAACTTCTTTTATATTATTGTCTGGTACGGTCTTCAAAGTCAACCAAGATAAGGACCTGATGACAAGTTCTTTTCCTCTGCAGTCATTGCTAAGTTAAAAAAAATCAAAAGTGTTTATTCCCAACAATGTTTTGAGAAATAAGCTATATATGATGTAGCTTGCACATGAAATGATGAAATTTTTCCATAGAGTATTTTAATTACTGTATTTGTAATTATCTATTTACAAGAAATAAGCTTTAAGCCTTGCTTTTTTTCCATATTTAAGTATATATATTTCCCCAACTTGGTGCTGAAGAGTCTTTTGAGAATGTAAAAGCTGGCACACCTGCAAAGGTCATTCCTTTGGGCATCTATCCAAGTCCATAGAATCATAGAATGTCCTGAGCTGGAAGGGACCCACAAGGATCATCGAGTCCAACTCCTGTCCCTGCACAGGACAACCCCACAGTTCACACCAGGTGTCTGAGGGCTTTAGCTTTGTCAAAGACAAAAGACATTTAAAAAAAATGCAATGTAAATACAAAGTATAAAAATATATAGAGCAAAAACATAAAATAAAAAAATGTCATATAAACTCTAAAAATATATAAGTAAAAAATACAAGTTTCTGTTCTGAAAAGATACGATGATTTAGTGATTTTCAGTTAATGATGATACTAGTGAGAGGTTGGTTTGAACGACAGTGTGTGAGCCAGGTATCTGCAGACCCTCTGAGGATGAGCTCTTGTCCAGGCTGATTCCCCATGGGCTCTCAGCACGGCCATGACTGACAGCTGAGAAGGACAGAGGATGTCACAGGGTTGTTTGGTTGCTGGGAATGTCTCAAAGGGGTTGAGTCTGACCAAGGAACACATTGGCCAGGTCTAAAGAACAAGTTCAAACCAGTAAAAGAAAAACCTGTGTATTTCCATTTCTATTTTGGGGCATGATGGGACAGATTGAGTAGATCTTGGAAAGGCACAGGTACGTGTAGACACCACTGCTAAAGTCCATCTCAGTTTGAATTAGTTTTCTAGAATCACTGGATTGCAATTAAAGAAACAGACAGTTCTAGAATGCAATCTGCCTCATCCTAAAGTTGATATCTAAGAAATGTCCTGTGGATTGTGCCCTAAGGACATCCATAAGGCCACCAGCATCCTGACATGCATCAGCACTGGTGTGGCCAGCAGGCCCAGGGCAGTGACCGTCCCTGTGCTGGGACCTGGGGAGGCCAAACCTCGAATCCTGGGGGCAGTTTTGGGCCCCTCACACCAAGAAAGGCCTTGAGGTGCTGGAGCAAGTTGAGAGAAGGGAACGGAGCTGGTGAGGGGCTGGAGCACAAGTGTGATGGGAGCGGCTGAGGGTCCTGGGGGGTTCAGCTGGAGAACAGGAGCTGAGGGGAGACCTTCTGATCTCTGAACTGCCTGAAAGGAGCTTGGAGCCAGGGGGGGTTGGGCTCTGCTCCCCAGGAACAAGCGCCAGGACCAGAGGAAACAGCCTCAAGTTGCGCCAGGGGAGGTTGAGGTTGGATGTGGGGAACAATTTCTTCCCCAAAGGGCTGTGGGGCATTGGAACAGGCTGCCCAGGGCAGTGCTGGAGTCACCATCCCTGAAGGGGTTGGACAGACACAGAGATGAGGTTCTTAGGGACATGGGTTAGTACCAGAGTTGGGTTAATGTTTGGACTTGATGATCTTGAGCAATCAAGATGATTCTATGATTTCTTGCTCCATACTACATATTAAAGCTTAGTGACATGAAAACAACTTCAAGGCACCCAGCTATGCTGAGCTCCTGTTTTTATGGTCCAATCTGGGTTGGGTTTATTTGGGCTTTCCTGCCAAAAGTGAAAGTTTATTTTTTATAAATGTTTGCAAGATGCTGCTGTGGATGTTGATGACTTTGCAAAATTACTAGTTACTATTTGTAAATATTAATTGAACCACAAACGGACTGCGCTTTATTGCAATCTGATACATTCAGAGATTTTTAATATGCAGTTAAAGTTATTGCAAGCAAGGAAATGGTAGATAAAATACCATGTTAATAAATTGAAATTGTACAAATGGAAAAATACCTCCCACAGGCTGTGATGGCCAATCCCTGAAATTTATGATTTAACAAAATTTGGCCTAGGTTAAAACGAGTTTAAAAAATGATTTGATCTAGAAAGATAAAATCTAATAGACCATAATAAAATTCTGTAACTTTTATTATTATTTGTTGAGATGAATGAAAAGAAATACCTTTAGCTAACAGCGAACTATGTTACGCTCCTGCAGGCTCTGTTTCTACCACTAAAGAAATGTGGAGCTTACACTTTCTTCTTTCTTATTAGTGTCCATGGTTGTTGGCAGCCTCGACTATAAGGCCGATCACCCCAGGCAGAGAAAGTTTAACAAAGAGAATCTGGAGTAGTTTGTTCTTCTAGGATGGATAAAAATGACTTTTAGCATTTTACCAGATTTGGGAATATCCACTAAGGGTTGACAGCTTTGGGATCAATGCAAAGATCCCAAAAGATTTTAGACTACATTAAGGGCCATACTACAGAAGGTGCTTTATCTATACAGAATAAATATCTAATTATCTAACAGAGAAGAAAACCTGAGTGTCAGCTAGAATTTTACTCCTGCCATCAACTAGATAGGCTGGGGAAAAATAATTGATCCTGTTTTAAGTCCTTCTGGGTGAGACTGTATCACTACTCTAAGCAAACATTTTACCAAAGCCTTATTTATGAAAATCCTTATAAAATTTGGACATATAAACCTCATTGGGTAGATTTATGTTATGCAGCAGATACTCTGGATTATGCAAAAGAAAAGATTTGTATATATATATTATATATTAACTATGAGAGACAAGTTTGACATTTCAACACAGAAAACAGGTTACCTATTTAATGACTCCTGAGACAAACTATGGTGAGATTAAATGCTACGGATTAAACATCATATAAAAATATATCAAAGGAGAACATTGTTTTAATTGACAGCGGGTTTATAAAATAATAAATCTAGGAAAATGGATCGTTTCCAAACTAAATTGAATATTAACAAGTAATATATAAATATTATTTCAATATCTGCAGTTTCATTATTTCTTCAGAATAGGGTAGGCTTTAGGATCTGTTTCTGTTAGTGTACCGTGTTTTTATTGTTTGAATAAAAAAGTATCTCTGGTCATTTTAGGTGATGTTTTGGTCCAGATGATGATGTTTTTTAATATATATTGGGTAGCTCTCAATTAGTGGCAAGACAAAACCCAACATTTAAAAGGACTCTGAGCAAGTGTATCACCTCCTCCAGTATGTAATAATGACAAACACATGCCACATCCCACATTTAACGCCTCATTCTCAGCTGAGGCTTCAGCTGACACAGAACCACATTGTTTTAAATGGGAAAGGTCCTGACACTGACAAGTCACTTTGAATATCCCAGGAAAAATTACGTTAAAAGAAAAAACAGCAGCAATGGTGAAGCCAGTGTGGGCTTCTTAATTACTTAAAAGATTATTATGGTTGGGTGTAGTGGCCTGCTACATTGAAAGATTTTGCTTTAAGTTCAATAGGCTTGAGGTTTAGGTGTTAAATTTTATATTTATTCTTTAAGCAATTGTCACGGAGGCACCCCAAGGTTAGTTTAAGGGACAACAGGGTCCAAAACAACTTTTATTAAACCGGTGAGAAAAAGGGTTTTAGCACTCCAAAAGTGACTTGAATACAGGTTCGGATATCAGTTGAGGAAAATTATTAAGGGGCAGCAACTAATAATTCAGGCGGTCCACAGTGTGCATACATGTGGCATCACCAAAACAATGCCGGAGCCGGCCCTGAGTCCGGGAAGAGTCCACACTTGCCTGAACACGGTGTGGGATTATTTTAATGGGATACACGTACTCGTAGTGAGTACGGAAAGTGTACACTCACGATACTGCGAGGGTAAATTTATAATACACTCGCAAACCTGCAAGGAGAAATACACGTGCAAATGTGAACGGAATATTACACGTGCTTATGTGGAAGCACGGGAAGAAAATACACTCGTGATTGTGCGAGGAAATAATCTATACACGTGCTCGTATTGAGCACGGAAAGTTACATGTGCAAATGTGCACGGAAAGTAGATACAATCCTGCGAGGATTAATTTTACATGTGCTTGTATTAAGCACGGAAAGTACGTGTGCATATGTGCACGGAGAGTATAAATATACTCTCAGTCCTGCGAGAAGTTTTACTCACACCCGTGGCGGCGAGGCAAGCGGAGTCTCCATCCCGGGGGGTCTCTCGGTGGCAGCATCTCGCTCGTGCTCCGAGAGACCCGCAACAATGGGCGGAGTCTCGACGAGAATCCCGTTCTTATGGCTGATCAGATCTGACTGTAGGCATTCCAGAAGCTTCTCTGCACCCCCACACTGGCTGTGGGTGCCCCTGAAGCCTCCAAACATCCCCCACACTGGCTGTGGGTGCCCAGCGGCTCCATGGCGCCTCTGTGCTCCCTTCTCCTAACGGCCCTGGCCAGGGTGCTCTGGGGCCAAACAAAAGAAGCTGTTAGCCTCAACCAGCAGAGAGAGAGGGAGATGGGTCTACTCCATCCATGATGAAGGAGGGAGGGAGAGAGAGGGGGGTTTGCATCCTGCCACAGCAATTGAAACTGTTCATGTAGTAACTCCTGTTCCATAACGGAAATTAATAATGAAAACAAACAAGTAAAATTGGAGTTTATACAGAATTCCGATCTACAGTTAGTATTATGTGACCATGACTTGAGTTTTTTATTTAAATAAAATAGGAGTTTGAAGTTTTAAACGTCTGAATCTCCCCATAAAAAGAGACTGATTAAAAATGGGCAATAACAGCACTACTGTGTCACTGAATTTACGACCTGCTGATCCTATTGAAGTATTTTAATTCTGTAGAAAAGTAGGCAGAGAAAGTGTAGATTTATGACACCTCATCGAGATAAATAGGTTGCAGGTGTGTTAATATGTAGAAAATACCATATTACCCGGAAAGATTGTAATAAATATATTTGCTTGCTTGAAAAGAAAACAAAGGCAGGGTGTTTCTATAAATCCCAAATAGTCGTGTTGGTTGTTCAGCTTTTCAGTTAATAATGGAGGGCGTGGGTAATGTACAACATTAATATAATCCTGGTAATACTTTGATAACTAGTGGGAGTAAGATGTTTACATTGCCAATGAGAGTTATGTCTGGATATATTAATCAATCTGGTTGAAAGCAGCTTAGAAAATGAAGTGGAAAGTAGAGAAAATAATGTATAAAATCCTTATTTAAGGGGATGGTTCTCCAGAGATTGTCCCAGAAAGCGATTTCTTGCCACAGCTTTTGCCAAGGTGTCTCAAGAAAAGCAACTGTTTTCATTTTAGTCCTACGGAATGAAAACTATATCTTGATTTCTGCTTAAGTAAGCTTTATGTAAAAACTTGATTTTGTTTGGTTGTATTGGGCCATGACCAATCTCAGTCCAATCTGATAGCCAACATGCAAATGTGAAGCGTTGGCACAAGGTTTATACAGCACAGAAGGTGACTGTGAATCTTGCTCCCATAGGACTGAGGGACTGAGGTCTTGCTGCTCTCACCATGAGAGGGGAGAGGCAGAGGCTGGAAGAGGGAGACAGACCTGAGATATAGAGGACAACGCTTAAGAGAGGGTTTTTTCTGATATAGTATTCTGTATCTAGTGCAGTGCCTCAGGGGTCAGTGCTGGGGCCTGTATTATTCAATATATTCATCAATGATTTAGATGAGGGAATAGAGTGACTGTCAGCAAGTTTGCTGATGACACCAAGCTGGGAGGAATGGCTGACATGCCAGAGGCTGTGCTGCCATCAGAGACCTGGACAGGCTGGAGAGTTGGGCAGGGAGAAATTTAATGAAATAGAACAAGGGCAAGTGTAGAGTCTTGTATCTGGGCAGGAACACCCCAGATTCCAGTATAAGTTGGGGAATGACCTGTTGGAGAGCAGTGTAGGGGAAAGGGACCTGGGAGTCCTGGTGGACAGGAGGATGAGCATGAGCCAGCACTGGGCCCTTGTGGCCAGGAAGGCCAGTGGTACCTGGGGTGTATTAGAAGGGGGGTGGTCAGTAGGTCAGAGAGGTTCTCTTGCCTCTCTACTCTGCCCTGGTGAGACCACACCGGGAATATTGTGTCCAGTTCTGGGCACCTCAGTTCCAGAAGGACAGGGAACTGCTGGAGAGAGTCCAGCGCAGGGCAATAAGGGAGTGGAGCATCTCCCGTGTGAGGAAAGGCTGAGGGAGCTGGGGCTCTGGAGCTGGAGAAGAGGAGACTGAGGGGTGACCTCATGAATGTTTACAGATATATAAAGAGTGAGTGTCAGGAGGATGGAGCCAGGCTCTTCTTGGTGACAACCAATGATAGGACAAGGGGTAATGGGTTCAATCTGGAACACAGGAGGTTCCACATAAATATGAAAAGAAACTACTTCTCAGTGAAGGTGGCAGAGCCTGGCCCAGGCTGCCCAGGGAGGTTGTGGAGTCTCCTTCTCTGCAGACATTCCAACCCGCCTGGACACCTTCCTGTGTAACCTCATCTGGGTGTTCCTGCTCCATGGGGGGATTGCACTGGATGAGCTTTCCAGGTCCCTTCCAATCCCTGACATTCTGTGATTCTGTGATTCTGTGATAGTTTGAGCGTGGTTGCTGCTGCGAGGGGCACTGGATGGAGAAGGTGGCACCTCACATTTCCACGAGCAACCAGCTTATACCCTCAGCAACCACCAGCCCACAAAATCCTTTTCCTCCTCTGGCATTTTGCTGCCCACAGCCCAATGCATGTAAATATCTTATAATTGTAATGTGATTCTCTTTCTCTTTAACATCTTGCAAGGGTGCAACAAATTCTTGATAGAAATAGCTGAAATCATAAGAAACAATAAGAACATACAATTGAACACAGGTATTGTTTAATTGAGGTCCCCTTACCTGCGTATGTGATGGCGGGAGGCCTTTTCTGCCGTAGATGCCAACCAGAGCGGCCTTTCCTAAAGACACATTGAATTTCAGATGCACTGGGTGGTCGATGAACACCTGAGATCTCCAAAAGATACCAGGAGGGATCTTCTGTGTGGCTCGTCTGCCCACATCAATTTCTCCCGAGTCTATAAAACTGTCGTCTGGAAAGAAACTACTGGGCTTTCCTGCCAAAACACAGGAACAAAAATCTTGGATTAGCCTTAGATCTTAAAAGTAATCCAGTCATACCAGTATCTGCAATGTTGATCTTGAGAAACAGTCTATTAGTGTCCTGAGGTCTCCAGAGCACTTTGTGTAGCCGATCCATACGATTATGGGAATAAAACCAGCAGGGTTATTCCTGGCTTCAGTAACTGTTTTGTTTGAAAACACGAACGTGGGAAGAGCAACCTGGAGAAAAACGGCCTTTTGTTTAAATTATAACATCAAAGATTGTGTGATTACATTCTGAAGATAAGAATAAATCATCTGACATTATATCCCAAATGAATGTAAGTTCACGGATGGAGAAGTCATCATTAAATGAGCAAAGAGAAGTGTAGTAAGAGTGAGGTAGACATGTGTCACAGAATGGAATGGTAGTGAGGAGAACAGCGGCATGAACGATGCCTAAGTGGGGAAAGGAAAATGTTTCTCTATTAAATTAATTCTTGACATTTGTACAAGTATTTGAAATTTGTTCAACAGTCCAAAAAAAATTCTAAAGGAAAAAAAACGGAGTGAGAAAAACGAAGGAAATCATATCCTGTGCTTGGATAGTATGTACTAGGAAACATGAGATGTTTTAATGGGGTTTCAGTCCAGCTTTTGAAGCGACCACCAGGCTGGAGAGCAGCTGGATGGCAACTGGTATGCCCCGTAATGTCCCAGGGAGTCAGCGGGGAGTTCAGCATCCCTGGAAAACACACCTGAGAAATGCCAGGTTGGGAATTCACTCACTCACAGCCCTCGAAACTGGTGGCTGCTTCAAACAATGGGGACCCAAAGGCAGCCCAGGGAATGAGGGGCAGAATGGAAAAGCAAATCTCAGAATGTTGCATTTTGGGGCTTTGCTATAGGCAGTGGCCATGGCTTCAGCTGCTGGGCATGAAGCCGATGAAGAAAGCAACTGCTCAGCAAACAGCTTTTATTTAAAGACACTTCAAGTTCAAAAGTTTGCAGTAGTGTCATCTGGAAGATTCTGACTTTAGTAAGGAAAACATCATGTCACCAACAATTTTATTAATTGTAGAACTTCAAATAAATTAGTCATCTTTGTGCCATCACAGCGCACTACTCTGTGTTTCACAGATCAAGCAATTCTAACAAAACAAGAAGGAAACTTTAGGGAACAGACAATGTTTTGTAGGGAAATCACATTGTGAGGTGTTTTTGTTCCACAACCTACATTTGGGAAATGGGAAACAAAAATATCTCTTGCCACCCACCGTGAATTCAAGTGAAATAGTCTCGGAATTTAATTGCTATGTTGAAAAGGTGATTGGTAGAACCATCTTTCATTTTATTGGTTCAAATTATAATATTCTCTTTAATATTTTATAATATAAATTATAACATTTCCTTAAACTTCTCCATATACCATTCCAACATAAAGTCTCCAGGAGAAACAGATGTAAATTGTTAGCTGTCGGAAAATCCATATAGAAATTATGTGCCTATTAACTGTTAGCAAAATAAGTCTCTGAAGGTGTTTCTTTGTTCAATGGAGAATTAATATTTGTTTTTTTACTTATGGAAAATCTTTTAGCAGAACTTTTGGTTTGAATAAGACTAACCCCTGTTTTAAAGTGAGCAGCTGCTTAACTGCACTGTTGGAGTGGGACAGAAAGCCAAAGGTGTATACGTGTTCATATAAAAAAAACTACTGGCCATTTTATAAGATCTTCATTTATCTTTGTTCATCTCATTCAAATAAATACAGGGGGAAAATCTGCTGAGTTTTTCTCTATTTTAGTCAAAGTGTATATTAATAGAGATAGCCAGAAGCAGCTCAGGTAAATGGACATTCTTTCCATATAATTGGAAATGTACAACTGTACAATGAAAATCAACTAGCTTGAATCCAAAGGGGATTACTTTATCAACTGGGTTGCTAATATTTATTTGGCATACTAAAAATTACTTTTTGCACTGCCAGGATTAAAGGAAACAGTTCCCATGTCTTCGTGTAAAGTTTCTTATTCCGTTATTGTAAGATGAAAAGATTCAGAATTCTATTAAAAAAGAAAGAGCTAAACCATCACGTTTTTGTTCAAATGAAGGATATGTTTTTTCTGATTACTACTGACATGTTTTGTAGATTCTTAGAAATGTAGATGAAAACCTAAAGTATTTGATATGCACCCTGATTGTTCATTAATAAAGACTGTGCCTCAGAGTGACTCAGGGAAGGTGAGAATTTAACGTGATAGATGTTGCTATGCAAGAGACAGCCTGGAGAAAATGAGCCCGGGTCGTACACCACCTGTGCGGAGAGCAGCTCCTGCGACTGCAAAAGACAATTTCACAGAAATAATTGCTTGTACAGATAATTACAAAGTTGATGTGTCCTCTTGGTGGACAGTTGTATGTCTGAGAAGCTGTTTGTTTGAGGTGCCAGCGGTTGACGTTTGGTACAGGAGTCCAAATAATGGCTCTTTTCTCCAGGCTGAACTCGGTCCCTGAAATCCATCCATGTTTCATCCATTTGAGCTCACAATAAGATCAGGCTGTATGGACTGGATACTTCATAAAGAAAGTACAATAAGAAAGTCATTTCAGCTTCTAATCACAAATTAGGTTTTAATCAGAATATCTGACTCCTTAAAATTAACTTCAGGTCTGAATTCTTAATTGGGCTGTCAAGCGCTTTGCTCTTTCCACACGTTACCTTGAACTTTTTAGTTGCTGTAGCAACTATTCCTAATCTATTTGGATATCAAAATGAACTATTTCATTTCAGGCCTTGCCGAATCTGCTTGTTTATTTGACAGCAAGGTACCCTGACTGACCAAACCACTTGAGAATACACTTGCATTTCTCTAACTTCAATCACAGTTAATCACATGCTTAAATGTAAGCACGTGATTAAATGCTTTGCTAAACAGCGATGGGCTTAAAACACAGGTAAATGCAACACTTCTAGTCCAGAATTAGTTGCATAGTCACCCCATGGTGAGAGAGATGCATTTTAAGGTTGGACACTGTTATTTCTGCAATAAGGATGTTCTGATGTGGTCCTTATTCAGGACAAGATATTCTCCTGTAAAGCCTACAGATTCCTTAAGATCTATACAAAGCATTAACTTGAGGGGTCTCCTGCTGACATAACTAGAGGGATTCCCAGATTTCTCTTTTAACAGAGCTTTTTGGCAGCATTTATAACTTCTACGGGTGTCACCGTAAGCGTGGCTGAAAAAGAAATCAAGTGGAGGTCTTTGATTTGGACGGCAGCTTTGGATGCATCCATTTGTTTTCATTTTGACTTTTAAGAGGAAACGGACAGATCAAAACTAGAGATGAAACATATGGCAAGTTAGAGGGGGGAAAAAAAGGGATCTGTCATGAACTATTTTTGAACGCAACAGCAGGGATATCTGCAGCTTGTTGGACCAGTAAGGTTTGCTGAGAATAAGCCGCTTAGCTGATCTTTCCTTGTAGCAACCCGATGTCAGCCATCAGTTGCTAGTAAATGCACTGTTATAAGGAACACACATAATTATGGCCATTATTTGGACTAATAAAGACAGATAAACTCTTAAAGAGAAAAAATACTACAATTAATTTAAGTTAAACATGTAAACATAGGCTCTCAGCCAAAGTCTAGGGAACTCTGTGGAAACTTTTGAATTCAATGAGCTGCCAGAACAGTAGCACACTTCTTATCTCTTACCCACAAAAGTTCCTTCCCCAAAATAACTACCCAAAGCAGTCAATTACTTCAATTTTACTGGAATCTGTTAACCTCCTATAAAGAAGATGACACACAAACAAAAGAGCTTTCTGAAAAATTGTATTTCATTTCTTCAGCTAAGTCTTGGGAGGGATAAAACACCTCTCCTTTGCAGGGCTTACAGGTACTTTTGGCAGTGCCACCTCTATCCAAAGCATGGTAAGATGTCAAGCTGCTGGATAATCCACTGCTGAATTGTCAACCCATTAGTTGCTTCTCGTTTCAGTTAAAATTGCAAGCTTTCAATGTTTTGATAACTTGTGGAGACTCTTATGTGGCTGCTTTTGCAAAGAGGTGTCCAATTCTGAAGGGCTAAAACTCACAGTGTAATAGCTCTTAGTAGATATTTTGGTCCTCAAGACATTTGGGACTGGGTGCTGTTGTAGAGAAAGCCTGATCCAATGGTCCAGGAATCATTTAATTTCCAAGACAGTTTTTTCCCATGAAAACAGCCACTTGAGGCAGGGTTTTCATGGTGGCCTTCTGTAGCCTGTCCCCTAAAAGAGGGGAGATTCATGCCAGGCATGAGGAAGAATTTTTTTACAGTGAGGGTGGTGAAACACTGTCCCAGGTTGGCCAGAGAGGTGGTGGATGAACCATCCCTGGAGACATCCCAGGCCAGGCTGGACGGGGCCCTGAGCAACCTGATCTTTATGATTTTATGGTCGGACTCAATGACCTCAAGGGTCTCTTCCAACCAAAATTATTCTCTGATTTGATGATCTACTTGAAGATGTCCCTGCTCATGGCAGGGGTTGGACTAGCTGCGCTCTGAAGGTCCCTTCCAACCCAAATAATTCTGATTCTATATGGTACTGAGGGATCACCTTGAGAATGCCTTAGATGTGCGGTGAGGCTTGCACACAGTTTAATCTCATTAGTGGACGACAGAAGGGTATGAAACTTAGAAACACATGGAAACGAGACTGATGACTATTAGTTCTAGATGTGAAAGACTAGAAGAAGCACCTGATGATGGCAGCATTGAGGGTAATGGAACATGCGATTGGATGGCTGGAGTTCAGAGGCGGACAGAAGACTCACAACATGGACAGACACCAACCGTACCTTCACTGGCTCCTTTGCCTTTCCTGTCAGGTAACTCTAACCCTGTGCCCCCCGAGGGATATAAGGAGACGTCCGTTGGCACTGGCCAACTGCTGGCTGTGTCCTCCGTGATTTCATACATCTGCCCTTCCATCGGCTGCAGGTGCCAGTTTAGGCCAAACAGGTGCATGGCTGTGGTGAGCAATGAGAAAAGTCATCTTTTTCTGTTTGGGAGAGGTGCAGAACTACAGGGGGACTTTCTAAACCCTCGCTCCAACACCTTATTAGTGGGCATTGCTTTAGGATAAGAATAGGATTCATATAATCAGACAACCCCTGCTGCTCTACCATACCAGCTCCCTAGGACTTGCCACCCATTTAAACACATTTTAGGCCACCTGTACCAATCCACTCTGCTTCTGGCAGCAGAACCACTCCTGACTCATGGCCTCTGTCAGAGAATAACCAGGCACAGTGCTTCAGAAAGCTCCCAAGGCTGGGGTGACAATGTGGTGAACACGGAAATACGAGGATTAATATTTATCAACATACCTATAAAACCTACGGAACTGCATTCTGGATGTTTTGCTGTATTCATAGCGTATTATACAGTTGGTTTTTTTTTTATTGTTTTATTTTTTAAATTTTTTTTACCTACCAATGATACCCAGAAGCTCTTATAGATACCGCTGACAGTTTTTTTCCTGAATAACACCAAGGAAAAACGGAGGTAATTTAAGATCCATCTTGCACACGTGCCTTTGTGCTCAGCGCCGCAAATGCGAGCGCCTATGACTGAGCACTCCTAAGTACAACTCAGCGTCTCCTATTCAGATCAAAGACGCATCCTCAAGATTTGCAAACAAGCAGCACCGTTTAGATTTGTGTGATATCAGGGCACAGCTCTCTGTGGGTTTCTGGGCCACGCAAAGTGCACACGTGAATCTATTTCAAGGCTTTGCATAAAGACAAGCGAAGTTAAGGAACAAGACAGAATGCTTCAAAAGCAAACACATGTATGAGGAGTACGGAAAATCATATGCTTATACAACTAATCCTTGCCCCTTGAAAATATAAAGCAAAAGAATGTGCCTTCCCGTATCAGTTCTTCTGTCCCCAACATAAACATTTCATATTTAATCAGTATCCAGTTTAGCTTCAGGCTCTCCACGGCTAAATGATCCGATATTTGCTACGCTTGGAATGACATTTCTTTTTTAAGGTAACGCCTTGATATTTTACAGTAGAATTTCTCCAAGGAACTGTACAATGGCACTAGCATCACAGCCACTTAACATAAACAAAACCAGCAAAGAAAGAGCATTTCCATGGCTTACAGTTCTCATTTTACTCACAAAGATACATCTGAACTTGGCAAACACTGTCAGGGACAAGTGGTTAGTTTATTTAAACCTCTGCATCATGAACAGTCTTTTCAAGAGGACTGAAAAGTAATCTGAGTAGTTCTCCAAACCCAGCACGTTTAGGCAATCAGTGATTTTTCCACTTCAGTCTCAATTAGATCATCCACCATTTACTAACATGAATAACTTTGCACTACTACAACATCACAAAACATAAGAAGAGCAAAACTGTCCTTTTAGTGTGTAAGCAGAGACCAGGTTTGTTAATAAAGTCTTAACCATTAAAAAAGAAAACACTTGCTTAAAACCCCCAAACAGCCAGGACGCACAGCAAGGAAGGTCTCCTGAGGACCTGTTCAAAACTCAAACATTTTTATACAGGTACACATACCAAATGGAACACTACCAACCAGGATACTTTAGGCAGGGTGGCCAGTGTTTTCATCATCTGAAAGGAGTTCATGTTTTTGGCAGAGAAACTGTGCAAGGGAAGAAAGGAAATCAGACTGGGAGCGAGGAATTTGCATCAAGCACTTGGCATTGCTATGTTTGCATAATATCTTTGTGTTCATACGGCCCTCGCTGTCAGAGTACCTGGGTACTTCGTAGCTATTAACCTCATCAAGCCTCATCAGGTAGGAATCTTTTGTTTCTACTTCACGGAAAGCAAAAAGAGATCTACAGCACATTAAAGGGCTGATTCAGTTTACTTCTTTGGCCATTAAAATGCGATTGTGTATTAATTCACTTCACTCACTCTATGCTCAGAGGTCCACAAGCCCTAACAGGCACCTCACACAACCCTCGACCAGCAGTTTTTGTGCTGAGCTCAGTACGGATTGTGCTTGCCAATGCCATCCCAGATGGACCTCTCCATGGACCGGAGTGGGGCCACTGAGCTCTTACACAGCTCAGGGGCTTCAGTTCCCACCTTTAACCACACAGATGCTTGTAGTTGAAAGCAAAATGACAACTGTTCTGGGTAATCTCAGACAGCAAGCAGTCCCTGTGCCTCTGCTGGCCCTAATGCTCAACCCCAACTCCACCTACCAGATATCTTCATATTACAATGAACTTGCATGAATTGACCCAGTGTTTTTGGTTTTTGGTTTTCACCAGATCATTTGACTTGCTCTGTCCTTTGGATATCACAGTCTAAAAGTGCCACACAAACTCTTAGGAACACATGCCATTGTTTCCCCAAAAGGACATTGTTTCCCCTTCTCTCCTTTGCAGGAATTCATTGCTTATAAACCATCCTTACAGCAAGACAATAAAAGTGAAGAAGTTGGCATTGTTATGGGTGTAGCGGGAAGGCTATGAACTTTTCTTCTGGGCATGCAAAATGTATTTTAAAACACCTGAGGACAGAACTGGTAGCCTGGAAGTGCTACAGCTTTTCTGGACATTCTCCTTCCTCTTGCACAAGTGAATCGACTGTTCCATGTCACCATTCGTTCCTAAATGTTTCAAAGTCTTGCAAAGTCCCAACAAAGAAAATATGGCAGAACTATCTGTAACACAGATACTGTCTGTGTTACCACACAGAGATGAAAGGCCTGCATTAATATGTTAACTTTTGTCTTTGGTTAATAGATTTTGTCTAAATAAAAAGCTTCTTGTGTACAATGATACCATCATCACAAAGATCATAGAATCGGAGAATCATAGAAGGGTTTGGGTTGGAAGGGACCTTTAAATGTGATCCGTCCAACCCTTCTACCATGGGAGGAGACATCTTCCACCAGACCAGGTTGCTCAAAGTTCTGTCCAACCTGGTCCTGAACACTCACAGGATGGGGCATCCACAGCTTCTCTGGGCAGCCTGTTCCAGTTTCTCACTCTCATGGGGAAGAATTTCTTCCTTATATTTAACCTGAATCTCCCCTCTTTCAGTTTAAAACTGTTACCCCTTGTCCTGTCAATACAGGCCCTGGTATAAAGTTCCTCTCCATCTTTCTTCTAAGGCCCCTTTAAGTACTGAAAGGCTGTAAGAAGGTCTCTAATGATGACCCATGAGAATGAGATGCATGTACACCATGCATACCAAAGTGAAAAAATCCGAGAAACAGAGAATTATTTTAAAAGCACTTTGATTACTTGGCTTTCAAAGAATTCAGAAAACAGAGTGCAAAAGCGTGAAGCTAGTGCTCCATCCAGGGTTTCTGATTTGATGTTTCCAAGCATAAAACAAAGCCATAGGGCGAAGAGTCATCATGCAATTTCTGCTGCAGGTATTTAATAACCACAAAAGCCTTCCTGAAATCAAAACAAAGAGTCTGATTGGCTTTGGAAACACACTCTGGTAACAGGTATGTTATTAGGAAATCACCCAGTTAAGTGTTTATCTTTGTTGTCTTATAAATACTAAGAGTACCTGATTGGCAAGTTGGTGAAATATCAAGTCTTCAGCTTGTTCCCCCTAACATAGTCATGCTAAAAAGCCAAGTAGTAACAGCAGTGAATGCTTTGGGTCTCTAAATCTCTCTGGGGTGTGTAAAACTGTTGATGCACACTGTTGTTTGAAGGTTTTAGGAGAGATGCAAATCAGCCTCGTTCTGTGCTAAATTGATACAAAGGTCTTGTGGGGAAAAACAAGAAAAGACCACAACCAGGGAAAAACCCTGGAACCATGGATGAGAGGCACAATCACATCCTTTGAAGTGTTAATGCTCCTAAAAGTAAAGTGAAGCCATAAAAATAGTTTGATTCCTGGTGTTCTCAGTCTCCAGGTCAGCTGAACCCACTGTTGACATTTTCCCTTGTTTTTTCCTCTGCTCAGGTAGATGTGGCTCACAAAGAGCAAATGTCCTCCTAACAGCCCCCATGTTCTTCCCCCTCCACAACATGACACTCAGTAGATATTCAGATATTGAAGGCTCCCCATGTATTAAAAGAGCAGACTCCAATTAACAATCATTAAAGTGTACCCTTTTGTAAAATACCATGTGGTTTTCAGTGCCCAGGAAGCCTCATGACATGCACTTTGCAGAAGCTTTGGTTTTATTTCCCATGGCTAATAAAACTCTGGTCTCCTTCTCTCAGAATGGAAACCCTGCATGTGTCCTCTTGGAGTTGTTTCAGCATCAACAACTTCAATGATATAAAGGTATCTGGGGCTTCTGGCCCATTATGTTCATGATTTGACATCCAATCTTTGCCTTGTACAACATTTTCACTGGAGTTAAGCACAAGCAAAAAGTGCCCTGAAACTTGTTGAGTGGGTAATAGGATTTTCTGTGGCAGAATAAACCAACTTACCCTTGGTCCTAAGTCACCTCTGGCCACCTTGGTGGCTGGGAGAAGGAGGAAGCCAAACTCTAGCCCTTTCAGGGTTTGATCACTTTGCTGAGTTTGGTATTTCCACTGTTAATCTGCTGGACTCAGATTCACTTTAGAAAAGCAAATTTACAAACAGTTTAGCATCGGCTAAATCCGAATAAATCAAAGTTCATATGGCTAGAACTGAGTGTTCAGGATGACGACTCCTTGGGTTTTAACACATTACTCTTTCTGTACCACATTATTCCTACTGCAGAGCCATTTGTGGAGGTGCTTTCAAGCCAAATAAAGGGGAACATTGTTTCCAAGTTTTTTGTGAAGAGACCCTGGGTTTTGGGTATCTTTGTGTTATTGTCACTTGCTTATGACCCAACAAAACGCTGAAGTCAACCAACTTACTCAGCGGAGTGGAGAACAAAGAAAGCGGTACAGCATTTAGAATGAAAAAGGACAAACAAAGAGAATAATTCACATGGTCAACAGAATGGACATCTCTTGGGACAGGTTGATGGAGCGAAGGAGTTCGCAGGGAAAGGCAGATGAGTGTGATAGATCATGGGGAGAAGAAAAGACGAGACATGCTTACTGAAGCATCTGAGACCCCAGAAACCACACTGGTCAGCAAAACATTGAAAACCACGCTGCTGGCTCTTTATGAGCTTGTTGCTTTGCGCAAAGCAGCAAGCTAAGTGTAATAAATAACCAAACCAATCAATTATGGTGTTTGAGATTAAGGCTACGACTGAAGCCACCAGCTGCTTCGATAGCATTTGCTAAATGTGTTCGCACAGAAATTCAGTGTCGCCTTCTGCCTGTCCTGTCAGAACCACATCCTGCAGGTTCTGCTGCTGTCCTGGATGTTTCCTCCCCCAGGAGAAGCTCCTGGAGAAGCCAAGAAATGAGTAAAATAACAACTGGTTTAAAGTTAACAACTGATCTTGACCCAAACAATGAATAAAGAGTCTCTCAGAATGGAAACTCAACAAAAAACAACAAGTTAATCATTACCACCATGAGTGTGAGCCTGGATTTACAGCAAGGTCAGAGAGTAAACGGCACATTGGCAAGACAGAAAGTCTTTTGGGCTTCTCGTTTGATAAAGCTAGTCAGTCTCTTCGCACTAAGGATGGTCCATATTTTGAATCCATATTTATCAAAGGATGTCAGTATACTTTTCATAAATGATACAAGCGGCCCTCCAGAGCCGCTCCAACCTCATCTCAGCTGTACGAACACTGGGGCTGATCTGGAGAAGAATTTGGCTCCATTGGTTTCTACAGGCACCTCCCCGCAAAGCCAAAGCCAACGCAAGCCAAAGGACCATTCCTGGTAGGACACTGGTTTTCCAAAGCCCCCCAATGCAGCATGGGGCAAAGGAGAAAATGGGAAAAAACAGTGTGGGAAGGAACAGCTGAGACACACGATGACATAAAGAACAAGAATAAAAATGAGAAAGAAAGGGGAGGCATGTAAGGAAAATTCAGAATGAGAGAAAATGAGCAAAAGAAGATCAGGAAAAAGCGAAGCAAAGCGAAGGAAAAAAGCAAAAGAGACTTGGAACAGGAAAACCAGCTGGAGCTCAGGCAGTGGTTGAGAAGACATTTACACAGCTTGTTGCTTTGCTCTCCCCTCTTTCAGTGGAATCAAGCATAAGATATGTGGTGGTTACATATTTCACTTTAACCCTCAGGTTCAACAGTCAGCCTTGTAATAACACGTTCTCTAAAATGAGACCTGAGGTTTGCTCTTTCTCCTAATTGAAAAAAAGCTGAAATCCACCACTGAATTACTTAGGGCTAATTTTGACTGAAGAAAATGTATTGCTTTCACTCCTGTCTCCGGAATAAACTTGACTGTAATTATCTGGGTAACTGTCTCTCTCTACACAGAAATTATGTGATTTCTGTAGAAGTGCGAGAATTGACTGTTGCAGAATTAATCATATTTTTGTGACATTCAATGTTATGAAAAGGAGCCTTTCAGAATGAAATAATCACTGGTTTGTCAATCTTCAATAAATCAAGGAAGAGGCACGCAAGATTAAGGAGAATAGAAACAGTAAAACAAACATTTTAAAAAAATAAAGTAAATAAATCAGTTAGTTTTTCTTTCACACCGCTGTTCCATTTCAGTGCTGGACATGACTCTTGTGTCCCAGTGTGGACCAACACAGCAAGAGCCAAGGATTGAAGCCCTACGGGTTTCATAATGGGGTAAAAGCAGCGAGTCTGGATGCAGCATATTGTACCCACTCCCCTTGTTTGTAAGATCAAGTCCTGGACCAGACAGATCCAAGCTGCTGTTCATCTAAGAGCACGGGACATTTGGAGTGTTGGAGTAATTTAATACCCAGGTAACTAACAGGTTCTCAGGTCTGGAATTGAAACTGAGGATCCTGACTATACTGAGGGTGTTGAGAGCCTGTCCCATGTTGCCCAGAGAGGTGGTGGATGAACCATCCCTGGAGACATCCCAGGCCAGGCTGGACGGGGCTCTGAGCAACCTGAGCTGGTGAAGATGTCCCTGCTCATGGCAGGGGTGGCACGGGATGAGCTTTGAAGGTCCCTTCCAACACAAACTATTCTGTGATTCTACAATTCTACAATTCTAAGATTCTATGACTAAAAATCCCAATAGTTCACAGCATCAGGAATTCACACCATTTACACATACGCAACCCAGGTCACTGAGCCAGAGGCTGTGGGGAAGAAGAGAGGGATTCCTGCAAGGCCAGTTCTTATGTGGAATTTGGCAGTTACCTTGTGACTGAAAATGGCACAGCACTCCATGTTTCTAGCATTTAAAATTATTTCCTGTGAGTAAATACTCTCCTTCCATGGCTTTAAGCTCTTCCCTGAGGGATAAAAACCTGACTTCTGAAATGATCCTCTGCTTGAACAAATGCACACTGTGCTCTCCACAACTGAGATGGATCAGGGCTGCTGTTCAGTTAGAAATGTAAAATTCAGAGGTCACAAAGGAACAGTGCCCAAAAGGCAGTTTGACTACACATTGTTTAAGTGAAGACTCACAGCTTGTGGCTGGGAAGTCCCATGGCTCTTCCTCCTGGCCTCTTGATTTGACACAAGAAAATAGTTTATAGAAATAAAGGCACAAGGAGGGACTGCGAACTGGCTGAAGGGAAGAAGCCAGAGAGTTGTGGTCAACGGGGCAGAGTCCAGTTGAGGCCTGTATCTAGTGCAGTGCCTCAGGGGGCAGTGCTGGGGCCGGTATTATTCAATATATTCATCAATGATTTGGACGAGGGAATAGAGTGACTGTCAGCAAGTTTGCTGATGACACCAAGCTGGGAGGAGTGGCTGACACACCAGAGGCTGTGCTGCCATCAGAGACCTGGACAGGCTGGAGAGCTGGGCAGGGAGAAATTTAATGCAATAGAACAAGGGCAAGTGCAGAGTCTTGTATCTGGGCAGGAACAGCCCCAGGTTCCAGTATAAGTTGGGGAACGACCTGTTGGAGAGCAGTGTAGGGGAAAGAGACCTGGGGGTCCTGGGGACAGCAGGATGACCATGAGCCAGCACTGGGCCCTTGTGGCCAGGAAGGCCAATGGTACCTGGGGGGGATTAGAAGGGGGGTGGTCAGTAGGTCAGAGAGGTTCTCCTGCCCCTCTGCTCTGCCCTGGGGAGACCACACCGGGAATATTGTGTCCAGTTCTGGCCCCTCAGTTCCAGCAGGACAGGGAACTGCTGGAGAGAGTCCAGCGCAGGACAACAAAGATGCTGAAGGGAGTGGAGCATCTCCCGTGTGAGGAAAGGCTGAGGGAGCTGGGGCTCTGGAGCTTGGAGACGAGGAGACTGAGGGGTGACCTTATTAATGTTTATAAATGTATGAAGGGTGAGTGTCAGGAGGATGGAGCCAGGCTCTTCTTGGTGACAACCAACGATGGGACAAGGGGTAATGGGTACAAACTGGAACACAAGAGGTTCCACTTATAATTTGAGAAGAAACTTCTCAGTGAGGGTGGCAGAGCCTGGCCCAGGCTGCCCAGGGAGGTTGTGGAGTCTCCTTCTCTGCAGACATTCCAACCCGCCTGGACACCTTCCTGTGTAACCTCATCTGGGTGTTCCTGCTCCATGGGGGGACTGCACTGGATGAGCTTTCCAGGTCCCTTCTAATCCCTGACATTCTGTGATTCTGTGATTTAGGGTAATGCTCCCTATGGTAAATTCCCCAGCTGCCACCTTTCCTGACTGCTCAGTGATCCACCTTCAGAGAGAAAAAAATAAAGGGTTTACAAGCCTTCTGCAGTGATTGGGGCTGGAGACGCTCTGCTGGGCTGGGCTGCGAGTTCTTCACACTGAGAACTGGAGAAGCCGTAGGTGAAAGGAGAAGAATGAGGGATTTAGATGACAAATCAGAGAGGCAGCTGTGTTGTGCTTGTTTGTGGGTTTTTTTTTTAGGACCTCTAATGTCCTAAAGCTCAGTCAGACACACACTATGGGATGGATACATCCAGTAATACCTGGAACCCTGTCTGCTGCCTGACCATTCCTCCACGTCCAGACCTCAAACCATGCAAGTACCAGAAGTCGTTCTTCCAGAGATAATTCAGTTATTCTCTTCCCTCAATCAGAATCACCATATACGAAGGAGGAATTCAAACGATGGCGAGCTTTCTACCTCTTAATTTTGCCACCAGAGTGAGAAGAGCCTCTTGGGAAAACAAAGCACTGTGGTAATTACCTGAAGTCCTGTCTGCAAACGCATTTACTTGCTGTGATTTGACACAAAACAGTTATTCTTTCACCCCTCCTGACTGAAGAGCTGTATCAAAGATTTCCTAGATAGAAGCAGATGGTCTACCAAACAGTATTAGCTCCTTCTTAGGAAAGCACTTTATATTTTAATTTAATTCCCAACTGCTCTTAATAGGGAAGAAAAAAAGCTTCCAGCTGAAGCATCACATTTCTTTGAAACCTTCAAGGAAGTGACTAGAAAGACATGTTATAAAATGAAGCAGTTAAACTCAATGTTTGTTCAATGTAAAGAGTCAGCACTTCCTATTCAGTGTCTTCCTAATTACCCCTGGGGATCAAAGACTTTGGAGTGATTGCCTGTCCATTCAAACCGCTAATAGATGATCGCTGGTCCCTCCAGTGCTACAGTAGCTGGATGCTTGTAGTTTCCCACAAGAAAGGGAAAAATGCAGTTTTAAATGAGCACATTTGAATATTTTTATGGGTATTTTTAGGAGGATTTTTTTAAAGTGTTAACCTAAAGAAAAAAATAGACATAAAAGTTGTGTGGCTTATCCTGCTTAAATACAATCGGTCATTTCCTTTACCATCTACACCTCTGTGAAAGTAGAACAGGAGTCGAAAAATGGAGCTCGGCAACACTTTGCTGCTATTCGGCAGCTTACTGCACTGAATAAACTTATTTCAGCCCCCACAGCTCTAGTAAATTTGGTGTTACACATGCTCAGGCCTTTCTCAGTAAAATAATATTTTCCCTTCTAGATACCCTTTCTGGCACAGACCACTTTACTATAAATATTACTGAGATATTTCTTCAAGATCAAAGTCAATTATAAGATGGTCCCACCGTACCTCTAAATGGAGTTTTAATTTGTGTGTATAATATTAGAAATAATGATTTTCCCATTGGGGTACTCACTTCAATTAGAGAAATGAGGACAGGCAACCATACCAAAGGGCCTCCTACCTTGCTCTGCAATTACTGAAATTCTGGGCTAGCCTGTTGTGGACAGTATAATTTTATAAATACCGTTACATTACATACATATGAACTGCGAGACCCTAATTAAAAAGGTTGTAATTTACAGAGGTAAATCAACAATCTCTCGCATGTTCCTTATTATTGCTACCAGACACTGTCAGAAAACCTGCATTCCCAAATTAATATAATAATAGGTCACGGAAAGCCTAAAAAATACAGTTTTGCTGTTTAAAAGTCACAAACAATACCTGGCTGCTTCTGTCACCCCAGCACAACAGAGGTGGGATCAGAGTTTAAATCCAGTACCCTTGTTTAAGGGTTAAGATCTAAATATTGTTGGAGAATTTGATGCGTGAGCTGATCTCCGAGATGGCTGTTTGCTCATCTGTCCTTCTGAACACGAACGGGATTTTATTCTAAAGACAAGTACAGGATTTGAAAGTGCTGTGATTTAATCCTAAAATCAGTTGAAAACTGCATTAGTGTTATCACCACGCACACTCTAATAGCACCGGAGCCCCACTTGGGCTCTGCTAGTTGGAGTAAGAAAAATTAATAAAATGTCAATTTCGGAATCCCTTGATGTCCAAAGCACTCGAGCTTTACTCAGCCTGAGTAGATGTAGGGACTTCAGTGCACGACAGAAGTGCTTCAAATTCAGTAGGAATTTACACGTACTGTAGATCAGGGACAGAGTGTTCATCAGCATCATCAAAACTGAGCTCTGGAGCAGAATCCTATCGGTTTGGTGACTTTTGGAAGAGATCTGAAAAAATTTAATCTGCACATGTATTCAGGAGCATCTCACAGAATCACAGAATGTCGGGGATTGGAAGGGACCTCGAAAGCTCATCCAGTGCAATCCCCCCATGGAGCAGGAACACCCAGATGAGGTTACACAGGAAGGTGTCCAGGCGGGTTGGAATGTCTGCAGAGAAGGAGACTCCACAACCTCCCTGGGCAGCCTGGGCCAGGCTCTGGCACCCTCACCATGAAGAAGTTTCTTCTCAAATTATAAGTGGAACCCCTTGTGTTCCAGTTTGTACCCATTGCCCCTTGTCCTATCATTGGTTGTCACCGAGAAGAGCCTGGCTCCATCCTCCTGACACTCACCTTTTATATATCTGTAAACATTAATGAGGTCGCCCCTCAGTCTCCTCTTCTCCAGCTCCAGAGCCCCAGCTCCCTCAGCCTTTCCTCACACGGGAGATGCTCCACTCCCTTCAGCATCTTTGTTGCCCTCTCATTGTTTTACCTGCTTTGGACAACAAATGCATTGGTATGTTTAAACCAGGCTAAGAATGTTTTAGTTTTCTATTTTTTCTTGAAAAACAAGTAGGTTGTTCCAACAGTTCATTTGAAGAGGGTAAAATCCTTTTTTTTTCCTGTATAAAATGGATACAAACATACAGTCTGGGAAAGCTGATAAAGTGGGTGGCACAATTAATGACACTAGAAATACCTTTTTTCTGTTCAGAGACCATGGGTAAAATCCAGCCCAGCACTTTCAGGTACTATATATCTAATCAAATGGTTCAGATCAGTGTGAAAAGCTCTCTCAAGAACGAAACTTAACACAACCTGATGATTTGTTCCCTTGGACTTAGAAGTAAATCCAGCACGTAGATTAAGGCAAGCGCTGGCAAGTGCAACCCACAATGTTCTCTTAAAAGGCCCACGGCCGTATTTATATTTAATTACACCTAAAAAAAAGCATTTGCTGAAGAAACTCAAAGTTCGCCAAGTCAAGCACTCAAAAGTGAGCATAGAACAGAATTAAGAGGGCTTGTGTGATTTCAGATCAGCCCCTGTATGCATATGTACTCCGTAATAGCCTTTAATTCCCTCATCACAGGCTATTTTTTCTTTCCACTGGCCCAGTGCTGAGCAGAACAATTGCACAGAAATTACCACTCAACCCTCGCAACTGCGGCACTGTAGCGGGTTCAATTGCTTTCTAGGGATGCCATATGTGCAGCCTGGCTGGGAGCAGTAGGACGGGGTTGGAAAGGGAAGGAATCCACTCAGTGCAGACAATTTTGCTGCTGAAATCTAAATAGATCCCTACCGAGCATGTGTGAACTCAGATTTTCCAGTTTTGTGGCTGCCAGCTCTGGGTGGATCGGTGCTGTGATAAAGCAGACAATTGTTTGTTCTTCCTAATAGAAAATAGATGCCATGATTCTTCCTCACCTCCACGTTTCTGCGATATGAATATAAAATAACAGTAGGTGAGCATGAGCCAGCACTGGGCCCTTGTGGCCAGGAAGGTCAATGGTACCTGGGGGGGATTAGAAGGGGAGTGGTCGGTAGGTCAGAGAGGTTCTCCTGCCCCTCTACTCTGCCCTGGGGAGACCACACCTGGAATATTGTGACCAGTTGTGGCCCCTCAGTTCCAGAAGGACAGGGAACTGCTGGAGAGAGTCCAGCGCAGGGCAACAAAGATGCTGAAGGGAGTGGAGCATCTCCCGTGTGAGGAAAGGCTGAGGGAGCTGGGGCTCTGGAGCTGGACAAGAGGAGACTGAGGGGTGACCTCATTCATGTTTACAGATATATAAAAGGTGAGTGTCAGGAGGATGGAGCCAGGGTCTTCTCAGTGACAACCAAGGATGGGACAAGGGCTAATGGGTTCAAACTGGAACACAAGAGGTTCCACTTAAATTTGAGAAGAAACTTCTTCATGGTGAGGGTGCCAGAGCCTGGCCCAGGCTGCCCAGGGAGGTTGTGGAGTCTCCTTCTCTGCAGACATTCCAACCCGCCTGGACACCTTCCTGTGTAACCTCATCTGGGTGTTCCTGCTCCATGGGGGGATTGGACTGGATGAGCTTTCCAGGTCCCTTCTAATCCCTGACATTCTGTGATTCTGTGAGATCCAACAGCAAAGTTTTGCATAAGACTACACTGGCAGTAGGGATTCCAGACCCTGACTCTCTCAGGTCTATTTAGGGTAAGTTCACTTGCAATCACTTAGGCCTTGATAATTTTATCATCAGATAAGAACTTATCAAAGGACATAGCAGACATTTGTCCAGGACATAGTACACCATTTTGTCCCTTCATCCCCAAAGACTATGTTGATAGTGATGAATTAAACAGCACCAAGCAGTGGAACCTGATAGTCTATTCCAGGATTGTCTAACTCATTTTCACCAGGGGCCAAACCAGCCTTGTGGTTGCCTTTGAAGGGCCGAATATAATTTTAGGACTGTAAAATTGTAACTACTCCTACCTTTATACAGTCTTAAAATTACCTTTGTCCATTTGAAGGCAACTGCAAGGCTGATGTGGCCCCTGGTAAAAATGAGTTTGACACCCCTGGTCTATACCATTTGTTAGAATGGACCCAACCATGGTTTGGGCTCTGGTCAGCCAACACCCTCTGAATTCCTGTGCACAGTTCCGCTAGCAAGGACCAGAGATCATCCTCAATAGATAGTTTGGGTGTGACCATCCATAAGAGTTTAACAGTATAGAAATGCACCTATTCTGGACCCACTGGGTGCCCAGAATGGTCCCTTGGACGTGTTTCACAACCTGGAGTAGCTCATGATCCAGCTTGACCAGAGAAGGTGCACTAATATAAATAAACTCTTACTGACCACTTGTATTAATACTGTTTGGAACATCATTATGCTTAGATTGTGGGATTTTTTCACCAAAAGCCTCAGCAAGCTCTTTCGATGCTTGATTTCATTGTCATTTCTGCCATAATTAAACAAGATCCACTGATAGTCCAATTAGAGTTTCTTCTAAAATATTTAGTGTGAGCGTAGCCATCATCTCTGCAAATTGCCTTGTTCTGCTTTGCTTTTTGAAGAGTCTCTTCGCGTGATGAAGTGATGCTACAGTTAAGCAAGGTGCGATGCTGCTGGTGTGTGACGTGCTACCATGTTTGAAAACAACTGACATATGCTGTTCTCAGCATCCTTCCTTGCAAAAGCTTCTTACTGCAATAAGGACAGGCTTGGAAGTTAAAATATGATAAAATCAAATAAAGCACAAGATAGGAAATGTTGGTGATGCTGGGAGAGTTTATTAGTTTTTCACCTGAACACAGAGATTCAACAGTCTCTAAGTATCTATTTATTGAGCATCAGATTCTGATATCTCACAGTGAACTCTCTAAGTGGTCCTTTTGGAGCTTTTAAGTTTCAGCATAAACAGTGGTGTGGGAATCTTGTCACAGAGAGAGAGAATCAATTGGACTTTTTGTTCTTTATTTTACAGGTCATCTAGCACGTTACCTTGGTAATATACTTAACGACAACACTTCGGTTAACACTATAAAGATGTATATCTACCACATAGCTCAACTTTAACTCCAGGTACAAACCTTAGAGAATGCATCGCTGCACATATCCAGTAGAAATGTATGACCTGGCTGCAAATCAGGCTTTTGAAACCATCTTCTACTTTATGCTAGAAAAGGATGGGAGAGAAACACTGAACTCTAACTGAGGAATATTTTTCACTGCCAGTGACATCCCTCTTACAACTAGTTACCCACAAAAAATGTATGGTATTTAAAAACACTGGAAGAAAGCCCATTAGGAGAAACACTTCTTTCTGTCTCCACTTAACTGCAATTAAATGCTGTTATTTCACACTAATTAGTATGAAATAAAAACATGGGCTCGAGGAGAACTCCTTCCAGTAGATATTAAGATCTGTAAAACTGATTCCTTTGCAGCGTCTGTGTGCAAAGGTCAATCTGAGCCGTGAAATGAAGATTATCGCAGCACATCTGTGCCACTGTCATAAAGGCAAGGCCAGCACTTTCGGTGTCAGCGTGCTGTTATTTTCCTTTTCTGGGGGCTTATAGCAACTATAAAAACTCACTAAAAGCAACTGATAAAAGGGTATAAAAGCTGAGAGCCCGCATCTTATAATTTAACAAAAACAGATGGAATTAACCTCATCCCTCCTCGTATTAAAGATTCTTAAATTTATGGAAGGATCAGGCATCTAAAGGGCTGAGTGTGACGGGTTTCGTGGAACACTGATGCAAACTCCAAGCTCTGGATATACAGCCCCAATCTGCTTTCGACCCATAAAAGAATCATTCATATTGGTGGTCTGCTGCTAAATACAAGTTATTCTTGCAGTGAACCCACAGCGATGAAAGAGGAGCAGACTTGGACAAAAGCACCTCTTCACTCAGTGTCAAAACAAAACAATAAGCAGAAATAAGAAAAAGTAATAGATAAAACCCCAGGACAATAGGGAAGCAGAGAATAATCTATAGAAATCTAAGACCATGCAGAGAAATGATAAAAGAAGCTGAGGATGTGAAGAAAAAATATATGGCTTGAAAAATGCAAAGAACAATAGAACATTTTTTAAGTGTAAACTGAGCAACAATATCGCTATTTACTTGATGGAGATGGGGAAATTGTTAATAATCTTATAGTAAAGGCTGAAGTGTTCAGTAAGAATTCTTGTTCTGCTCTTGGAAAATAACTATGATAATGCAATTATTCCACAGAAAATCAGTTCTTTTCCAGTCCATTAATAACCAAGAATTATATTAAACTACATCTATTCAAGGACAAACATTTTTAAATCTGCAGGCTCATTTAACTTGTACCCAGTAAATGAGACGAGCTGGCAGAAGAGAAATCTGAGTCACTGATTAATACTGAACCAGCTACTAAGAGATTAGAACAGGGTTAATGCTGTACAAATATTTAAGAAGGGTAAAGAAGAGGATGGAAGTCACTTATATTGGGTAGCCTGACATCTATCACAGACAAAATAATGGAAGACATAACACAGAATTCAACTGATGAAGAATAAAGAAAGTGAATGTATGGTAACTCAGGCCAAACATATTGCTTTTCTGAAAAATAGATCTCAACAAGCAAAGAGTTACTCATTTTTTGACAAGATTATGGTTTAATAAGATATGCGATTTCATTTGGTATGATTTTTGATTAAAGAAACAGGCACATTACGATGGTAAAAAGCAGTGTATGCGTGTGCTTAAAAACACAAAGAACTTAAAATCATCATCACTGGTAAATAACCACCAAATGTTAAAATTCCCTGGGAAATTCAACAGTTGATATTTGGCCTGAAATTATCCAACATTTACATCAATGTTACCTAAGTTAATATAAAATTATGGATGACTAAACATGCTGGTGAGTCAAAGACTATTCAAGCGACAATGGTGAGGATGGAACAGATAAACAGAAGAGCTGGGCAGCTCCTAAATTTGAATGATTCAAACAAATGTGCGTGAGGTTCAAACAAATGTGTCCAAGGTGAGCGTGTACGCTTAGGACAATGGATCGCAAGTTGTCTGTGAGACGGGAAACTGGCTTCTAGAAAGCAGAGAGTGAAAATACATAAGAAGATGCTGTATAACAAAACCCTAATGTAATTTCTATAGCCAAAAAGATACAATGAGATCCTTACACGTGTAAGATGGGAAATAGTGAACTGAAGTAGGCTTGTGACTTACCTGTGTAAAAATGGGAGAATAGGAGCTGGAGTTTACTGGCCTGCAGTGTCCTAAGAGGTCAGTCTATGTGATGATAGTGTTAATGGCTTTTAACATTGAAAATTAAGAAAAAAATTTAAATGAAAATGATGGGAATCTTCCTACTTTTTATTGCTTCCAATAAACACTAAATTATGTCCTAAAAGATGAAGTACTTGAACAGGCTTTTTGTCAATGTGGACTCTGAATAAGTGTGAACTGGTTTGCAAAACAGAATTTTTGCCGCTGAGTTTCAGCACATGTTGCCGTGAAATGGGATACCTGAATTTTAATAGTTCCCAGTTTGCCCACACTGGGCAACTCTAACAAAATTATTTGGCTTCTATTATCTTCTATTATCCATTTCCAGTAATACTTTCTGGCAGTGTCTCTCTTTCAGTGGTGTATACATCACTGTATTTTTCTCCTACCCCAACACTTTCAATGTCAGGTTGCAGATCTTATTTAGGTCAAAACAGTGAATGTTCTTTAATGGAGTTTCTGTGGTGAGTTTTTTAACACGCACCTGAATTAACTGATCTTCACAGGAATAGCTTTAAAGTGGGATCTTGTACCTTTATCGCCTTTATTTTAAAGGCACAGTTAAATCACTTGCACTTCCTCTAAACTATAATGCTCATATTAGCTGTGATCCAAACATACAATGCAAAATCCAAAACGAAAAAGATGCACCCAGTCCTCTAAAAATACAAACAGCTCATCCTGACTCTGCAGACGATGGAAAATTAAATCTGAGATGTAACTCACACCACCATGCACATAAAGCTGCAATGAAAGAACAAAACATGGGGAAATATAAGACCAAATACAGCTTGTCTTGGGTTTGATTTTGTCACTTTCTCATGTCTCTGACAATTACAGTTGTGTGTACATGCACAGCACTGACAACCAAATGCCTTTTCTTGGTCATGTCAGGCAAGATGTATACATGATATTCCTTAACGTAGCTCTGCTGAGCTGCACTTTGGGGCTCGATCTGTGTTTTATACCACAGTGTGTGCATGTACATGGACAGAAAGTGGGGGAATGTCATTAAAGTGACCATGGCTGAAGCATTTGAGTGATTCACTAGTACTTTGTGGATCTCACCAGGGAAAGTTTCTTTCGGCAGATTCCCATAGGGAGCTTTCCTGAACTCAGGGCTACCCAACCAGCCTCTTATAAACTGCACCCACAGCAGCTGCCCCCGTTGTTTCTTGGCAAGAGGAAGGTGTGATTGAGGCTGACATGAAGCCCTGTGATCTTCCCAGCTCTCTGCTGCAGAACAAACCATGCAAAAAGATTCCTGCAACTTGTCTGAAATTGTGCATTTTTGAATGATCAGCCAGAAGCTCACATTGAAACCATCCATGGGGCTGGGACTGTCTTCATGCCTGTACTCTACCCTGGTGAGGTCCCATCTGGAGTACTGGATCCAGTTCTGGGCTCCCCAATTTAAGGACAAGGAATTACTGGAAGAACTCCCGCTACAAAGATGCTGAGGGGTCTGGAGCATCTTTCTTATGAGGAGAGACTGAGAGAGCTTGGGTTGTTCAGCCTGGAGAAGAGAAGCTGAGAGGGGATGTTATTAATGTTTATAAATATCTCCAGGGTGGGTGTCAAGAGGATGGACCAGACTCTGTTCAGTGGTGCCCAATGACAGGATGAGGGGCAATGGACACAGACTGAAACACAGGAGGTTCCATCTGAATAGGAGGAGAAACTTCTTGACTGTGAGGTGCCAAAGCCTGAAACAGGCTGCCCAGAGAGGTTGTGGAGTCTCCTTCTCTGAGACATTCAAACCCACCTGGACACCTTCCTGTGTGATCTGCTCTGGTGACCCTGCGTTAGCAGGTGGGTTGGACTGGATGATCTCCAGAGGTCCCTTCAACCCCAACCAGCCTGTGATTCTGGAATTCTGGGATTTTGGCTCAGTTTCCTGAGAAAATTTAGAGGGGCAAAATCTGGAGCCCAACGACAAAAAAGACAACAAGATCATTCAACACTGGATTTAAGAGTCAATGTCTGTCCTGATGTATACTCTGTTTTTAGTCAGGTCAATCTCCAGAGTCAGGAATGCATAAAAATACATGCAGACTTTTCTAGGGTTAGTCCAGCTCTGCTGCAGACACTGGGACCAATGCCATCAACTCCGACCGCATGTGGACAAGTGCTGAAGTAAATGGGTGTCCTGGTTTTGTTAAAACAAGTTTCTCTTTCAGTGAATTTTGCCTGTCAGCTAGAGCCTTCATATTAACTGCATTTTCCTGGAGAACCAGACACATGTTTTGGTAAACCTAGCAATGGAATGCAAACTTATTGATAAGCATGGATGGACATCTCGCGAAAGGGGCGACGAGAAACAAGTGACCAAGAAACTGACCAACTGTGTATAACATTCCATTCACGTGAATACTTCATATAAAAGTGGGAGATCACGAGGATCTCGTCCCTTTTTCCCTTCTGCTTATGGCCGACCTTAGGAGAGGATCTCGCTGGTTGTCCCTGAGAACTGAGGCCTAGTGACAGACTGAATCCAGCTCCACTTGGCTGCAGAGTCTAATCCTGGACTTTGGTGGCCGGCTCTGCAGTTGCTGAGACTTTCAAGATTGGGTTTGTATATTTTGTATTATTTTCTCTATTCTTATTAGTAGCATTAGTAAAACATCTTTAATTTTTCCAACTCTCTTCTCTCTGTCCTTCTTTCCCTCCCGATCGCCTGTCCTGAGTGGGAAGGGGGGAGAGGGAGGGGCAAAAAGGGGGAAGTGGGGGGGAGAGGGGGTTAACAATACATCTGCCAGGGTTTTATTGTCACCCCGCAATCTTAACCCTCGACAATGGGGTAGCTCCAGTTTAAGGGGAGCATGTGCAAGAGAAGAATAAGGCCCATATTTCCCAAATATCACTGGATACGAAAGAAAGAGCCAGATGTCATTTAAACTGTACGACTTAGTGAGGGAGTTGCACTAAGAATGCCTGTATCATTTGGTACAATAGGAACCAGTTTTAACAGAAATAAGACAAAACCAAAACAAAACCCCAAAAAACCAACGACCACATGTCTGAGTTCTGATATAAAAGATAAAAATCATACCACTGGGTCACAAGGATGGTCCTTTCTAACCAGTATTCTGAAATGTTCTCTTTCACAAATATCTACAGTACCTAAAATATATTAGTGATAATACTACAGCACCTTTCGGACTGGATTTCACAGTTTTGTAGATTAAGGGTAAAATGAAGTAAATGAGACCCAAAGTTACAGAGTGAACTGTGTGCAGTGGCTTTGAGAAGATCTGAAAGAACCAAGGAAGGACCTGAAGCTCCTCTTTAGGTGACAGATTGACTTTGTAATGTAAAGGCTTTGCTTTAACAGATTGGTTCGTTACCATTTCTGCATTTTATGTAAGATAAGATGGAAATAGAAAACAGTGAAAGATCCCTGTAAATCAAAATAACAAATGGCAAAGCAGCAAAATAGAACTTAATCTGGAATCGAAAAAAAAAAGAAATATTAAAGCAGAAAATGAAATAAACTTGTTGGCAGAGTAATAAATGGTTTATATTTTAACTTGAATGAAAACCTTAATATCAAGGTATAAATGTAGGATTAATGGATAAGTTCAATAATTAAGCATTAGCAACTTGTGTTACTAATCTCAAGTGGATGTATACACCATGGTAATTGGTATACTATACATCCCTAGCTAACCAGTGACATAGTTAAGAGCTTTGCATAGCTGCTTTATTCCATAGCATCAAAAAAATCACAGACAAACCAAGTTAAATTTAGCTTTCGGGGTGATTTTTAGACAATAGAAAGAAAGACACTTTCTAAACACACCACAGTCCTAGCTCAGTTTTACTGTCAAAGCATTTTGCCTGCAGCAAACACCGCTGTTCTCTAAGTGAAGCTGCATCTGTAGGAGTTCAAACGAACACAGAGCTGAAAAGTAGAGTGAGCTCTGACTCCAATCAAAGGAATGACTGGTTTTGGCTTCATAATATGTTTTCCATCCCTAACTTTAATCTAAATCAAATGCCCATCTTTCTTGCTGTTCGTGCAATGCAACCGCAGCACATGCTTAAGTATAGGAAAATTGCAAGTGCTTAACTACATCAAATTGTACTTCCATCTAGTCTGGAATCTACATCAGGCAGAGGATAAGACCTCCTGTTTCAGAAGAAAGGAACTATTCTCCATCACTAATTCATTTAGAAACTGTTCCATGGATCCAGCCAAACAGCTGCTGGGCATGGAGATCTGGACAATTCAACAGGTCTTTTTCTGTTTCTAAACCCAGAAATCTTTCTCCCAAGCACTGCAGCAATGTCAGAAATTCTTGAGAGTGCCTTGCTAGCAGGTCTGGCACCTACCAGGTATGGAAACTCTGCTGGAAATGTGTTTGGATAGCAACATAAGAAGCTCACAATACATTAGCCCTCCAAGGCAGAGCTCCATGGCTCACACATCCCTTCGCATCCCAGCAAAAGCCATGAAGTTTTTCCCTGTCTAGCTGTCAACCGAATGGACAACTCTAAACTGGGGAGTTTAGTTTTAAAGTGGTGTCTCTTCACGACCTCCTGGAACAGCAGATTTGCAGGTCAGTTACAAGCTGCTTAAAGAGGCCTTTTATTCCCATGGTTCCACCGGTGTCATTCCTGCCATTTTAATGCCACAGCCCCAATCCGCCACTGCTTTTCTCTTTGGTGTTCTCACCCCACCAGACAAGCTCAGGAGATTTGCATAAGCTCTGTGTGTGCAAAACTTTGATGGGCATTGTCACCACTGCCTTCGCGTGGGCCTCGGAATATTTGAAAAGGTGGCAATGAGTCAATCAAAAGCTGGTTAATTCAAATGAAAACCAGCTTCTGGTGCTTAATACACCCTGTTATATTTTGTTTGTCATTATCTCTCCAGACCAGTGACTCAGTGCTGTAAAACCTTCAGCTTGATCACAGCGTTGACACATGATTCCAGCCATTCGGCTTCCATGGACTTCTATTTATGCCTGCTCTCCTCTTCTTTGAAAAAGCTCAGCAAGATAAATGAACCTCAGACTATTAAATAGCATAAAGACTTTCATAAAATAATGGCAACTCTGCCTTCTAGCCTTAAACGAACGATTTTGCAAGTACTTCACGACAACTTAAAAAATGAGCAAAGACCTTCAGAGATGACCCAATGCGGCGTTGCTTCCACGCAGCTCTGTCTCAGGTGGTCGCCCACCCATCTGTCACATGAGAAATATTGCAATGGCAGAGTCGCTCGTGGATCTGCTGATGTCTAGCTCCACACACTTGTACCTGGGAGTTCTGGCTGACAACAGGTTGACCATGCGTCAACAACATGCCCTTGTGGCCAAGAAGGTCAATGGTACCTGGGGTGCATTAAGAAGAATGTGACCAGCAGGTCGAAGGAGGTTGTCCTGCTTGTCTGCTCTGCCCTGGTGGGGCCGTATCTGGAGTTCTGGGTCAAGTTTTGGGCTCCCCAGTTTAAGGTCAAGGAATTACTGGAGGGAGTCCAGTGGCTACAAAGATGCTGAGCGGTCTGGAGTTTCTTTCTAGGAGGAGAAACTGAGAGAGCTGGGGCTGTTCAGCCTGGAGAAGAGAAGCTGAGAGGGGCTGTTATTAATGTTTATAAATATCTCCAGGGTGGGTGTCAAGAGGATGGACCAGACTCTGTTCAGTGGTGCCCAATGACAGGATGAGGGGCAACGGACACAGACTGAAACACAGGAGGTTCCACCTGAATATGAGGAGAAACTTCTTGACTGTGAGGTGCCAAAGCCTGAAACAGGCTGCCCAGAGAGGTTGTGGAGTCTCCTTCTCTGGAGACATTCAAACCCGCCTGGACACCTTCCTGTGTGATCTGCTCTGGTGACCCTGCGTTAGCAGGTGGGTTGGACTGGATGATCTCCAGAGGTCCCTTCCAACCCCAGCCAGCCTGTGATTCTGTGATTCTGTACCGGTAGGTAAGGCCTGTCACGGGTAGTTTTTAATACCTAAACAGAAAACTGGGATGTGTCTGATGCTCTGAAGAGCATCCTGAAGAACTGAAGGATTTCCATTAACCTATCAGTGTATAAAAAAACAGAGTAAAAGCCAAGTCACTACCATAGGACCTCATCCAAAGTCCATTCACTTAGATGGGAGTCTTTCCAAATACCTCAATTTGCTTTGGAGGGTGAAAATGGTCACTAGAAAGATAATTTCGATGGTTAACTAACAGGAACAGGGTGAAAACAGCCAATTTCCCAACACTCATGAGCTGTTATATAGATTAGACCTTCTTACTCTTGATTAAGTTGTACCTTATCACTCAAACAGTCCCCATGGCATCGAAAAGAGTGAGATACTGTTTAAATGAGCACAGATATCTACAAGAAAATGCAACTATCTAAATATAGGGAAAAACCCTCTAAACTTCAGGAAAAACAGTAATTAGTTTTTCAAACAGACCAGGTTATTTAAAAGAATGAACAACTTCCTGTTAAGAACTGTGTGGTTTTTTATCAGAATGCAAAATATCTCAGCTTAACTTAGTGAAAGTACCAACATTTTGACTCCCTGATTCATTTTTGGTGTTTTGGGTTAGGTGATACAATTCTTCTCTGCAACTTGACAGGATGTAGAAAATAATTACAAATGAAAAGGTTATTCATAATTTTTAAATGAGTTAATTAGTAAACCCCGCCAGAGTCACTCATTACAGTAATTAATAATTGATTATACTTGAAATTAAACACAATTTTTCATCAAAATCTAATTAAATATCTGCCTTTTCGCCTGTTGATTAGAACACTGGGTCTGGTAGAGACAATCTTTGCTAAATATGTTTATGCTGAACTGAACCATCAAATGCGATTTTTAATAATTGATAGTTCCTTTAGAAATTAGTAATTATGACCCATAATTACTGCGGTTCGACCTGATCAGCATTCCTGGCGCTTTGCCAGCCCCCCGCGGAGCCCGGTGAATGCCGCAGAATTCAGCCAAATGAGGCAAAAAAGGGATGGGAGAGCGCTCGGTGGACCCACCTTTTAACCACATGAACTGTGGTTTTTAAGAGATCTTTTCAGAACTCTGAAAAAGGTTTTTGAGCTGGAGAATAGCGAGGGCAAACCCAACTCTTCGCCGTCTATCAAACGGCACACGCCTCCTCCGTCAGAATGAACAGGCACCGCTATTCTGAGTTATAACGACGCTCCTCTGACACACTGAGATAATGTCCAAAGGAACCACGGTCAGGGCAGAAGGAGAATACCAGACAAACGAGAAAGGCGAGTCCAAATGTACGGAGCAAATGATGAAAATTGACGGCGTATTTCATCAAACTGCTGCCGGTTTAATGGTGGTTAATTAATCATTCCTGCTCCTCTTGCAGGAGGCATAAAAGTGACCAGAGTATGATGCAAGGCAGAAGTGGAAAAGTATCAGTCATTAAAGAGGTGCACATAAAAGGAACACGGTAAAAGCAATCCTTTGTGGCAGGGCTAATTATACTCATGTGAAATGAAAGCAAAAATCTTTCGATCCGGGCTAAGATTTGTAATTCTAACCACAAGCTTTTATAGGTCATTAGTGTATAGGAAGTCACGGCGAAATCAAAAAAGACTCATTTGTGCCATGAGAAATGGGCTTTTTTACCTATGATCACATCTGTAAGTGTCTGACAACTAGAGCTTGCACCCCTGACAGTTTGAAATAGATGTCTAGGAATGGATTTTTGTAAGACATTTATAACACAAATATCAAATCTAACGGAAGTAATGGTAACACCCCAACTTTACAGGCTGAAAAACACCATTTTCACTTCTAACATTTCAATTACTTTTGCAGCGAACACTGAGAAGGCTTTTTTGCAATGAACAATGACAACTCTAATAAACTAAATAAATTCAGACCATGCACAGTGCAAGAAAGATCCACTGCTGCTCCACCCTAGTAGCAGATTTCCTCAACTCCTCTACTCAACAAAGTAGCACAATTTAAACTCGGTCCTTCAGCATCCTCCAGGTCACCCTGTGAACTTCAACATCGTTGGTTAAATGGCTTGGATGTGCCACCAAAAGACAGAATAGAATCACATTTTTGTGTGTCGGCATCTTGGTTCTGACCCTGCTTCCGTCAAAGTCAATGGTGGAGGATCCCCATGGACCTGGATGCGACTCTGGCTGGAGCGTGGGTCTCACAGCCTGTTTTAATGGGCTGCTTTAAGAAAACCCAGTGGGATTGTCTCACTCCAGGCATATTTTCCTCTGCAGAAAGTAAACAGCCCACACCACTGAAGGGAGCACAAAGTGTGATACATGTTCTACTAAGCTCTTCTGGCCCTACGACATGTTAGGCTCCCTATTATCCCACCAAGTTAACAGAGGTCTTATTTTGCATTACTTTGTTCCACAATCCTGACCCTCTGGCTCACAAATATTTGCATTATGGGTGAGTCTTAGAGAAATGAAAGAAAAGCAGAAAACAAAAAAAAAAAATTAAAAAATCAGAAATAAGCTTACCTATGAAATACGCCAGCAGGATCACCAGCGTGACTGAGATGACAATGGCGCTCAGAGCAGCGCATTTCCAGTTACAGTATTTATAGGGTTTCTTCAGGTTAAAGGCAGGCCTAGAGAAGGTACTTCTGGGAAGGGGTCGAGGGGGAGGTGAGTACACAGTGCTGGACGTCAAAGGATATCCCGGCGACGTTGTACAAAAAAGGGGAGAAGTGCCTCCAGGTTTGAACAAGAAGTGCCTGAGGGGAGAAAGACCAAGAGCAAGTGACTCCTCACAGCGATGGAAGCCGAGGGAGGACAGTGACGGCTGCTGGGACGAGGGAAGCAGCTCCACGCAACGCTGGCTACGGACACGGACGGCATGCACGGGAGAGAAGAGTAAAAATCAAAGGCAAGTCACACAGAGTAAAGGGAAAACAAAACGAAACGAATCACGGGGCCAACAATGCCACAGAGAACTCGGCAAGGGCAGGAGTCCCCTCTGTGGGAGAGCTGGCGTTGGAGGGACACGACCACCCCAGGCAGAGCTGTGACAAACTGGTGGCACGGGCAGCGCCGGGGACCTGCTCACGCTCCCAGAGAAATGCCCTATAGAGACTGAAGGGGAATGTAATCGGATTAAAGAGGGGAGGGCGTTTATGAATTCATTGATCACTGCATGAGAGCTTTTTTTTGGCATGGCATCGGTGAGTGGAGATGGGGAAAGAGAGCTTAAGCCATTCCATAGCACCCAAATTGTCACAGAGGGGAATATTCACGCTGTCCCCGCCCGGCAAATTTAAGTGCCGGACGATGGCACGGCTAAAAGCACCAAAATCCAGAATTTAAGTCCTGTGTATCGCTAGTGGGGAGAGGCACCTGCTTCCAGAAAGCAGTCCAGAGCAGCACAGTTTGGTGCCCGCCTTTAAAAAGTGTGAATTACTGTCAAGGCAACAGCGTTTCCTGCACAGTGACACATTGGGAGGCACCGTTAATACAAACGCAGCCTGTGCGGACCTTGCGTGAGACTCATGAAAGTCAGCACAAAAAAGAACCGCTGCAGTCCATGAGCTCCTGAAATGAAATGTCCCGATGGGAGTTCTCCCCACGGGAATCCTACATAAGAAACCTCATTTCGGTGAGACATATGAAGGGCAAGGCATTTGCATTCCGGGAATGAGACTTGGGAAACGGACCCGACCCGTCTATCGCCATGCTGATAACAAACAAAAACGGAGCTTGTGAGGACTGAGAAGCAGCCCCGGTGCAGTTTGCACCTCCTGCCATGGTTTATGGGGACAGGTTTGCAGCCAGCATCAATGCCATCAGCACGGGTCCACGGGAGTCAGTCAAGCCGGTGGATTATACCAGGTGAAGACGTGACTCTGTTTTCCCCTTGAAGTGATTTGTGCAGTCACAGGAGAAAATGTCACATGCAGAAACATCACCATGCAGAAAAGCCACTGATTCATGCAGTATAGACTAATAATTCTACAAAATAGGTGTTTGTAGTATTAGAGCCATGGTTTTATTGGTACTCAGAGTGTGACTGCTGAGCACCAGGGAAAGATTCATTATCTCTACTAATGTTCTACATCAAAACATTCATTTTTGCAAAGAGTCAGATACTATCCTGTGTTTTGGAAAGTATTTATTTAGACACAGACGTATCTGTTGGGAGCAAAGAGGTACCTGCAGTGTTCAAGTGCACCAATTAGATCTTCGGTTAGTGATGGCTACCAAATTAGAAACTGCCAACACAAGGGCAATACTTTTGGCACTGAGTGTCAAGCTAAAAGCTGCTTATAACTCCAAAGTTAAGCGATCAAAAATTAGGTAAAGATGTCAGAATGGGTGGTTAAGTCAAAATCAAAGGCTTGGCTTACAAACATCACCAGTAGGCAATTGTAAGATAAGGCATGTGGAAAAATATCAGTTTAACAATAAGGTATTAGGCTGCCAGCACAATAACAGTGTAAGGTTTTTATGAAAAATAAACTAATCTTAGTTTATATGGGACTCAAAATTGCTGTAGGTACTTCTTCCTAATGAAATTACTTTCCAAACAACAAGGGAAAGAAAGGAAAAGGCATGCTGTGGCTCACCAGCATATTAATGACTCTGCCATTAATATGTACGAGACACAATGCTCCAAGCTGCAGAACCTCATTTTTTTAAAGAGGCCAGCAATGATGTTGCCTTCAACATCATTGATATGACCAAATGCTTTCATGCAAGGATCATAAGGACTGTACAGTAAACAGAGAGATCACGTAAGTGTCACATACCCATCATTGTAAGCACCGTCATGTCGGGAGGAGGTGAGAATGTCCATCTCAATGAGGTTGTCCTGCAATGTCTCTAGGAATGTCTGCTTTGCTATGTTTCTACATACATATGGAAATATGAATGAAGCCAGTGAGTCATGCATATATGAAGTGTGATTCTTATAAAGCACAATGGTTATAGTGCAGTTGTGCATGGAATTAGAATGATGGACCATATATTTATATGTATAAGATGCTACACATATACATATATAGATTTTAAGAATGTTCACTTCTCTATATATACACTATATATATGCATATACACACATATAAGCACACACGCCCATGTGCATGTATAAAAAAAGTTGGTGTCTTTGTTCATTTCACATTATTTATTGCCACTGACACATGAAACCTTCTGAACTTCTAGAAATCTACTCAAAAGACTGGATTTCAATCCAGTGCAGCTGTAACCTTGTTACACTCCTGCATCTGCATTATTTTCACTCTGAAAAAGCACAGTATTTACTCCCCACCGTGGCCAAGACCTTGGTAGCACAGTTCCATCTCACATCCTCATGGATTTCCAGTGAAAATCTGTCACTCCTTTGCTGACATTTCAGTTTTGCACTTGACAACTTTTTAATTACCAACTTGATTAACTTCGTCTTCCTCTATGGAGCAATAACTTGCTATTTAGAACCTTGAAAATGCAAGTTTTGCTCAATAGAAGCATTCCAAATAAGAGTCTTTCAGTGATAAACAGCTGGATAAAGGTTATGCTGTAACCCAAGTTTCAATACCAAAGTATTGGCTGTAATCTGGACATTAGAGGCCATAGGTGAGATATTTAGGGCCTGAACATGAAAAAGCCTAATTTTGACTTCATACACAATAGTGGCATTTTGCAATATCTGGGCTCCCCAGCATGTACTTTGAGTCACATTTTGACTTATACATGCTAAACTTTTGTACTTTTTGAGGACAAAGGCAAGAACATAAAGAATTAAGTTAGATGCACAGCTGGAAACACATTGTGTCCTTCTCACCTTCAGGCTTGCTTCTCAAGACCTGGCAAAAGAACATTCTTCCCATCTTTTTGAAAACAAAATAAACAGTCCTGATTTTGCCCATGTCTGTTTTCAGCATTAAAACTGAATACAGGCCTGAATGTGAATAAATTCCTGGCTAAAACTAGCAAAAGGACCATAACGGACCATAACCATCGTGAGACTTTAGCACTTACGTAGGATTAAGCGCTTAGAGGATAGAGGTGACATAGTGTGAACTCACAGAGAACTCTGTCGAAGAAACTGGATTCAGGTAACGCGCTGTATGAAGAGAAACCAGCCCTGTCACATTATACAAATCTTGATACTGTCTCTTCTAAACTGTCCTCAACCTTAATTTCTCATTTCTGCTTCCTTCTCTTCCTGCTGCTTGTGCCAGCACTTGTTTAGCTCAACTCGCTGCTTTTGGAGGCCTCTGGGCTGCTTTGACAGAACAGATCTACTCGATCTGAATGCAAGTGACATGACTCCTGTTCGTAGCTTTGGTGTAAAGCGGGTCGACATGCATGAGCTGTGTGCCACAGCACTTGGGACATCAATCCAGCCCCAAGTGTTGGCGGCTTCCTCGCATTCCCTGGGAATGCAGGAAAGGTTGGGCGTTGGGTTCAAAGCAAAAAGAAGCAAGGTACGTGCATGCACGGAGCATTTAATGGGTAAGAGGCAAGGCATCTAGCAACACGCCCATCAATAAAAGTTCATGGGTAGTTAAAATCCACGGCACGCTGGTTCCATGAATTTCAGTTGCGGATTGTCAATAAAACAGAAGGCGGAGGGTTACAGAACGTCCTAATGTGTGTATTTGTAATGGAGAGGTCGCTGGGTCACCAAGGTGATTAATGTGTGAATGTCCTTGTGTCCTGAAGTCTGGGCAGAATCTGCTCCCCTGGAGATCACCTGTGAACAGCTGTCCGGTCACAAACCACTCTCCCTTCTCATGGCGAGTTGTGGTGACAGACTGACCTTCTGTGATTACCACATGGAATTTCCTGGGAATGGAAGTTTCCTGAAAGCCGTTGGTTTGTCAACTAAATGTCCATCTAGTTGGCTTTTATTTGCTCCCGCAAGGTAAAATGTAAAGGAACAGAAAAGAGGCCTCAGAAAGAAGAATGAGGTATAAATATGTGGGGGGAACTGACTTACCTGTCAGGAGTGACTGCTGAGCAAAGATCTTCTCATCACAACCTTGATAATATATTGCTTTTAAAGCAACAATAAAAAGGGAGCAAACAGGAAAAGAAAGGAAAAAGGAGAAATAGAGAAAAGGGAGTAAAGGGAAGGTAATGAAAAGGAGGGAGAGAAGAGGAGGGGCTCTTCCTCTTGCCACATATAAAGTTCTCAGATATAGGATACACTTATCGTGTCAACTGTATATTTGTGCTACACATCTCTGTTTGCCTTTGCATTACGGTACAGAAATTTCCAGGCAGTGACAAACTGTCCTCAGTTCCCAGTTCTGAACGTTCTCTGGAGTCCAAAGCAGCCAAAACCAAACCTCTTCAAACCCTGGGGTGCTTAAAATCTGTAACTGTGGGCACATTTCGCAGCCTGTGACAATCCCTGTTTAAAAGTCGTAGATTCTTCTTCATGTTGTCTCTCTCTGCTGACTAATACGAGATTTTTTTAAAAATTTGATATTCAACAGAAATACAATTCATTTCTTGACATGAGATTACTATAATCTCCTATTGCTACACTTCAAAGGTCTTAATTCTTGGATTAATGTCTCTCGAACGGGATTTATTTTTTATTTTACATATTGGACATTTTATTCTCTTAGGTGGAGGTCTTTTATTTGGTTCTAAAAATCTTTGCAGTGGGAAAGGTCAACTTGATGGAAGAGGTGGAACTGGGCATCCAAGTTTGCTGAACAGCTCTGAATCCTGGTCCTTTGTGTCTATAGAACTTCCAGCAAAGGAAAGGGAAGAGCAAACTGGTAGAGAGGAGGTTTGTCACAGAGTTACTGATCATCTATGCAGCACGGACTCTTTGCATTATGACGCTATTATAACAGTTTATTTTCTTAATGTTGTTTAGTGGAGGAACAGAAGCCTGTCAGTTGTGCTCTGTAAATGTGTTCATTTGCTGTTTGGCATAAAGTTGCAATTTCTTTTCCAACATGTTCGTTGTCTGAAGGGACGCTGGGTAAAATGACACCATTCCAACCAGTGTGTCAAAAGGCACAAGATCAGTCTTGAAATGATTTGTTTTCTACATAATTAATAAAATGGTCAAATTGAGATCAATTACACGTGTGACTGATTCGTAATGCAAGTAAAATCACCGTACGATGCAGAAGGAACTCTTCATGCAGGAAAACTTCCAACATCCAGTTTAGTTAACAGCAATAATGTGACCAAACCAAGTTGCAGAAAGAACTTTCAGATCTTGAACAATTTTAATCCACAATAAATTTGTGGAGAAGAAATGAGGACAATCTTTAGGATGTACTCATTTACAGAACTAGCCAGATAATTCTTTCCATGAACTCCTGCCTTTGTTAAGATGTAGTAGAGTTGTGTCTCCATCTCTGATTGCCAACAAAATGGCACAAATGGGGACAGGATGTTTCAGCAAAGACCTTTTATCTGTGATATTCCTCCACTGATCCAGCAGCAAGGATGTTCCTTCTCAGTTGGACGGTGGTGGGTTCTGAGAGACTCCAGTCAGATATGAGGATGTCTTGGCACTAGTAAAACAGTATCTTATCTCTTCGCCAAAGAGCTCACACCCTGGTTTAGAAAAAGGCAAAGGGCTTCCTCCAGAACTACAGAGGATTACTCACAAAAGGGCTGCAGGAGCAGGGCCTAAGTATTTTTTATTTTTTTATCTTTTTTCAAAAGAAATAACACATGGAAGTCACTTCTTGGGTATATATGCTCAAGAATTTAACACAATCTAAGTACTGAAACTGTTGCCAAATCACGCTTGCAGTACTTGCTTAAAATTTTGTCTTAATCTTTTGGATCCAGCTTCTTAGTTGGGTCTTTTTAATCAAGCAGTCGCAGAGAAATTAATTATCCTTAAATGCCAGAAAATGTTAGATTCAGGTCTGGTTTGGATGTTTCAGAGGGCCAGCAGACATAGCTCATTCTCAAATCATCGGCAGACATGTTCATTTTTAACAACAGTTTTCTTAGCAGAATCTGGCAAAATCAGATACATTTTGTCCCAGGACACGGACGCAGCTCCTGCTTTGTGAGACTTTGTGATCTTTGTGAGACTCCCACAGACGTTAATTTGGTCCCTGGCTGAGCCTTCAGTTCGTGTATATTTTTTGTTGTCTAAAATCTTTCTTGTTGGTTTGAGAAGGTAAGAGAAATGAGGGGAAAAAGGCAGCTAAGTGAATGTAAGGCCTGGAAGACACCAGGTATGGGGGGTAATGAATCCAGCACCTCCAGTTCCTCAGCAGAAAAGCCTCTGGAGAATGCAAAAACTGACTTTCAAGCGTGACATCAAGAAATAGATAAGTGAACCATCAGATGGGAGGACTAAGGCTGAGGGAGTCTGACAAATCCCTTTTCCAGAACCTAAACAAAGCCATGAACTAGAAAAACTCAGTGACTGTTTGTCACACCCACCGTGTGTTGCATAGGTAGAAAAGAATATAAATGTTAAATGGAATCATTATTAATTGACTGGTGCCCTGCTATGCAATGTTCCACACTTGCTGGAGCAATGTTGTAGGACAGTGAAATGTTAAGAGCTGACCTCTCCTTATTAGATAAACAAGATCAGCTTTTCCCGAATGATGTACCATGAAAGTATCTGCTTGATGAGGCACAGAGAGAAGGCTAAATCTTTTCAATATATTGATTGATTTCTGTTTCTTAAATAGAATATTGATTTATCCTACCACATAGGAAGAAAAGACATTAAAGGAAAAAAAAAAAGAATGAAAACCATGAACATTCTAATCTATGATCCTGATTCCAATTTCAAATCAGAAAAATAACCTTATGAGCAGGTTAAAGACAATATTTTTAGTTTATGAAAGAGCGTTTTCCTCTTCTCCTAGTCCAAAAAAAAAGACACAAGGAACAATAAATCCAACTCAAAACACTGAAGAAAATGACCTACCGAGTCTCCAGCGGGATGTTACTGTTGAGTAACCAGTTGTCCTGAGCATGGGCTGGCTCTTGGGTGCCGGTGGGTTGGTCTCCAGACAGAGAATGGTCCGTAGGGGCCGGGCTGGGGTTGCTGCGCGGCGTGAAGTTCCCTCTGTTTAGGGAATTGACGGAGGCCGCGTGGTGCTGGCTCGGGGTGTGAGCGTGCGATATCGGAGGCGGCGGAGTTCGAAGTCTCGAATGATTTTGAAGGTTCGGAGGATGATCTGAAACATAAGTCAAGTATTTTTTACGGTTTGGGATTTGAGTTATTCCATACTGCACTCACTTATGTGCAGGTGCTTCTATAAAAGTACGAAGGCTGGGGTGCCACGTGCCCTAAATCAACCTAAAAAGGGCACCATAGCCTTGTTCCAAAGGCTCTAATGGCACATACAGCCAGCTAGAAAAATAGTTTGGTTTCATCATGCACCAAAGTTATGAAAGCTTAAAGCACCACAAAAAGGCCGTCCTGACAGGCAAGTTAACTCCGATGAACAACTGCAGGTTGCAAACTGCAATCTATCTGTGACGCTGATTTGTGATAAAGCATGAAAAATGTAACCGGCCTGGAGAGATAACACTTTAGAGCAATTTTATGATGGATTTACAGGTCCCTGTGAAGTTTGTTCTGCCTGTTCTGCTTGAGAACTTGCAACAGTTAAGTCAACAAGAAGACTGAGAATACATTTAATCATAAACAGAGTTTGGGGAAAGCCATAAAACTGTGTCAGGGTTACACAATTTAACAAAATCCAATAGTTTGTAGTGTTAGAGATGTACTCAAACTGAGTAAAAAATGCATGTGGTATAAAAACTGAGGTGTCAGGAAAATGAAACAACATCCAGTGAAGAAAGATGCAAAGATCAGTGATGGCTACTTGGAGTAAAACTCCAAGTATTTGTTGGCCAAGAGTCTGAAGCAGGTTAATTGAGCAAATCAAACACTTAGGAAAGACCAACCTAGTGCTGATTATATTTGTATTTTTATTTTTTTAAGTAAACATCGAGGATTTTTTTTCACCTGTTTTCCAGAAAGAAAGGGAAACTAAAATATTTGATGGAACTGGAGGGGGACGGACAGTTCATAATACTGCATATGTGATACAGGAACCATTTCTCTCTGATATTATGCTCAGAAGTCATTAATTATATCCTATCAATCTAATACTTACCAGACTTCTGTATCATGAAAAACTAACACTCATCTGCTCTCAGAGAGCTCAGAACTGAAAGACCTGTGCATAATCCCTAAATTACAATGAATGGTATCAAAATGCCCATGACATTCATTGACATTTTTGAAATCTGGGTTGGGACTTGGATTCAGGAGAAGAACAGAGGAAGCATTTACAACATCTCTGGAGCCTCTTGGATATTTAGACACATAAGAAAATATAAAGATGTGTGAGATACAACCCATCCCTTCCCTCCTCAGCCTGTATTGATTTACAATACCTCACCATTAACTATGGGTGATTATATCGCAACCTGAGGGTGGTTGAGGTGGTCTAGCAAGAAAATAGAAGGTGTTAATTATGAAGGTGCCATTATGCTGTTTGAACGTGTATTTATCTCTGGCTTTGCTAGGTTAGACATGGGACTAGGGGGTTTATATTTCAAGGGGGGAATTAAATGCTTTTAGGGTCCCAATCCATCTTACCCTGGACTCTGAGAAGAGTTAGAAAACAACTTAAAAGTGCTGCTCTCTCTATATCAGTACAACAGAGAACAACTAGCTCACAAAAGAGATCCATACTGGCCATGTGCATTTGGACAGGTAGATTCTCCTCTGAGTATTCAGAAGTCTGACTTAGCAAAGCTCATCCCAAATTACTAATGGACTCTGACCTAACATGAGCTAGTCCTGGCTAATTCTGTACGTCAGCCAGAAAACTGAAGGGAAGGACAGAGCAACAACCATGGACTGTATGGAGGAGGAAAATCAGAATTAAAGAGGTCTGGCCGCAGCTCTGCAGCACCACGTGAATCAACACATCCAGCCATCCCTGGAGTGGATATTATTGGGGACTGCTGTTTAACTGCGATCCTGACTGTGGAGGTAATAAAAACAAGAATGGAAGAACCCCACTGCTGGGAAAGTTAAATGAGTGACTCCTTTTCCCACTCAACATCCAGAGGCCACCATTGCTTGGCTGCGGCCCCTTTGCTGGAGGCAGAAGGAAGATGGGAGATGGCACAGAATCCACCAAAACCCACGGTCTCAGGAACAGGTCTGTGTGCACACAAAGGAAGGCTGGAATAGTTTATTAATTCCAGGCTGAGGGAGAAGAACCTAAAGAGAGGATTTCCAGTTTTTAGGGCTGTCATTTTATCACCGTCCACCAGAACTGAATTAATTCTGGAGACAATGACTTGTCTAATCAGGAGCAATGTACCAAACGTTTCCAAGATCAGTTATTCAAGTTTTCGTTACAACTGATGCCTGAGATGAATCCTCTGCACAAAGAGGAAAGGGGGCGAATGGGTGAATCCTGGAATATACAAAAGGTGTTTCGCGAAGTTCTCCTGCTCTGGGGTGACTTTCCATAAACCATTTTCAGACTGTGAGTCAGAGCCTGTTTCCACAGATCTGTTATGTAAATTCCAATTTACACCCTATTATTGCAGACACATTGCAGATGCTATTATGGATAATGCTTTAGAATCAAGTAAAAATGTGTCATTTTCATTCTCTATTTGCATACCCTCTGTGATTTCTTTGCTAAGTAAAGACAGCACATCTATCTTACTCTGCTCTATGTGATCTTTCACAGGATTTTATGGCTTGTATTTCTTTTTTTCTGACATTTAGGTAGCTTTTCCTCCCAGAATATTTTTAATTTAATTCATATACAAATTCTGAACACTTCTGTCATGTCTGAGCATTACTGAATTTAATATACCTTGACTAGGATTAGCAACTATTACCCTTGCCTTACTATCTTATTTTTTCCCTTCTTCTCAAGTTGAGGAACATTAGAAAAAAGGTGTAGATGAAAGCACAAGCTATGAAATCTTCCTACTGAAAATTACTGCAGCTGTGCAGGATTTTCTTGATGTGACAAAACTATGGAGGTTCTTGCCCTCTGAGGTCTCCAGAGATCCTATGGGATTTGCAAAGGGTGAGGGAAACCCATAAAGTGAATTCTTTCTTGATTTCCTAAAATTGCAATTGTCCTCTTACTTGAACATGCTCTTTGTAACTTGTACCACAATGTTTGAGTGATATAAAGTGTGTGGTTATGTTTACCCACAGGAATGAGAACCTTAATGCTGGTTGCAGTGCCTCTCTTACATCATGTATGTGCGTGAATCTCACACAGTGGGAAGATGCTCTGATTATCCTGCTCTATATTATATATAAATGCTCTATATTTATAGCTGCCTAGGTAGCAGTAAACTTTTGCCCATCCAACCGCATAGGTGGGATACAGGGGAAGTGAGATAGAGGTTTTTACATCTTACAGCAAGCCCTTAGTGGGACAACAGCACCACAGGAATCTAGAAGACGTTACAGAGGAGCAGGACACAAACTGTACTCATAGAATCATAGAATGTCCTGAGTTGGGAGGGACCCACAAGGATCATCGAGTCCAACTCCTGTCCCTGCACAGGACAACCCCACAGTTCACACCGTGTGTCTGAGGACGTTGTCCAGTCTCTTCTTGAACACTGTCAGGTTGGGGCCGTGACACCTCCCTGGGGAGCCTGTTCCAGTGTCCAGCACCCTCTGGGTGAAGAACCTTTTCCTGAGCTCTTCTCGGTGACAACCAATGATAGGACAAGGGGTAATGGGTACAAACTGGAACACAAAAGGTTCCACTTAAATTTGAAAAGAAACTTCTTCTCAGTAAGGGTGACAGACACTGGCCCAGGCTGCCCAGGGAGGTTGTGGAGTCTCCAACTCTGCAGACATTCCAACCCGCCTGGACACCTTCCTGTGTAACCTCATCTGGGTGTTCCTGCTCCGTGGGGGGATTGCACTGGATGAGCTTTCGAGGTCCCTTCCAATTCCTGACATTCTGTGATTCTCTGATGTCCAACCTGAACCTCCCATGGCACATCTTCCTGCCATTCCCTCGGGTTCTGTCGTTGGTCACTAAAGAGAAGAGCTCAGTGCCTGCTCCTTCTCCTCCCCTTGTGAGGAAGTTGGGTTCCCCAAGACGTTTCTTAACCAACTATAAAATAACTATCTGCGACTTAGTTATCTTGTCCTACACAAATAAAGGTAATTTTCAAACCCTTCCTCCTCACAGTTTTCCTCTTCGGATTCCACAAAGACATGGAGTTCATCATTCCCTCTTGTTGGAATGGAAAACCTGACATATGGTCTACAGAAGGACAAGCTACGCTAACAGAGCACTGAGGAATAAAACACCTCGTAAAATGACCCCCCTCAAACTTCCGAGAGCCTGCAGAGTCAAACACCACAGCCTCGGGGATGGTTTTTGCTTTGAAGAGACAGCAAGCAAGATCTCTCAACAGCAAAAGCGTCCTTACAGCCTCAGACACCAGGTGCCGGCGAAACAGGGTCCCAGTGATAAAGTTCAACATTTCGCTGGCACTGGGGAAATCTAAGTAGCTCAGAACTTAATGAACACCCCTGTAAACCTCGTTTTCTCTAACGGGTCTCCAAAGTGTGTCAAACACGAAATATGTCAGTATTCAAACGTAATGAAAGATTGGAAATGTGACTACAAAAGACACCAATACCAATCAAGTTGCCTATATGCTGATTTTTTGTTTGTTTTTTAACATTATAATGTCAGTGACTAACACTGGCTTGGTAACCACAGATAAAGCAGAGCTGAAAGATAACTCAGTTAATGGAGCTTGTACTTGGCACATACCAGAGAGCCTTGACAGAATACTGTGAATGAAGTATTGAATAAATGTGAACTGTAAAAAGATTACCAATCAGGAGCTAATATGACAAAATTTGAATAAAAGGTCTCAACCCCGTGTTCCCTTTCCTCCCTTAATCTTTAATGAGTAGCACTGTTTTGAAATTAGTCCGTGTAACAATTACACTTTGTGATTCATTAGGTTTTGGGATTGTGTTCAGGGCCAATGTGCTAACCTTGGACTGAAAAATACATCCTCATCTCTTTTTTTGTTCCCAGCTTCTCCTGTTCCTCCACACATTTGTCATTTGTATGTCTGCTCATATTTAGACAGCCCGATGCCTGGCTGGTGTCTGGGTTAGGTACAGGGAATATTTCTCTTTACTCACTGTATATAGCGCCAGGTGGAATGAATCATTCACTCCCCCCTTGAACTTCAAACTCCATGGCAGCTGTGCTGACTAACTTGGCAGTGTCACTTTGGGCAATCGTGCTCGTACCCACGCACCGAGAAATCCTCCCCGGTGAAGAGCAAACAATCCTTTTTAAAAGTAATGAACTTCTGCATTTGACTGACAGAGCAGCAAAGAGCTTTGCTTCGGCTCCAGGACCACGTTTCAATGTGCTGGAGATGAACACTCACAGCACTGACACCACCAGCCAGCTGGAATCACTGTCCCGGGCTCCTTGTCCCTTTGGGTGTTTATGGAAACTGGATTAATCTGATGTGCCACCTCAGGTCAGGCAAACGATGAAAGAAGGAACTGGGTTTTCCCCAGCACCATTGTAGGGGGCACAGAGAGTTTTCGGTTGAAAGTAAGACAGCTTGCCAGAAACAAGTTCTCTGTCAGACACAGGGCAAGCCAACGATGGCATCTGCAAAATAAAAAGCAAGCAGGATATTCAAACCCCAAGCTGGCAGACAATGGAAAAATAAAAGGTGAAAAATCAGGATGGGAGATGCTGTCTGCTCAGAGGGTACTTTGGTGGTTTCTGGCGACAACCATGATCAACTCCAGACTGAGCTTTCCTCCCGTTTCCATAGGATCCAGCTGAATGTGCAACATCTGGACTGAGCTGAGGCAACGTGCAAAGGTGGGACCTGTGTTGTACCAAGCATGTCCCTCTCAGAGCTGTTATTGGTATTCTGCAATCTAGAGGAGATTTCCTCCTTCAAGGAATGTCCTACAACACGCTCTGTCTACATGGGTCAGTCAGGTAGTCTAATTTGGAAGCCACCCCCAGGATGGTGATAGAGATGGAGTGAAACAGGTCCCTCAGTATCCACATTATTTAGCTGCAAAGAGTCTGTTCTCCTTCACTATCACTTAAAAACTGCAATTAGTGATACAATTTGAGTGACTCCATCTCTCCTTGAGAAGTATATCCACCAAATTTGACTTAAGACTAGTTTCTCCTGCCATCAAGAGAAGTGTTTGTACCATGCTGTGAAATGTATCTTTCGCTGTAGCAACATCTTGTGCTGCTGGTTTTCAAAATGCTAAGCCACAAAATGACAGTGAGTCATAAAAGAAAACAGAGAACTGATGTATAATCCCTGTTAAGTCACAAAACAACAATATGAAAGCTACCTTGATGTTTTTTCTCTATTTTATTTTAAGTAACAGCACAATAGGGAGCTGCTGTTCCACCAAGGACTCTCAATACAGAAAAGCATCATCCTCCCCATGCAGTTAAAATCAGCAGTGTGTAGAGTTCTAGAGACTATTTTGGTTCAGAGAGTCTTCTCAAAGTTGGGCCCCTTGAATCCCAATCTTTACAGCCTTGTATCTCACTGGTACTTCATCATTCTATATGCACAGCCAAGCAACTATGTTTTATGGATGATTAAGGTCTAAGCAAAACCTTCCTGTGTGCACCTGCTTTATAAATTGGTGCAGTCTTGTATAGAAAAATCTCACAAGGATCGGAGACTATTTCTTGGAAGAAAATGGCTATACAGATGTAAAGAGTTTGAGTGTTTTTCTAACCATGCCAATCAGGATCAATGAAAACAGGACTCTGTAACTATCAAAATCTAAACTGGACCTCCAGCAGTGTAAAATGTGTAAAACACGCAACTAACCTTTAGCTTGCAAACAGAATGTTACCAGTAGCAAGTGGAAACGGAGGATCTAGAAACCAGAGGACTAACAAGTTTAGGCTCTATAAGCTTTGAGGACTTTATTCTGAAACATAAGAAGCAACATCTTTTCTTTAGATAAATTACATAAAAAATCAGGCGCACCTGGATGGTGTATGTGCACATGTACAACTAGTTGAAGCTCCCCTCTAGCTGCACAGATTGACACTTCATTGGCTTTACTGCTCCAAATCAAGTCCAAACAAGCCACCTCCTCTGTATTTTTCTCATCAAATGTGTACATTACATGCAAACTTTCCTCTCAAGTGCCAAAGTGCCTTTGCAAAAGCAGAATATTGACTTCTGGGTTTGAAATCAATTTTTTGTTTGATGCTGGGCTGTCAAGCTTTGATCGTACATAGTGAACGGGAGCTCTGGGTGGTTGCTGTTTTCACCAGTATGCATCTGATTGAATTGAACACCCTACAAGCAATGCTTTTAAAAAGGTCCCGGTCACTGTCAAAGGATGATATGTAGACTTTTAATCCATGGTGTTCATTATTTAACTTCATAAAAGGAAATCATAGAGTAATAAAATCAAGGCGGAGTATTACTATTTAGATTCTGACAGTTCATGAAGAATCGATGCCTTAAACACAGAGGAAAGTGGAAAATAAAGAGAATATCTGGCAGGATGTAAATGAGTTACTTAAATTTAAATTATGTTTAAGTTCTGAAACTGTTACTGGAAACATGGGAAAGCAGCCTCTACAGTGTCCAACTAAGCAAATTATATTGCAGGCCTGGAGATTCTGGATTTTCTATTGAAAACCTTTAACTACCCTGATACTATACACCAGAGACAATAGCAACCATTGAAGGCCCAAGTTCTTGAACTGCTGACCCTTCTTGTCTAAGCATATCAACAAACAAATAAGCATATATTTCTATATAAAACAACGTATCATTATAGCTCCTTCCCTCTCAGCAATGCCCCAAACACAGAAGCTGACCCTGAGTCTGCTGAGATGCTGCATCCCCCATATTGTGCCCTCAGCTCCTCAGGTCAGGGTTCTCATGTCTGGAAGTCCACAATTAGAACCCTATTAATTAGAACTCTAATTATTCTCAGGAGGATGCTCTGATCACATTGCTGTGGCATTCTGACAGCACTGATGGCTTCTGTGAGTTCCTTTCCAGCTAAGTGATGGGGAATAACTGACCCCAATGAAATCTTCACGTGGGACAGCACCCTACTCATGCCATCACAGATTCATAGAATCATTTTGGTTGGAAAAGACCCTCAAGATCATCGAGTCCAACTGTTAACCTAGCTCTCTCACTAAACCACGTCTCCAAGAACCTCATCTACACATCTTTTAAACCCCTTCAGGGATGGTGACTCCACCACTGCCCTGGGCAGCCTGGTCCAATGCTCGACAGCTCTTTCCAGGAAGAAACTGTTCCAACCTCAACCTCCCCTGGCGCAACTTGAGGCTGTTTCCTCTGCTCCTGGCGCTTGTTCCCGGGGAGAAGAGCCCGACCCCCCCTGGCTCCAAGCTCCTTTCAGGCAGTTCAGAGATCAGAAGGTCTCCCCTCAGCTCCTGTTCTCCAGCTGAACCCCCCAGGTCCCTCAGCCGCTCCCATCACACTTGTGCTCCAGCCCCTTCCCCAGCTCCGTTCCCTTCTCTCAACTCGCTCCAGCACCTCAAGGCCTTTCTTGGTGTGAGGGTCCCAAAACTGACCCCAGGATTCGAGGTTTGGCCTCCCCGTTGCCCAGCACAGGGACGGTCACTGCCCTGGGCCTGCTGGCCACTCCAGTGCTGGTACCAGCCAGGATGCTGGTGGCCTCTTGGCCATCTGGGCACACGCTGGCTCATGTTCAGCCGCTGGCACCAACACCCCCAGCTCCTTTTCCACCAGGCACTTTCCAGCCGCTCTTCCCCGAGCCTGTAGCGCTGCCTGGGGTTGGTGTGACCCCAGTGCAGGACCCAGTACTTGGCCTTATTGAACGCCACACAATTGGCCTCAGCTTAACGATCCAGACAGTCCAGATCCCTCTGTATGGCCTTCCTACCCCCCCTAACGTGGGCAAGAAAATCCATTGTCTTGAGCAAAGGATGGTTCATTTGTGCTCTGAGTTTGACTTGCTACAAATCACACTTATCACACATGTGGCTAAAACTGCGACCTCTCCCCTGAAGAACCGGGAGCCTGCAGCTCCCACTTTGATAAGTAAGATACATAGGAAGCCAGTATTTCTGAAAACGTGCTTTTTTTTAAGTGTTAAAAGGTGTATTCAGCTTCCCATGTTTTATATATGGCAATGTATGCTATACAAACCCTAAAACTCATTTGCAGTCAGCCAGGACACGCCGCTGGCTGCGGTTTAGGCAATGTCTATGCCACTTGGCTGATTACTCCTCACAAGTCGCCTTTCCGTGGTGTCCAACCTGCCCAGGCTCCGCACACGCAGCCGGGTGCCATCCCTCATGCATAAGAAGGCCTGGAGAGATGGAAATAACTCTCAGATTTGCAGCTCCCCTACTGCACATGTAAGAAACACAACCGGTTTTACACCTAAGGTTATCCGTCTTGAAAGAAACGTGGCACTTTTCTCTGATGTCTCCAGTTTATTGACTTGCGGCTCTGAGGAGCTCTGTTGTATTTGAACTGGTTTCCCTACACACGCTGCCTCCTGTGCCTGTTGTGTGGTTCTTTCACACAGCAACAAACGCAGACAAATATACAAATAAACAGAAAACCACATAGTTTTGCCTTGTCCAAACCAGACATGATTAGTGGTATTGTTACATTGGCAAACTTCTGAATTGTTTGTGTAAAGCAGTTCCCTAAACTAACATACATCCCCAAAAAGGTTGCTGCAATAGCAAATAAACTCAGGATTTTGCCAGCACAGCTCTGTCAAATATTGTTAGCTTTTTTTTCTTTCTAATAAACCTATATTGGAAAAGCTTTGAAATACAGACCAAGCCTTTGCTTGCTTCTCCCTAAAAATAAAATGAACAGCCTCTATTTTGCTTACGCCCTTCAAAAATCTTCTCTAAACCGCAGCTCTGTTGTGACTGAGCTGTGCACAAACAAACAGGACTGACACATCCCCGGCTCCATCAGCAAAGTTGCCTATTTATAGCCGCTGAGGAAATAGTCTGTTTTATATAATTTTTACAGTTTTTTAGCATTGACGGTCCACAAATACGAAGTAATACAAGTGTCACACAGTTGAATTGTGTGACAGGACCAGGTATGAGCTCTTAGTGGTCAGGGTGAAAGATTTATATGCTGCAAAAGCATTCTAAAAATGTACTGTATTCATCGTCAACTTGCAAGCTTTGGGTCTGGACTCCGACCTCCAAGGGCCATGTCATTCTCGGAGCCACCAGGGAGTTTTACAGCACAGACGTCAGAGGGTTGTGTCCCTTTTTAATTTGTACACGTCCCAGGCTTGCGAATGAATGAGCCTCTGGAAATGCACAATCCCATTATCTCACAGCAAAGTGCTTATGGAATGTGACATGACGTGGTGTAGCACAATGCCAACAAGCACTGACAGTGTGAATTATTTACTGTAGAGAAAGAACCAGGGAAATTTCACGTTGGCAACAACTGAAACAAAGTATTTCAAGTCTTTGTTGGCAAGTGTGTTTTTCTTCATGACTTTGGATCAATGTCTGTACACGCTGCCACCCAGGTGCCACCAAGCACAGTGACCCCCTCCTCATCCTCCTTTTAATTTTTTGTTGTTTTGTTGCCTTTAAAGTTTTAACAAAGCCATTTCTGTTAAATACCGCCAAAGCCCAATATGAGCTGGCAACAATTCTATCTGACAGCTGTGAATGACACAACGTCCGTCACGTTGATTAATACCTACGCCCCCCGCCCCATCCGCTGCGCACACAAAAGCTGAGTGATTTCCTTTAGTGGAAACCATGGGTGCAGTTAAGTGTAAAATCTCTCTGCACAGGTGGAAAACCTTATTCCCTTTGGCACAGGAATCTGATTTGTGAGAGCCGGGCTCTGTGACCTTTCTCTTCAGGTTCTATTTGACATTCTCGGAAGCACGACGGCAGAAGGCTGCACTCCAAATAATTCTGAAACAGACATAAAACTTTTATATTTTTATTAACACTTGAAGAGGCCACTAAAAGAAAATCAAAACTATGAATCTGTCAAGACACCCCCCAGCAACGCTGCACTTTGTTCACAAAAATACCGTGACGGAAGGGCAATGCAGTTTATCCCATGTGTACGTTTGTCTGTCTGTTCATAACGCCTCCACCCCTGATTATCTCAGTGCTAATTAATACAGTCCCTCTGGCAACACACTCCTGAGAGGAAACATTCATGATGAGTCTCATTTATGGTTAGTCTCATTTATCACACTCCTTTTTTTTCTAAGTTTTCTGATATGAATCTCTGGCGTGTAACAAATATCAACAGAACTATAAATACACATACAACTAAATATTAATAGATCATAAAGATCTATAGATCATAAAGACATTTCTACATGTTCTGATGTTAATTTATACTATTATTCTGAATGTACCACCTTTGTATATCTCTCTGCCTCGTCAGAGAGATGTGTACATATGTAGACAGGATGTGTACATATGTAGATGTGTACATATGTAGACAGGATATACAGACAGAAAAACCATGTTAGAGGTAAAAGATTTTGATCTTTTTTTAATTCTTTCTCTTAACTTTTTTGTTCCCCTACCAGGGAGTCATGGCTTTTACTGGCATCCTACATAAATGTGATGCTTGCTGCCCACCAACTTTCATCTTGGAAAAGAGGCAAATTTAAAATGAATAAATAAAAATGGTTTCTGGTAGAACAGAAAGATTGTCCAAGCTTTTCTGTAACAACAACAACAACAAAAAAAGTATTATCAGAATTATTCTTTATTATCCTAGCACTTACTGTGCTTTTCCCCAATACTGCGGAAAATCACGGCACCAGGCTACAGAGCCATTATTGTCAAGTGCACAAGACAGAAAATATTTTGAGAGGGGTATATTTCACAGAATCACAGAATGTCAGGGATTGTCACCGAGAAGAGCCTGGCTCCATCCTCCTGACACTCACCCTTCATATATTTATAAACATTAATAAGGTCACCCCTCAGTCTCCTCTTCTCCAAGCTCCAGAGCCCCAGATCCCTCAGCCTTTCCTCACACGGGAGATGCTCCACTCCCTTCAGCATCTTTGTTGCCCTGTGCTGGACTCTCTCCAGCAGTTCCCTGTCCTGCTGGAACTGAGGGGCCACAACTGGACACAATATTCCAGGTGTGGTCTCCCCAGGGCAGAGTAGAGGGGCAGGAGAACCTCTCTGACCTACTGACCACCCCCCTTCTAATCCACCCCAGGTGCCATTGGCCTTCCTGGCCACAAGGGCCCAGTGCTGGCTCATGCTCATCCTGCTGTCCCCAGGACCCCCAGGTCCCTTTCCCCTACACTGCTCTCCAACAGGTCATTCCCCAACTTATACTGGAACCTGGGGCTGTTCCTGCCCAGATCCATGACTCTACACTTGCCCTTGTTCTATTTCATTAAATGTTTCCCCGCCCAATTCTCAGCCTGTCCAGGTCTCTGATGGCAGCACAGCCTCTGGCGTGTCAGCCACTCCTCCCAGCTTGGTGTCACCAGCAAACTTGCTGACAGTCACTCTATTCCCTCGCCCAAGTCATTGATGAATATATTGAATAATCCTGGCCCCAGCACTGCCCCCTGAGGCACTGCACTAGATCCAGGCCTCAACTGGACTCTGCCCCATTGACCACAACTCTCTGGCTTCTTCCCTTCGGCCAGTTCACAGTCCACCTCTCTACCCCACCATCCAGACCACACTCTCTCAATTTATCTGTAATTTATTTCTGTACTTTACTTATTCTTTAGCTGTTATTTATTTTTGCAAGTCTTACTTCGTAGACCGTGAGTGAAAGTGCTACTGGATTACTGATAGCTCTAAATACGGTCTCCCATTTGCACCCATGGCACTTGGCACTTGGCCACTCAGAGACATCTGCAGCCTCGAAAAATTCACCATGACCATTCTAAAATCAAGTCCGGAGTTAACGATATTAGTGCAGGACCCACAAGCTAGGTGCTTGGCTTGTTTAATAATGTACTTTGACAAATATATAGTCCTGGCACTGACTGAAGTCCAATATTAGCTGAAGATTCCCAGTTCAGGAGTGACAACATGCTCAGATAACACTTGGGCATGAAATGTGTGACTAAAGCTGCATCAGATTATCATGAAAGATGAATTTTCTGAGGTTCTTTTCATTACTTGCTGTAAGTGCTCTTGACATTCTCTGAAGCAGTTTAGGAGAGCTTCCTAGGAAAAATGTCAAAATAAAGTAATAATTTTCTGATAATATTGTTGAACAAAATGTGAACATGGCATGATTTAGAAATGAAGATCAGCAGCTTATGAAGATGGTGCACATGTGTGCACACCTATATATTATCAAGGGCTTCAGTGTTATCAAAACCATAAACAATAATTTCACATGTGCATCGTCAAAGAACTAGGACCACTGGTCGGTGTAGAAAGGGGATTTTATATGACCTTCAACTATGCTCACAATATACATTTCAACTATGTATGAATCTTCTGTTTCAAACATTGGTAATTATTCACCGAGCAAAACAATTTATACTGGCTTCATACTGGAAGCATTTGCTATAAAATGTATACCCACAGAATCACAGAGTGTCAGGGATTGGAAGGGACCTGGAAAGCTCATCCAGTGCAATCCCCCCATGGAGCAGGAACACCCAGATGAGGTTACACAGGAAGGTGTCCAGGTGGGTTTGAATGTCTCCAGAGTAGGAGACATCCCCCCTTCTAACTCCTCACCCATCACCCCTTCTAACTCCTTTTAAACAGAACAAATCCAGTTCAGTATGGAGTTGTATTAAAATACTACCTTGATTTTTTAGGGACAATCTTGTTAAAACTAGTTTACCATCTGCCCTGGGCATCAACTGGCACAACTCCATGAGGGCGACACATTTTTTTTTGTTTTCATTAAAGGGATGACCATAAAGATATATTTTATTATCTGTAACTCAAGAACTGTGTGTGATAAAGGTTTGGGGTTTGGCTTGGTTTAGGTTTTTGTTCCTTTCATAGTCCCAATGCCTCCCCGCTCCCCTGGCTGAATGATGCACAGTTTGGAATGGACCCATGATAAACCACAGGCTGTAAATTAAACAGTGGGATGAATAACTGGCTGGAGGATTTTAGGAATGCTAACATAACATGTTCTCCAGCCTACTGTGAGGGAGTTTATTTCAAAAAATACATTTCTGAAGTACAATTACTTAATAACATGATCTAAATGAATAACTACGGGATATTTTAGCTATAAGGCTTACATTTCACATAATATATTTATGCATAGAATTCTGGGTTACTTTTATCCTAAAGGTTTGTGGCAGATGCACTCGACCTCCCAGCCAAACCAGCAGCAGAACCACTTTATTCTATAAATACAACAGCCTGGATGAGCCCACTTAGAGCTCTCCCTGCTAAATAAGTGAGCTGCATGGCAATGGTTTTACTACTCACACGTCAGCGGATGAGCCCAATTTAAGTTTAATATTAATCATTTAGCTTAAGTAGATGCGCACTAATCATAATGAATTATTTAGAGACATAAGGTTGCATGATTTCTAACATACTCTTTGCTTCATGTTACTTGGTAAGCTGGATTTGCTAAAATTTTAAGTTGTAGAGTTCTGCTCATATTTACCAAAAGCAACTACAAACTACACTGAACACTTGCAAGATAAGGTCTAGTTTGCGCTTTGCTGGGAAAAACACAAGTGACTGGGAAAAATAACGATCCGAGGCCAAAGCGAAGACATTACAGACATCTGCAAAACGGGGCCTGTTTCGCACTTCACTGAGAAGAAAGGATTTATTCAGACAAAACAGTACTGGCAAGGTTATGGACAATAAACAATGTCTACAGCTGAACAAAACAAAGGCCCACGTGGAATCAGAGAAAAAGATCCAATAAGAAGCAAGAAGACCCCAAGTAAAATATTGCTATTGGACTCAATCATGGTATGAATGATTCGTAAAGATAGAAAGGTCTGTGGTTTTCTATGGTCAGGGGGGACCTCTGTGCCAGTACCAGCTTGAGCCAGCCCTCCTGCTATACTGCTCCATTAAAATTAGTTTTTCTGCTTTCTGAGAATTTTTGTTTCCTGAAAGTCTGTTCTGCATATGGTTATTAGGCCTTCCATGAAAGTTTGCCTTCAGAGCTTTAAAATACAGACTGGGGAGTGAACAGTTATCTGGGAGAGAAGAATCCTGAAAGTGCACTGCGATGGATACGGCCTCGCCTGAAAGTTTGTCTACGGAGATCCAGGACACAGACTGTGAAGAGAATGGTTATCAGGGAGGGAAGAATCACAGAATCACAGAATGTCAGGGATTGGAAGGGACGTCAAAAGCTCATTCAGTCCAGTTCCTCCGCCGGAGCAGGAACACCCAGATGAGGTTACACAGGAAGGTGTCCAGGCGGGTTGGAATGTCTGCAGAGAAGGAGACTCCACAACCTCCCTGGGCAGCCTGGGCCAGGCTCTGCCACCCTCACTGAGAAGAAGTTTCTTCTCATATTCTCATATTCCTGTCATTGGTTGTCACCGAGAAGAGCCTGGCTCCATCCTCCTGACACTCACCCTTTATATACTTATAAACATTAATGAGGTCACCCCTCAGTCTCCTCTTCTCCAGCTCCAGAGCCCCAGCTCCCTCAGCCTTTCCTCACATGGGAGATGCTCCACTCCCTTCAGCATCTTTGTTGCCCTGCGCTGGACTCTCTCCAGCAGTTCCCTGTCCTTCTGGAACTGAGGAGCCACAGCTGGACACAATATTCCAGGTGTGGTCTCCCCAGGGCAGAGTAGAGGGGCAGGAGAACCTCTCTGACCTACTGATCACCCCCCTTCTAATCCACCCCAGGATGCCATTGGCCTTCCTGGCCACAAGGGCCCAGTGCTGGCTCATGCTCATCCTGCTGTCCCCAGGACCCCCCAACGGGTCGTTCCCCAACTTACACTGGAACCTGGGGTTGTTCCTGCCCAGATCCAAGACTCTACACTTGCCCTTGTTCTATTGCATTAAATTTCTCCCCACCCAACTCTCCAGCCTGTCCAGGTCTCTGATGGCAGCACAGCCTCTGGTGTGTCAGCCACTCCTCCCAGCTTGGTGTCATCAGCAAACCTGCTGATAGTACACTCTATTCCCTCACCTGAAAGTTTGCTTCATGAACGGCTATAAGCATCTGGAGAGAAGGTAAGCAGCATTTGGCTTGGCATATTTCCCCCATGTGGTAAATAATGGAGTAATTCCACCACCCAACTCTTTTTAAGTCATGCTTCTCCTTAAGAAATCTAAACACTGTTCTGTAGCAAGCAGAACCCTAAATTACTCCCCTGCGACAAGGTTCCTTAAGCACTTCACCTATTTACCAATTTGATCTCCACATTACAGGAAGGAATCATTTAATTCATCACTGGAAGGCCATCACGCCTGCCAAAGAACAAGACACCTGCTGCATCAAGGATGAAGCCCCTACAACAACTGCAAAACTTCAAAAGACTTTCGTAAGGTTGGAATTTTACAACGCACCTTCTGCAAAATAATACCTGAATACTTGAGAGGAGCTTTAATAGTGGAAACAACACAGGACTTTCTTTATTCTTTAGTTCCTGTGATGAAACCACACAAGGGACAGATGCGTGTTTGCTGTTGCAAATACAGCCTCCCTGTTGGTGTAACCATTTGGAAAGAAATGTGTAGGAATTGGCCCAGAGATACCCTGCCCTTACTGTTCAGCAAAAGTCCTGTATTGTCAATCCTCGCCTTGATCTGCAACATAACTCTTGATGCCAGCAGCAGTTTAGTGAAGTGTGGGCAGTATATGGCACCAAAGGAAAATTTCAGAAGCTGGGGATGAATTGAGATTAATTTGGTGCCTCACTGGAGAAAAACAAATGAGCAGGTTTGTGGATAGAGTCAGTGAGGAACACGCAATTGCAGCCAGAAAAAAGCCCATCACGGTGAAAAATTACTAATGAAGACAGAGAAGAAGAGCAAGAGTGAGGCAGGGGAAGGTGAGCCTTGAAGAAAGGATCATTGACAGGACGAGATTGCCTTCGTCTCTTCTACAGTTCTTAATCTGAACTATCACTTTTCTTCTGGACCTTTCCTATCTCCCCCCATCAGCCAAACTGTCGTTAAAACCAGTTCTAATAAGCCGTATAAACCAGGGGGGTTGGAAGTAGCTGCTGAAATTTCTCTCCACCTCTCTCCTACCCAATCAGTCTGTCACCTACAGGAAGATTCACAGGCAAAGCACCTGAAGTGAACCCACAGACCCATCTCCAATGGGTCACCAAGAGGTGTCCTGACCTCCTAGAAGAACTCTGGGCAGCAGGGATTTTACACTCTCCATTTCTCTAAATTCATGGTAGGAAACCTGCCAGTTACAACCCCCCAAAACAACTGTGTAATTGCACAGTGTCTAGTGGAGGAGCAAAGTGATATTCTCACTGTTTGGGACATGATGCTTGTAAAATAATCTATCTGGAACCAACTGAGAGCCAGAAAAACAGTATTTTTATTGCATAGCAACTTTCACCCTAGAATCTCCAAGTAATTTACAGCATTAATTAGTTAAGAGCATCTGATAGCATGATTCCATATTAAGATGATTATTACTATAATTAAAGGTAACGAAATGATGAAAGGACCTGTGCTCACTTTGTACATTAAAATAGTGAACTCTGAAGTAACAAAAGAAAGCCGAGCACAAAGATTTGTGACTAAGTACATGTGAACTTCATTTCTCCAGGTAAATCCTGCCTCTAGCTCGGAATATGTGTGTTTAAGATCTGAAAGATTTGGTAAAAACTTTTTGTGATACAGAGATTAACACCAGAAAAGCAGCAAAAAACCCCAGACCAGTAAAACAAACAGGATTCTGTGGTGGGAATTAAAATCAGATGACCGAGCTTAAATGCTTCAGGCTATCAAAAGGCAAAGGTTTGGATGGCACTAAGAGGAATTCTTCAAGATCTGGTGTCCATTTTTGTTCCATTCGTGATGGACACATACTGCATGAATTTAGGATCAGTATCTTTTAGACAGATATATTTGCTGAGAACAAGGATGCACCTCGAATAAGCTTTTATTGCCACGTGCGATAGGCAGTGTGGACCAGTAGTTGTGTTGTCCCTCTGTAACTGCTGAATCCAAATACAACAGGGTGCTGCTGTGGCAGGGCAGGAAGGGTGACCAAGGGACAGATTTCTCCAAAGGTCAAGAGTCCTTGAGATGGAGTGAGGAGAGAAAGCACAGAACTACAGAGAATACCTGACTGAGAAGGCTGAGAGGGGATCTCATCAATATTTATAAATATCTCCAGGGTGGGTGTCAAGAGGATGGACCAGACTCTGTTCAGTGGTGCCAATGACAGGATGAGGGGCAATGGACACAGACTGACACACAGGAGGTTCCATCTGAATATGAGGAGAAACTTCTCGACTGTGAGGTGCCAGAGCCTGGACCAGGCTGCCCAGAGAGGTTGTGGAGTCTCCTTCTCTGGAGACATTCAAACCCGCCTGGACACCTTCCTGTGTGATCTGCTCTGGTGACCCTGCGTTAGCAGGTGGGCTGGACTGGATGATCTCCAGAGGTCCCTTCAACCCCAACCATTCTGTGATTCTGTGATGCTGTAATCGTCCCTGGACACATTCCTGTGCGATCTGCTCTGGGTGAACCTACTTCAGCATGCAGGTCAAACTAGATCATAGAATCACAAAATCATTCTGGTTGGAAGAGACCCTCAGGATCATTGAGTCCAACCATGACCTAACTAGCACTGAACCATGCCCCTAAGAGCATCATCTATGCGCATTTTAAACCCCTCCAGGGATGGTGACTCCATCGCTTCCCTGGACAGCCTGTTCCAATGCCCGACAACCCTTTCCATGAAGAATTCTTTCCTAATATCCAGTATAAACTTCCCCTGGCACAACTTGAGACCATTTCCTCTCAATCCTATTGATTGCTAAAAGTGATGATCTCCAGAGGCCCCTTCCAACCCCAACCATTCTGTTATTCTGCAAGATTATGGCTGGAACCCAGCTTTCTGGAGGTGTTTCCTTTGTGACTCTTGGAAACAAGTTGTTTCCAAAACAGCAGAAGTAACAATGTGTGGCTTTCTGATGGTTGGTAGCATGTGTGTTTTGGCTGACCTGCAGACTACTGACAAAAAGAATGGGCATTAGTGTAATTCTCCTTGTCCTTTCTTCCACAAAGGCACCAATTTCTACAAAACTTGTAAGAATTTGGCATCTTTGAAATTGCTGCTCCCTGATCAAGCAGCTGAAACTGGCCAACAGCTTAAAAAAATACGTGCAGTGTGCCAGGCAGAGAGTCAATACAGTTATTTTGGCTTTATTTTCTTAGGAAACTCAGTTAAAAATGAAGGTGATTGCATCAGGAGGACAAACACATGAATTGTGCGAAGTATGAAACTTTCTTTAATAAAGCTGCCAAAATTATTGCTTTTCTTCAGTCACTTCATATGCAGAGAGTGTGTGGTCTTCTTTAGGTAAAATGCTACCCACATTTTGAAGAGTTAAAGATTTTATGGGGAGAAAATTAAAATTGTGGATGAAACACTGGGAATCACCAAATCTGCATGCAGGAGATGTATTCTCTATATTGCAGTTACCAAAGGCTGTGGCAACTCTAAACTTACTTCTGCAGTCCAACGGATGCTGAGAATCCACGTTAATTAAAAGTTTGTGTCACGCCACTGATGTCTGATAATTAGCCATTCAGAACTGAAGGCTAACAGATTAATAACAATTGTATCCAAATAAATCAAGAAACTTTGATTCATCCTCTCCAGAATCTGTCTCTGGCTGTCACTACAGGATCCTTCATTAGATACCACTGTCTCCAGCAGATCAAGCGAAGATCCATGAACAAGTATCAATAGTATTTCTACCTCTTAGCTGACTTGGAACTACTGGTAAATATTCTGCTGACTCCAAAAGGGTTTCTACAGACAAAGCATGTGAAATGAACAGGTATGAAGCAGAAGGAAAGCTCTGGTTCATGTGGAACACTGTTGTGGCTCAAAAAGCTTATCTGAAGATGAAGGCAACTTAGATGTCAGAGCTGGATGAGTTTTGGAAGGGTATCCAGAAACTCAGCATGTGGCACAACAAAGAGAAGAGAGTGGTTTTCTGAGGGAAAGTTTGCAAAGGCTCCAGCTCACTAGTGATCTGAACAGCCTTTCATAAACTTTCGTTCTTAGGGATATGGTTTAGTGGCAGTGTTAATGGTTGGACTTGATGATCTTGAGGGTCTGTACCAACCAAAACGATTCTAGGATTCTATATGCTGGAAGTTCCCGATACAGGAAGACAGGATGATCCAAGCTGTGGTGTACAAGGGTACGGCCTGCCCGGTCTGACGGACACAAATACACTCACCTGGGCAAAGGAGATTCCTGGCAAAGGGCTCAGCGCTGTGACAGCTGGCAGAGTGTTTGATGGGGGCTGTGACACCAGGCTGGTATCTACCGCTCAGATCTCGGTATCAGAGGCAACTGATCAGAGTTACACCAAAGTGATTCCTGACAGCAAAACACAGCTTGAGCCATGGGGACCCTTGATTAGCAGCAAGAAGAATAATTGTGCCTCTTTATATGGAAAAATATTGAAAAATCCCAGGCGAGCACTTCCCTCATCTTTTTTTTTTTTTCTTGTAGCTGTGAAGAAGCTCTGTGCATGTACATACCACGTTCTTATGCTTTTCTGATCCTGGGCATTTTATAAAGTCATAGAATCATAGAATCATTTTGGTTGGAAGAGACCCTCAAGATCATTGAGTCCAACTCTAACATAATTCTGGCACTAACCCATGTGCCTAAGAACGTCATATTTGTGTCTTTCAAACCCCTCCAGGTTTGGTGACTCCACCCCTGCCCTGGGCAGCCTGTTCCAATGCCTGACAACCCTTTCCGGGAAGAAATTGTTCCCAAGATCCAATCTAAACCTCCCCTGGAACAACTTGGGCCATTTCCTCTCATCCTATCACTTGCTACTTGGAAAAAAGAGACCAACACCCTCCATGCTCCAAGCTCCTTTCAGGTAGTTCAGAGATCAGAAGGTCTCCCCTCAGCTCCTGTTCTCAAGGCTGAACCCCCCAGGTCCCTCAGCCGCTCCCATCACACTTGTGCTCCAGCCCCTTCCCCAGTTTCATTGCCTTTCTGAAGACCTGAGCAGATACTGCTCTGATACAATATCTAGAGGCGATACTCAAGGCTGGAAAGGGGACTACAACAAGGTGTAAAAAGGGAGGAAAACATGAACTCCAAAACTGTCAGGCGCCCAGAGCAAAGTATCCTGAACTAATACAAGTCCATAAAATCATCAGGCAATATCTGTTCAAAATCGTTTTAAGATATTATTGGTCAAACATCTTCTACATCGAGATCCAGAAGAGATGCAGCTTATGAACACTCCAAAAAGAACCGTAGGTTGTTTTTTTTTTTCCATTTCAAATGCTGATATATGCTACACCTACCCCCACTAGATCAAGTTTATGAAACAAATAATCTGACTCGTGGAGAAACTGAAACAAATGGAGCAGTCATGTTCTCATCTTTTGGCTACTACTATTTTCTTTTTTCTAATTTATGTTACTAAAGTTGTCAAGGCAAGAGTAGCCTGTTGGCAAATCAGAATGAATGCAAAGGAGCAATCAGCAACATATATAGCACACAAATCTTTGTACCCGGCCTCTGAGGGACTGGAAGTGAGTTCAGATTTAGACAGAATATCTCCAAGGATTTACATCTATAAATATATGTAATAAATGCAGTAAAAAAATGAAGTAAGCACTTCATCAAAGGCTTATTTTGGTTTTCAACAAATAAGAAAATTAAAACTCCTGCTACCCACATGAGTCTGTATGTCTGGATCTTTCTTGATATATAAAATTATTCATGGTGTATTAGAGCTTGTCAGTATGTTTAACCAGAAGAAAAGATGTATAATTCCTAGAGAATATCTAAATAATTTCATTATAAAAGCTGTGAGGGAGTCACAACACATTAGGAAGAACAAATGTAGTCTGCAGTGGTTTTTCAGCTTTCTACACCATTGACTTACCAGCGGAAAGTAACTACTAATTACACCTACTTGCATTGATTATTTTTTTTCTTCAGGATAGATTACCTTGTCCTCTCCTGTATCTGATGTATCTGCTTAGAGAGCAGCATAGGGGAAAGAGACCTGGGGGTCCCGGGGACAGCAGGATGAGCATGAGCCAGCACTGGGCCCTTGTGGCCAGGAAGCCAATGGTACCTGGGGCGGATGAGAAGGGGGTGGTCAGTAGGTCAGAGAGGTTCTCCTGCCCCTCTACTCTGCCCTGGGGAGACCACACCTGGAATATTGTGTCCAGTTGTGGCCCCTCAGTTCCAGCAGGACAGGGAACTGCTGGAGAGAGTCCAGCACAGGGCAACAAAGATGCTGAAGGGAGTGGAGCATCTCCCGTGTGAGGAAAGGCTGAGGGAGCTGGGGCTCTGGAGCTTGGAGAAGAGGAGACTGAGGGGTGACCTCATTGATGTTTACAGATATATAAAGGGTGAGTGTCACGAGGATGGAGCCAGGCTCTTCTCAGTGACAACCAGTGATAGGACAAGGGGTAATGGGTTCAAACTGGAACACAAAAGGTTCCACTTAAATTTGAGAAGAAACTTCTTCATGGTGAGGGTGCCAGAGCCTGGTCCAGGCTGCCCAGGGAGGTTGTGGAGTCTCCTTCTCTGCAGACATTCCAACCCGCCTGGACACCTTCCTGTGTAACCTCATCTGGGTGTTCCTGCTCCGGCAGGGGATTGGACTGGATGAGCTTTCCAGGTCCCTTCCAATCCCTGACATTCTGTGATTCTGTGATGATTCAAATTAGAAGGAAACTGCAATCTGATGGAGGTTGGAAGTTACCCTTGGAAGAAAGATATCAAACTTTGCATTAAAAAAAATTGTCTTTCCCTATTAACAGCCCTTCTAAAACTGGTTGAATAAGTTTCAAGTGATGTGATTTTGCAAATACCACCACGACATAATATACCCCATTATGGGAAATACCATCTATATTTCTCATGGGTAGATAAGGTTCAGTGATCCAGACCTGGATCAGATATGATCCTGTTTACACCAATTCAAATCCAAAATAAACTCCACTGAAGCCAAGGTATTAGTCAGATCACAATCTGGTTCACTAAATTGTAAATGATTATGTTCTTAGGTATATTCTTCTTATCTGCATCCTCCTTTTCCCTCTATAGACTCTCCAGGACCATGAGGATCATCTAAATGAAACTCAGATGCGATGGGTCATAGAATATCTCCCAATCATTTCTACATCAAACCCAGTCATTTGCAGTTGTGGTAGGAAAGATCAAACATTTCTGCTGATTTTCGTGTTTGTTTTTCGTTTGTACTATCCCTGTGAGAACTCAGTAATTAAGAGACAATTGCCATGGTAACATATTACGCCCAAACCTGATCATAATTAAATCAGTGGCAAAATTTCTATCAGGTTCTTCTTAACAGTCAAGCTCTCCCACTACTTATACAAGATTGTATCTTACCCACCAGTCTGGGACTTTGGGCTGACCTGGTTGTTTTCAGGTCAAGCTGAGAGATGGATCTTAAAGAAAATTTCCTGACTGTTAGTCAGATTATCTGCTTCATCATTTACAGGCTATTATAGCAATTACAACTCATTTTTTTGTTTGTTTTCCATCCCCCTCCTCTTCATACCCTCTCTCTAGGTATTCACGGACCATTCTGTGCCACCCTTGCCATTTTTTAATCGATAACAAAATACTTATTAATTCCTGGCTCTATATTCTTTGCACAGACGGTTACAGTGCATGTTTTCCCATGTAATAGCTACTATTAATCCATCGATATTTTGAAGACTTTATGACTTCTCTTTCAGCTATAATGCAGGTGCACACGCAGTCAAAAATCCCATGAAAAACATGGACGCTACAACGCATAGTCCAATATGGATTTAAAGCAATGGACTAAGTGGGTCCTCATATTGCAACCTGACTCAAGATGCAGTGTCAGAGGCGTCGGCAGCAGATTGAAGGTTTTCAGGGGTTAAGACACTACAAAAGCTTATCTGGATATTGCACAGAACATATATGAAATGACAGTAAAGAGATCTGACAGTCAATATTTAGCACAGGAATCAATATATGCCAAGGAAACAAACATGCTGAATCCTATGTGCAGTTAGACAAGTTAACCTCAGGTTGGTGTGGAGCTCATGTCAGTGCCTGGGCAAACACACATTCAAGCCCTTTTTTTTTTTTCTTTTAAGTTTTATCACAGAATCATAAAATGCGGTTTTAGATTTGTTCTTATTTCTCTTTATCCTACTTTGTTAAATTAGCAATAAATCAAATTCATTTCCTCAAGCTGAGTGTGTTTTGCCTGTGATGGTGACTGCTGAGCGATGTCTCTCTCCTTATCTCAACCCAGGAGCTTTTCACTGGATTTTCTCCCCCTGTCCTGTTGAGAGGAGGAAGGACAGAGCAGCTTGGTGGGCACCTGGTGGCTACCAAGGTCAGTCCACCACACCATATCTCTTCAACTGAGCACAAGGGTGTTGTGTAGGACCATGTCAAAGGACTCACAGAAGTCAAGATAGATGCCATCAACTGCTCATCCCTTATCTACCAACACAGTCACTCCATCACAGAAGGGACATGGCGTAGTGCTAGAGTTAGGTTACAGTTGGACTCGATGGTCTTGAGAGTCTCTTCCAACCAGAATGATTCTATGCTATGATTCTATCATTAGTCAGGCATGATTTGCCCTTGGTGAAGCTGTGCTGGTTGTCTCTGATCACCTCCCTGTCACCCATGTGCCTTGACACAGCTCCCAGAAGGATCTGTTCATGATCTTACTGGGCACATAGCTGACTCATCAATACTTCGCAGGGTCCTCCTTTTTACACTTCTTAAAAATGGGTGTGATATTTCCCTCTTCCCAGTCACTGGGGACTTTGACTGACATTGTTAGGTATTGGAACAGGCTGCCCAGGGCAGCAATGGAGTCACCATCCCTGGAGGGGTTTAAAAGACACATAGATGACGTTCTTAGGGATATGGGTTAGAGGTGGACTTGGCAGTGTTGGGTTAATGGTTGGACTCAACGATCTTAAAGGTCTTTTCCAACCAAAATGATTCTATGATTCTATGACATGATTTTTCAAACAGAATGGAGAGAGGCTCAGTGATTACAACTGACAGTTCCCTGTTATGTGTGAGTCGCTATCATATGAATAATCATATTTAATGTTGTCCTATGGGATGAAGGAAAACTTGAGAAAGTCCAGGCGCTGAAGACCAGGGGCAGGCTCAACCTTATAACACAAGTGCTATTTGCCTTGACTGACCTCAGACATATTTTTTGCTTTCTTTTTCATATATTTCTATTTTCTCCAGCCCCCGCTAGCTTAGGTGTTATATAAGCAGTGCTTTGAAAGCTTGGAGAATTACAGGCTCCTGAAATCTCTTTCGCTGTAGATTATTTTCTTCATCTGCATGATCTTAGTGACATGTGTAAAACTCATGCCCTAGATTTTAATGATGGTGACCTTTGGGAGTTACAGTTGAGTCGATGCCATTTTAAACACGAGCCTGCTACTGTATTATATCTTTGCAGCTGTAGCCAAGTGAGAGGGTGACAAGTGTAATTACCAGTTCTTTCTGTGAAGGCTCCTGGTCTGAGAAAGCGCAAGAACTTTTACAAAATGAGCACATGGACGTGCCGTGACTTTGTGTCACTAAAATAGCGGAAGCGTTTTATTTTTCACCAGTTTCAAAGTCAGATTGCTAAGAAATTGCAAATGTATTGCACCAAGCACTGTTTGATACATTTGTGTTCTCTGGAATTTGAGATGCTTTTGTAGAATTGCTTTAAATCGCTATTTCAGAATACTTGCAACAGTATTCAGGTAAAGATTAACACTGTGTTTATAGCTTCACATAAAGCATACGCAGTTTGCAAGTTTAACTTTACTTTTACTTTGGTCTCTTCTCCGAAGTAGCAAGCGATAGGACATGAGGAAATGGCCTCAAGCTGCGCATGGGGAGGTTCAGATTGGATATTAGGAAAACATTCTTCATGGGAAGGGTTGTTGGGCATCAGAACAGGCTGCCCAGGGCAGTGGTGGAGTCACCATCCCTGGAGGGGTTTAAAAGGCAAATAGACGAGGCTCTGAGGTACATGGATGAGTGCTACAGGTAGGTTATTGTTGGACTCAGTGATCCTGAGGGTCTCTTCCAACTGAAATGATTCTATGATTCTAAATCAGCTGACATAACCTGGACAATGAGAGCTAGACTGGCTTGTCTGAACCTCAGATATTATCACTAATAGAACATCCAAAGCCATATTGATGTAAATAAAATTTATTGATTTTACTGGCTCTACCTAAGTGTATGTGATTGGAATTCGGTTAATTTTTCTACTGAGGCAGCCCAAGACAGAACAGAGGCTGCAGAAGCCTCGAGATGCCATCCTCGCCTCTTGATCTCCTTCACATTTTATTCCACCAGCTGGTGGTGGCCCTGAGGCACCTACATCATAGCACTGAAGCTGCTCTTGGAATCTCAAAATCCTACCCCTGTCTCTGTGAGAGGCACTGATTTGCACAAGAAAAACTGAGAAGAAATTGTAGATTTCCATTGAAACTAAGATAAAGTGTTTGAGAACATACTGAGGTTCAAAAAATTTCAGTAATGAGGACTGCTATGTATATCAGCAATTTTAGAATGTAGAAAAATTACCTCTGTGGCACTAAATATTTTAATCAACTTTTGATCCAGCACTCCAAGTCTGTAATGACAATGACAGAATTCTTTTTAGCATCCGCTGAAATGCATTTTAAAAGGTAGGGCCTCGAGCAACAGTGTTTCTTAAAAATATCTAGTAGAGCATGCTCACACAGGGGAAACTACAGCTGAAAAGGAATTTGACAAGAGCTGCTGCAAGGTATTTCTCAGAGATGTTAAATGTCTCTGTTCCTGCAGAGTTTGGATTTTGTTTCAACATCCTTTTGCTATTCAGTGTCAATGCACAGACTAATTGTATGTTACTGCAGCGGTTTTCACTGTGGAGCTATTTCACACTCTGCACCATATTTTAAAGTAACTTACGTAGTTATTACTGAGTCTGACCAGAGAAGAACTTCAGTTTTGTGTGTGAGAGAATCTGATCTGTGTTACACTTAACATCAGCCTGGAATAAATCTGTTAAGCTTCAGCCAACTGGTGTAATTCAGATGTGAGTTGGATCCAGAGTGTATTAATAAAACCACTCACTGCTGGAGGGAACCAGACCTGCTGAGGATGTGTGGCAGAGCCCACAGTCCTCTGGCCTGCACTGTCCTGTCTCAGCCAGCTAGTGGGAAAATAAACGTGTTCATGTGAAGTCCTCAGGTACCACATCGCTGATAGGAACCGTAGAACTATTCACAGAGCAAACAGGAGGCTCAGGCATACCGGTCATACTGGGCTATACTTGCTTAGCATCTCAAGGGTATATTGGTTGCAGCTAATCATGGCTCTTTGGGCTGTAAAGAATGTGTCGGTGAGATGCTCTTTAGAGAACTCCAGTTTCCCCCTGCTTGCAAAGCACTGAGGAGGTCACACAGGCTGGACTTTAGAGAAACACAGAATCACAGAATAGTTTGGGTTGGAAAGGACCTTCAAAGCTCATCCAGTTCAACCCCTGCCATGAGCCGCCAGTTCTCTAGGCTTCTACAGACAGTGGAGGGACTCAAAAACTATTAGATGTTTTTATAAAGTGACATGAACCACCTTGACTTGTGCTTTCTGACTACATATAAGACGCCCAACCCATAAACTTGGTGTTCATGAGTTTTTTTACTCGGACAAGGGGACAAACTAGCTTCTTGTGGGCAGATGGCTGAAACGTGTTTTCAGTAAGGATGTGAAGGAATCATAGAATGTCCTGAGTTGGAAAGGACCCACAAGGATCATTGAGTCCAACTCCTGTCCCTGCACAGGACAACCCCACAGTTCACACCGTGTGTCTGAGGACGTTGTCCAGTCTCTTCTTGAACACTGTCGGGCTTGGGGCCGTGACACCTCCCTGGGGAGCCTGTTCCAGTGTCCAGCACCCTCTGGGTGAAGAACCTTTTCCTCATGTCCAACCTGAACCTGAAGAAGTGGGTTAGAAAACATGGCAAACTTAGGCAGGTCCCCTGAACCCACTGGAAGGACAGGAGAGCCTGCAGGGGAAGGTGGCACTGGAGCTGGCATTGCAGACAGGCTGGAAGGATTACAGGGAATGAGGTGAAAGACAAGGGTCTGCGAGATACTTTGGAGGCTGAAAAGCAACCAAAGGAAAGTCAATGGAAAGGGTTAATGATAAACAGTACCAGCCACAAAGGTCCGAGCGCGGAGAAAGGAATTGTCTATGGGATGAGGAGCCCAAATAAAAGAAGGGGAGAAGAAAACAGAAAAGGAAAAAGCGAGGTAAGTAAAGAAAAGCAGCACGAACAGGAAAAGCCAGATGCCGCATTTGGTCATGGGCACCAAAGAGTTCATGAAAGCCGGGCACATGTAACCACAGGCAGCCATCAGCTCTGACATCTGCATTGCCAGATTCCCACACTTTTGGGAGTTAAATAACTTATTTTGAGGGGAACACTTCAAATAATAGTATAGATACTGTTATAAATCACAGTTTTATTCCTCAGCTGTATTTCATCAACTTTACCTTATGCACCGTCTTTCTATCATATGCCAGACAGAATTTTCCTCTACGCTATTATCTGCTAACAGCCACTCCTAAATTCAGTATTTCATAGTCCTCTAATTCTGCTGTCTTTTAACCCATCTATAAATGTCCAGTTCCACAGGCTAATGGTAATATTTCTATAATTGTCGCCAGCAGGTCTCGATACCAACGCAAGGATAAATAGAGTGAAAAAGCCTCAGTGTCGAGTGTATCTTGAGCAGGCTTTCAATGCTCTGTAGCCATCAAACTAAATCACCATTCTTATTTCATATTTTTCATGTAGGTAACTCTCTTCATGCTTCAAGAATAACTAGAACAAGAAGAGTGCCATTGAAACATTTTTTACGAGTGCCTGTCCAGTTTGCCTCTGAGTGAAGGAAATATTTATGGTATATATTAAAGTTCAACGGCACAAGATCACAAACTTACATATAAGCCAAGGTTAATTACATGACAGCTCCCCAAAGACTGGATCTCCGATAGTAGAACACACACAGAATCACACACACAGAATCAACTGGGTTGGAAAAGACCTCAGAGATCATCAAGTCTAACCCTTGGTCCAACTCCAGCCCATTGACTAGATCATGGCACTAAGTGCCATGTCCAATCCCAGTTTAAAAACCTCCAGGGACGGTGAGTCCAGCACCTCCCTGGGCAGCCATTCCAATGCCTGACCACTCTCTCTGCAAAGAATTGCTTTCTAATCTCCAGCCTAAATTTCCCCTGGCAGAGTTTAAGCCCATGCCCCCTTGTCCTATCGTTGACTGCCTGGGAGAAGAGCCCAATCCCCACCTGGCTAGAACTGCCCTTCAGGTAGTTCTAGAGAGTGCTGAGCTCACCTCTAAGCCTCCTCTTCTCCAGACTAAACAAGCCCAGCTCCCTCAGCCTCTCCCCATAGGGCTTGTGTTCAAGTCCCTTCCCCAGTCTTGTTGCTCTTCTCTGGACTCGCTCCAGCACTTCGATGTCTTTCCTGAACTGAGGGAACTGAACTGACCACAATACTCCAGGTGTGGCCTCACCAATGCAGAGTACAGGGGAAGGATCACTGCCCTTGGCCTGCTGACCACGCTATTTTTGATACAGGACAGGATACCATTGGCCTTCTTGGCCACCTGGGCACACTGTTGGCTCAGTTGGGTTCAAGTACAAAAAAAGAAAAAATAAAAAAAAATACATAAAGTGTGCTTATGAGGTATTTTTAATAGCACTTCTTGACCTGCAATGTCATTTTCACACTCCTTATTCACTCCTTGCTCCATATCTACATAGTTAAGACAGAAATGTGTTCTGCCTGGTCTTAAATGTAGCCTTTCTTTTTTTCATATTGATTTCGAAACCACAAGACTTGTATGAGCTCTGCTTGTATTTTACAAAACTTCGGTCCTTGAGCAATCCACCTTCTCACCATGTAAATCCATTAGAACATTTGGCCTAATCCTTTTGTCAAAAGGATTCCTGGGAATACCAAGAGGCAGCTACTTTTACAATGTTCTTAGTCTCGGCAGTGCCTGACAACTGGATGTGTGGCTATTAAGAAAGTAAAACTCACTCAGAGAAAGCTCCAACTAAAGAATAATCTCCCACATAATCATTTCTGCAAGTCTGCAGGAGTAGGTCTAAGGTTCAGTAGGTGTCCTAGAGCTTACAACCATGCCGCTTTGTTTCCCTTGCCTGAATAAACATTTGATAAAGGGAAGATGAAGAGAAATGTTAATCCTGAATTTGTATCGCAAGACATGCAGGGGTGAAAGAGAGAGGGAGATCTAGCTAGATTTTCTTACAAGGTTATAAGAATAATAAAGCCGAAGATACTAATCAGGGGAATTATCTCTCCCCTTATCTAAACAGCTACTTTAATGCAAAGTCAAGAAATAATTGGCCTTCCAGGAAGACTTAGGTCTGCATAAAAAGGGAGATAAACAGGCCTTCTCAGCTGAAAAAAAAATCCAAACAACAGTGAAAAATGGGGAGAGTTTCAGGAATATATAGAGTTTGGGGACAAATCATGGAAGAGGCTGAATGGCTCCACAGATCCCTTCAGCAATTCAGCAGTCAAAAAAGGTCTAAACATGGACCAGGGCAGCGCGAGTCCTCATCTCACCACAGACTGTGACTGCTGGTCCAAGCTATTTAACCCATATAAATCTCTCCATCTGTGCAATAGGTTAGCAATATTTACCTACGCACATCTGTGGGATTAAAACATTATTATTTTTAAAGTACTTTGAAGATGAATCATGCTACGTGCTTGCTAAATATTATTATTACTACTAAAAATGTGACATATTGTTTGAGTTAAAGAAAATAGCATATCTTTATCTTAAGAAGCTTGTCAGTACATAATGAACTGAAATTGTGATTGCTTAATATAGTTACTGTAATTTCTAGTCTGAATGTTCTGTATTTATTGTTTGCATTGCACTGACATATATTAAATTAAAAAGATTATACTGTATGATTGCTCTCCCCTTGAGACCCTTAGGAAACGAGATTGTCCTAGGGAGCGCAGTGTTTAAATAAATATTATTTTATGTATTAGTTTATAAGCATGGACTGTTATTTTTCTGCATCTTCAGATGTGTTTTTAATGTTATCTAATTCCACATTAAGTTTAAAGGAAACTTCATTGCTTTGAACATTGAAAACAAAATAGTACGATGTATATAAAAATGGACTGCAGGACACAATCCTGCAAGGGGAGCTGCTCTATTTCATCTTTTCTTTCTCTGCTGTACCATTTCTACCTTATAACCAAATAATACGCAGTGGGAGAACAACATTCTCACTCCCTTACGCCTTCACAAAAACATTTCCTGTTCTTTCGATGAAAAAAGCCCATGTTAAAAACCCACCGCCCCATCCAGCTTCAACCAGTACGATGTCCTGTTCTGCACACCCACCGGCACAGCACTCCTGTTAGTGGGGTGGACAATATCACCAGCGTTTGCCATCATAATTTTGGCCACCCATGAGATATCATAGCCCGGGAGCAAGGCCCAATGCACATGTCATCACCCTGTTTTCTAGGCTAGCAGGTTTACTTGCAGGGATGCAGGTTGTTCCTCATCGCCCAGGACAGTTTCAGTTCCAAGTAAAGACATCAGAAGAGAGAAGAGCAGTGGATGTTGTCTACCTCAACTTCAGCAAGGCTTTTGACACCACCCCCTTTGACAACCTTCTCTTAGGCAAGCTCAAGAAGTGCAGGCTGGATGAGTGCACAGTGGGATGGGTCACAAACTGGCTGGATGGCAGAGCTCAGAGGGTTGTGATCAATGGTGCAGAGTCTGGTTGGAGGCCTCTAGTTAGTGGGGTCCCCCACTGGTCACTATTAGGTCCAGTGCTGTTCAACCTGTTCAGCAACAACCTGGATGAAGAGACTGAGTGCACCCTCAGCAAGTTTGGTGACGATACCAAGCTGGGAGGAAGGGCTGACACACCAGGAGGCTGTGCTGCCATTCAGCGAGAGCTAGACAGGCTGGAGGACCTGGCAGAGAAGAACCTGATGCAGTTCAACAAGGGCAAGTGTAGGGTCCTGCACCAGGGGAGGAATAACCCCAGGCACCAGTACAGGTAAGGGGTGGACCTGCTGGAAAGCAGCACTGGAGAGGACTTGGGAGTTCTGGGTGACGACAGGTTGACCATGAGACAACAATGTGCCCTTCTGGCCAAGAAGGCCAACGTTACTTGGGGTGCATTAAGAAGAATGTGACCAGCAGGTCAAGTGAGGTTGTCTTGTCCCTCTGCTCTGCCCCGGTGAGGCCGCATCTGGAGTTCTGTGTCCAGCTCTGGGCTCTCCAGTTTAAGACGGCAAAGGAATTACTGGAGGGAATCCAGTGGAGAGCTACGAAGATGCTGAGGGGTTTGGAGCATCTTTCTTATGAGGAGAGACTGAGAGAGCTGGGGTTGTTCAGTCTGGAGAAGAGAAGCTGAGAGGGGATCTCATAAATATTAATATTTCCAGGGTGGGTGTCAAGAGGATGGGTCAGACTCTGTTCAGTGGTGCCCAGCAATAGGATGAGGGGCAACGGGCACAGACTGAAACACAGGAGGTTCCATCTGAATATGAGGAGAAACTTCTTGACTGTGAGGTGCCAGAGCCTGGACCAGGCTGCCCAGAGAGGTTGTGGAGTCTCCTTCTCTGGAGACATTCCAACCCGCCTGGACACATTCCTGTGTGATCTGCTCTGGTGACCCTGCGTTAGCAGGTGGGTTGGACTGGATGATCTCCAGAGGTCCCTTCAACCCCAACCAGCCTGTGATTCTGTAATCCTGTCAACCACTGGCGAGTGCTGTACCAATATACTGGTGGTCTTGGAATACAGAAAACCCTATTTAGGCACAGCCAGAACTAAGTTAAATACAGCTGGAGTCAAACACTCGATTTCCTGGCTTAACCGACATGGTTACCACATCCCTGAACATGTCAGAGAGTGTGGAATTATTATTCAGAGTGTCAGTGGCTTCCATACACCTTCTGGGGCACGTTCCACAGCTTTTTACTCTTGTTGAATAGAATTTACATCCCATATCCTCCCAAATGAGTACCACATATGCTCTATTCAAAGCAAAGGTTAGAGGAGCTGGTCCTTAGTATATAAATACAGAAGCCTTGCATCTCCGCTCTTCTGTGCACTTAGAACTATGTTTTGCGCTGGGTTTAAAAGCTTTAAGGGTGCAAATAAATCTAGACCACCCTGCCACAGCTCCCACTGCACTAGCCATTCATCTAGAATAAATTCAGTTGTCATTTAAAGTTGAACTAAATCAGACAAAAAAGCAGCAACCAAGCTATTTCCATGTGAGGCAGGTAATTACAGAATCTGTTAAATTAGCCGCTGTTAAGAAGAAGCCCCAAGAAATCTCAAACAACTTCTGAAGGGGGAAAAAAGTTTAATTAAACAGCTGCGGGCCTCTTGCAATTGATTTGATTTTTCCTTCCCCCCCACTCCACTCCCCTTATAAAAAGCAAGCAGGTTAACAAGAGACAAAAAGCAGATAAGGGAGTGTAAGTGGATCAAGGGGAGCCTTGGGAAATCCTCAAACAATGCGTCTGAATGTGGCATTAAATGGTTCATTTGGTGGTAAGTGATTAAATGGGAGAGGACTTTCTTTATCATGGAAATTGGTCCTCTGTACTCTTGGATCTATGCTAATGATCTGAAACTGAGAGAAAAGGATGACTGCGTTAGATTGTTTATAATACACTACTTCGCGTTGGACTACGAGGGACATTTGCATGAATACAGTCATGCAAGGAATCTGAACAGCAATAGATTTTTGTTTGGCAGGAATCATTCTTATTGGTGTCTAAAGTTCACAACCGAGAAGAAGCTGGCTGGCTATACATCACCTTAGAGCAAAATGTGCCATTTCTAGTCACAACATTGAGAAAACAAAAGCCCTTCATGGGATCCTGTTTTACTGAGAAGTCGCCATTTCCACATCTAATTAAAATTAGCCATTGCGATGGGAAAAATTATACAGGAAGCACTGGGGGAATTTGCAAACCTCTATCTAAACCATTTAAATCCTTTAGAGCCCTAATTTATATTTTACAAGGTAAATTATGTCAACAGTGATATTCCTTCAGAGAGGGAAGGGCCACTCACTCTGCACAGTGGCAAAGAGCTTCAGAGCAATCAGAGGTCCTGTTTCCAAATTCATTTCCTAATTCCTTTGCCACTATGAGTGCTTTTAATTTAAGCTCTCACCGTATTACTTCAAATAACTTGATATATTCATGCAAACGCTGTGAAGAAGGGCTGAAATGCCTTTAAGACCTCAACACCAAAACCACTTCAAACTTTCAAGTGAAGAAAAGCCAGTTTCATATAGTTGTATGGCCAGAACCGTTGGATGGAACCAAAAATAGCGACACACTCAAACCCTTAAAAAGCTGCAAAGCATCATTAAAAGGTCATCCCTTTCTGCCTCTGCTTCCTAGACGCCAGTGGAAGAATAACAAATGGTTATGGTTTCATTTTACAGTGTAGCAAGGAGGATTTGAGAATCCGCAGGGCCTCATCTGCTGTTTCTTAAGCAAACATCTAAAGTAATTTTAAATTTCACTTCATCATTGTGAAAGCTTCAAGCAAGCCTCTCCTGTGGGCTCACCTTCTCTCTCTGCGCCACAGAGTCGGTGTTGGAGATCTGACAGAAACAGCTCCCTCTAAATTATCAGCTCCCCTATGGCTGTGATTTGTGACACGAGGTGCACCGGTGGGGACATCGCTCCTCATTCTTTTTCATTTGCTTTTAAGCAGCGGTTTGCAGTTTGTGCGTACCAAGTGCTGAAGCTGGTTACTGTCACAGTGGTAAATTATAAGGTTTAATGGGGTGCAGGGCTGAATTTACAAAGATATTTAGGTGTGAGAAAGTGCAAGAGAGAAATGATGAGGTCAGTACTTTTGAAAGCATTGGAGAAATATTTTCTAGAAAGCCTTGGGCCCAAGTTAGGCTTCATTTTCAAAAGTGGTCCATGCATTTTAGAGTCTAAGTGTTCCCAAAAGTTACTGTGACTTAGGCTCGTACATCACTCGGGCACTTTTGAAAAGCATACTTTTAGTAAAATGTATAAAAGTGTCAGTACCAGCTAGATACCTCTCTTTAAGTGTCAGGAGACTGAGGCTGCTTGCCTGCTAGGCACTTTTTATAAATCCCCTGGGAACCCTTCTGCATTTTTATGTGTGTAAATAAATCCCTCCTCGTCCTCTGGTGCCCTTGAAAAGCAACAGGACAACTCACACAAGGCCACTGTGTAAGTATCGATAAATCTCTGATAATCAAATCTCCCAGTGATTACTGATACGAACTGGCTGCTAAGGCTGGAGCAACGCCAGCTCGACTGCATCCTGTCAGCCTCAACAGCCCAATTTGACCAATAATCTAGAAGGTGATCTGCAAAAATGAGAAGAGCTCTGCTGATGGAAACACATCTGGGCAGCCTGATGGCTTTCACCACTGCAATGAGCATATTCCTCTCGCTGTTCAATGAACGCGCAGTGATTAAGGCCATAAGAACTAATTGTCACCCTTGGTGTGGAAGGAGGTCATAAGATGGACTTTCCTGGGCACTGTGGGGACAGCATTTCTCTGGTACTATTATCCCCATTGTGAAAAACAAAACCCTGTGCCACTTAGTCTTCCTGAGATTTCCATTCCTTTACAGTCACAACAAACTGGCCAGAAACATCCTCTCTCTTTAATTCAGACCGTAACTGATGGCAGCTGTTGGAACATAGGATTTCTGCCTCAACACTAAATCCTACTAAAGAGAGAGGAATAAAGTTCTGAGAAAATGAAATGTTAAGGTTCAACAACCCAGGAAAATTCTTTCTTACAACTTGCCAACTACATACCGGCAGACCATACTCGCTATTTCTTCAGCAAGCTGAGATTTACAGTCTCTGCATAGCCTAGAGACGACAGAGTAGATAAAGGAGAAGAAAAACCTCACACATGCCCCATGAGTTCTCCCTTAAAAGAAAAAATACCCAGCTAAGGTCTAGTTGGCCTCTGGGTGTTTTTCTGGGTTATCTGACACCTAAATATGTGGCTTCAAGCAGCAAATGTGGAGGTTGAGAAAACTCCTCTGGGATGAGCTGCAGTTTAAAACTGAAGGATGATGTTTGCTCAAAACTGACAAGCAAAGTCCCAGTTTCCCGTTTCCCTGGTACTCACTTAAACAAACAGATAATGTAAGTGAATGTGCTGGGCAAAGCCAGTGCTGGCTGTGCTGGGAAGCACCAGTCAGTCATCAGAGGTTCCCCTTTGCTTATAGAGACCCAGCAAGGAGAGAGAAGAGAATTACAGGGGCAAAGAAATGATTGTTGAAAATAATCATCATGGTTTTTTGTGGAATACCTGGTGCTGGCTCTGCTTTTGGGGATGGATGAGGCAGGATGTTTAAATTAAATTTGCACGTTCCACTATTGTTCATTCACACAGTTATAGAAGCTGCCCACTGGCATAAAGCAGGGCATTTGTAAATGAAAAGGAGAAAAACATGTCATCTTTGCTGATGAAGACTATTTATGGTAAAGAGAAATAAATAATAAAGTAGATAACATGGTGGCGCAGGACTAAACCATTGTGGAATTTCATCTCTGGTTCCATTGGAGTTTCCAGTGCTTTAACAACATGGCTGGGAAATATTGTCCTGTGCAAAGGAGAATTAAAACATAGAATCATAGAATAGTTTGGGTTGGAAAGGACCTTCAAATGTCATCTAGTCCAACATGCAGGGACATCTTCACCAGCTCAGGTTGCTCAGAGCCCTGTCCAGCCTGGCCTGGGATGTCTCCAGGGATGGGGCATCCACCACCTCTCTGGCCAACCTGGGCCAGGGTCTCACCACCCTCAGTGTAAAACATTTCTTCTTCATGTCTGGTCTAATTCTAACCTCTTTGAGTTTAAAATGATCACCCCTTGTCCTATCGCAACAATGAGTAACTCCTGAATTCCACGGTCTATCAGATGCAATGTTCACCCCAGTAGCAAAACGTCCATTGACTTTTACAAGATATGACTAGAAAGAGACAAAATTATAGCAATGACTGCCTTAAGTCACTAAGGGAAATGTCTTCCTTCTCTATTACCCAAACTTTGGGCCTTGTGCGGTCTTAATGAAGACAATAGGAATTTGGCTTTTGACATAAATTTGAGCAGATCAGACCCTCCAGAAGAGCAAGAACTGGAGAGATTTTGATGTAGTCACATACATATCTCAGACAACGGCAGTTCACATGGGATGAGTTCAGCCTTAGGAGCGCTACCCAAATCCTCACAACTTCTAGGCAACAAGGTTCAGACTCTTCCTTCCTCAAAAACTATGAAATAAAGCAAGAAAATACACAAAATAGGAGCTAAGTCTAAGTGCTCAATGCTATTTTCCATATAATATTGGTAGGTTATAGAATCATAAAATCATTTCAGTTGGAAAAGACCCTCAGGATCATCGAGTCCAACCATAACCTAACTCTAGCACTAAACCATGTCCCCGAGAACCTCGTCTAAATGCCTTTTAAACCCCTCCAGGGATGGTGACTCCACCACTGCCCTGGGCAGCCTGTTCCAATGCCCAACAGCCCTTTCCAGGAAGAATTTTTTTCTAATATCCAGTCTAAACCTCCCCTGGTGCAACCTGAGGCCATTTCCTCTAGGTTATCCCTTTAGGACAACAGTGTCCCTGGAGCCAAGATGGACAAGTGTCCTGGGTGCATCCAGCACATCATGGCCAGCCGGGCAGGGAGGGGATTGTCCCGCTCTGCTCTGGCGTCACCTGGAGCACTGTGTGAAGGGCTGGGGACACAGGATGAGAGGGATATTGAGCTACTGAAGAGTGTCCAGAAGAGGCTACAAAGTTGGTGAAGGGTTTGGAGGGGAAGCCGTATGAGGAGCGGCTACAGTCACTGGGTTTGTTCAGCCTGGAGAAGAGGAGACTGAGAGAAGAGCTCATGGTGGCTACAGTTTCATCACAAGGGGAGGAGGAGGCACCAAACTCTTCTCTTTAGTGACCACTGACAGAACCCAAGGGAATGGCAAGAAGATGTGCCAGGGAGGTTCAGGTTGGACATTAGGAAAAGGTTCTTCACCCAGAGGGTGCTGGACACTGGAACAGGCTCCCCAGGGAGGTGTCACAGCCCCAAGCCTGACAGTGTTCAAGAAGAGATTGGACAACGTCCTCAGACACACGGTGTGAACTGTGGGGTTGTCCTGTGCAGGGACAGGAGTTGGACTCGATGATCCTTGTGGGTCCCTTCCAACTCAGGACATTCCATGATTCTATGATAAGTGGGAGCCTATTACGGAGCATTTGCGATTCACTAACTCAGGCTCCATAGGACCGCTGCAGGATACGCACTACAATCTGATCTCAGCGCTTGTCACTTGTCAAAAAAATTGAGAACAAAGAGCCAATTAGCTGTGGTTTGTTTTCTTTTATTGTGCTGGAAATAAAAGCTGAGCTACGATACAAAAGGAATTCCTGGTGTGTGTATGAGGCAGGGAGAGGGGAAAAAAATAATAAACAAACATTTTCACAAAAACTCAAATCACTGGACTTGCAAAACAAGGACAGCTGGGATGCATAATGAAGAGCATTAGAAAGATTTTATTTCATACCACAGAAACCTTCCTATTCTGGCATTTACTCTCTCAATATATAGTACAACCACTAACTTCTACTGAAAATCTGTGAATTTTAAAGGCAGCCTAGCTGCAGTGAGAGAGGTTTTAGGGGCTGTGTGAAAGGCGGTGGCGGGCATAGAGTGGCCAGGTGGTTTTTAACCATTCAGATAACACTGCTTTGCATTTCGTTAGAGATGATGATCTTAGACCATTTGGTGACAATTTAATTAACTGTTCCTCCTGTTCTGCAGCAGGTGAAAAGACACTGGAACCACATCACTGGTATTCAAGTGTCTGCAGCGAAACACAGGGCAGCTGCATAAGAACATGGAACAGCACAGACCACAGAATCACAGAATGTCAGGGATTGGAAGGGACCTCAAAAGCTCATCCAGTGCAATCCCCCCGCCGGAGCAGGAACAGCCAGATGAGGTTACACAGGAAGGTGTCCAGGCAGGTCTTTGAATGCCTCCAGAGTAGGAGACTCCACAACCTCCATGGGCAGCCTGTTCCAGTGTTCTGAGGGTGACAGAACACTGGGCCAGGCTGCCCAGGGAGGGTTGTGGAGTCCTTAAGATAAAAAACAACCACCTGATTGAGGTCAAGATTTTAGCTGCATGTCTCAGTTGAAGAGAACAATACTTTCCTGCAGTACTTGCTCTGCACTGACAGGTAACAAAACTATTAATTCAGAATTAACAGTAACAATTCAGGCAGGATCGGCGAGCATTCCTGGGAGGTTTCCCGTTCAAGGGCAGATCCAGTGCAGTATCTGACAGCACCAAAGAACGTAATACACAATGGGTTTGTTAGGACAAGCTGGGGTAACTCAAAAAATACATAAGCAGTGCTGCTCATGGTGAAGGAGGTAGCGTGTAATTTGCTAAACACTCTACACTCAAAAAAGCAATTAGCAAATTAGTTTTCATCCCAGTCTGGAATCTAGTAATAATAAGAAATATAATTTTGTATTAATGTCTCGTCTTGTTTTGTGTAAGGAATTGGCCAGTAACTACAACAATATGACTTATCCCATTCCTCCTGATCATGATGGGACTGACAATTGCAGTGAGTCTTTTCATTCTTTTTTTAGGCCCTATATTGAATGAGGAAAAACTGCTGCTTTTTCTACTGCCACAACTCTTTGCCTTTCAGCGTGCTGCTCATCAACTGCTGAAGCTTATTATGTTTAAATAATAAAATAACGCAAACCAAGAGAGTGATTCTGTACAAACACAGATTAAAGTTCTTTACCTAGAGCCGTGTTTAGGTCCCTCCTGAGGCTGAAGGGAACAGCCTGTGTTCATAGAAGAAAACACACTTTGTGGTTAAGGATAACTGCCTTTCACACCACTGCCTTTTAAACAGCAATGGGAACCAAGCAATGCTGATTTCTAAGCCAAAAAAAAATCTAAATTTGCTTTTGAGTCCAAACAGAGATTATTAAAGTACTTGCTGTAACAGGAAGCTGCATTATAAATCAACTTCGCACTTTTGAGGACGCACACTTTGTTTCTTGTTATGTCAATTTATTTTAATTAATCGGAAAAACATTTGTTTGAGGTATTAGCAATGCTAGCGCTAAGCCCATCATTTTGCCTCACCTCTAAATGCCAGAATGGAAATTCTAAACCAGAGAACATCTGGCGCAAGGAGGAATCTCTCCTCTGGCATGTTGCAAAAAAGGAGCAGTATAAATTCAGTGGGCCAAATCTTTGTCTTTCCACTCACGTGGAGTAGAGCTGAGCTGTGCTACATAATAAGATGGAGTTCATCACTGCACAGAAATATGATTTAGAATCATAGAGTCATTTTGATTGGAAGGGACCCTAAAGATCATCAACTGCAACTGTTAACCCAACACTGTCACTAAAACATGTCCCTAAGAACCTCATTTACACATCTTGTAAACCCCTCCAGAGATGGTGACTCCACCACTGCCCTGGGCAGCCTGTTCCAATGCCCAACAGCCCTTTCTGGGAAGAAAATGTTCCCAAGATCCAACCTAAACCTCCACTGGTGCAACTTGAGGCTGTTTCCTCTTATCCTGTTGCATGATACTTGGGAGAAGAGAGCAACACCCTCCATGCTCCAAGCATTTTTCAGGCAGTTCAGAGATCAGAAGGTCTCCCCTCAGCTCCTGTTCTCCAGGCTGAACCCTCCCAGGTCCCTCAGCCGCTCCCATCACACTTGTGCTCCATTTAACCCTTAAAGGAGTGGGAAGTGGTGCTCATGGTGTTGCAGGAGCGGGTTCACGCTTTCCAGAGAGGATGGCTGTGCAGCTCACAAATCACAACACCTCCCGATAGACAACCTGTGATTTGGATTGAACCTTGGAGTGTCATGTATGGTGATAACTGGCCCAAAGTCCCACTGGGAGACAGAAGGAAAGTTGACAGTATGGGGAGGCTGGAAGGACCAGACAAGTTAGACTGTACCCATGTGATAGTCCTGAAATACAGAGGGAAGAAAAGGACCTTCCAGGGTATTTAAAGACAAGAAGGAACCAGAGGATGACTTAATCTCCTTTCTTGCTTCCCTATTTCATCTCCCAATTCTGAAACTTTTGTAATATGTGCATAAGCAGCTGCTTCTCTCCAACAGTATCTGGAAAATGGAAATGAAAAATACCGTCTTCCATGTTCTCCTTTGCAGGCTTCATTCAGATAATGAGACTAATTCACCTGCCCTCACCAGCTGTTGTCCCATTCCTTGTCTACCCAGCTCATTGACCTGACTTCTTCAAGATTTCTATTTCCGAAGTTTAAAAATGTAATTAAATTTGCCACTATTTCAATATTTTTCTTTAAAATTACTTTTTAAATTTATTTTAATAACGTATTTTGGATTTTTTTCCTCCTCAGTTTGAATGTCTGAAGCTGTCCCATTTTTAAACCTCTTTAAATAAAATAAAGAGCACTAGAAACTTTATTTTATTCTTCTTTTAGTTGGACTGAAGTTATTGGGTAATTGGAAAATTCCAGGGACTGGCATATCAAAGTAAGCACAAAAGAACTCTAGAGACCGCAAAATCAAATGTAGGATTTGCCTGAGCATGCAGAAAAAAATTCTACTAATATCACCAGTAATATCATAGAATCATAGAACAATTTTGGTTGGAAAAAACCCTCAGGATCATCGAGTCCAACCATAACCTAACTCTAGCACTAAACCATGTCCCTAAGAACCTCATCTAAGCACCTTTTAAACCCAAGGATTTAAACTCCACCAATGCCCCAGGCAGCCTGTTCCAATGCCCAACAGCCCTTTCTGTGAATATCACCTAACTGGAACTGTTGAGAAAGTACTTCTGGGGGAAAAAGAAAAAAAAGCAGTTTTGACAGTTGCATAGCAACCAGAAAAGGCAAGGTGGATGTGCTCCAAGGATGAGTGTGGCACAAACAGGGTGCAGACGGTAACTCGGGAGGCTGTTGGTGCTGCCAGCCTGACCCCAGACCAGCTACGACCCAGCAGGCAGCGATTACACAGAATCCCAGAATGTCATGGATTGGAAGGGACCTCAAAAGCTCATCCAGTGCAATCCCCCCATGGAGCAGGAACACCCAGATGAGGTTCCACAGGAAGGTGTCCAGGTGGGTTGGAATGTCTGCAGAGAAGGAGACTCCACAACCTCCCTGGGCAGCCTGGGCCAGGCTCTGCCACCCTCACTGAGAAGTTTCTTCTCAAATTTAAGTGGAACCTTTTGTGTTTCAGTTTGAACCCATTACCCCTTGTCCTACCATTGGTTGTCACCGAGAAGAGCCTGGCTCCATCCTCCTGACACTCACCCTTTATATATCTGTAAACATTAATGAGGTCACTCCTCAGTCTCCTCTTGTCCAGCTCCAGAGCCCCAGCTCCCTCAGCCTTTCCTCACACGGGAGATGCTTCACTCCCTTCCCCATCTTTGTTGCCCTGCGCTGGACTCTCTCCAGCAGTTCCCTGTCCTGCTGGAACTGAGGGGCCACAACTGGACACTGGACTGATTTCCAGTTCTGTGCCAGCACCTCTTGCATGTGATCGGGCCGATCGGGCCGATCCAAACAGTACAAAGGCTCTCAGGATAAATAAGCAAGAAGATCAAGTCGAATAATATGTGTTAAATGGCAGCATCGAGCAAGAAGTTCTCCAGCCAAGGCTGTTTCGGACTCTGTGGTCCAGCATGTAGGGAGCTGCTGAACGCTACAGAATGAGAGCAAGACGTTATGCACCCCAGCTCATAATGGGACAGGCCACAAAATCATCAGCCTTTCCACAAGTCACTTAAAGAAAAAAAATACCGGAAAATACCTGAGTTTGCATATTTTGTTCACCTTAAACTCCTGCTAAAGTCATTAAGTCCTAAGTCACATTCAATTGCTGCGTTACTCAGTATTCTGTTGTTAACACATGAAAGTGTGTGACTTGTAACCGCAACTATTAATATCACACGCCGCTGTGACAGTGCCTACACTGTCTAGTGGCTTGGGTACATTATAACCATTATCAGTAAAGGTTGTTTATTGTATAGAAGAATTTATCACATTTTAGCAGAAGGAAAAACCTGTATATTAAAACTAATCAAGAGCAAGCTTTTTTTTTAATTACAAACCAGCAAAGACCAAGCAGCCAGCAAAGTGTAACCAAGGAGAAAAATTTGCCCCTAACCTTTCATCCTCTTTCACAGGGATCTTATTTTTTTCTCTTTGATTTTTAACCTTCTCTGTCACCACCAGCACTAAAAGCTGCTTTTTTCCCCGCTTCGTTTTGCTGGAAGAACAAACAAACAGTTGCCATTTCGGTCAAAGCAATGTTATTCTTGGGCTGGCTGGCACAGGTTTCAGCTCCCAGGGCGGTCGGTTCCTTTGGCTCCCATCCAGAAAGCTGAATAAACCGTTCGGGCTGTAAGTGGAACTCTGGGCTCAGAAATCAGCGCTTCAGACCTGTTTCCAACCCGAGCGCTTCCAATTTACAGCACTCCGACACCACGGGAAGTACACCAGGCCAGTCTGAAATTCAAATATATTTGAAACAAAGCTCTCTTCATTGCTTTTAGGTCTTTTTCTACCCTCTTCTTCCTCCTTTCTTTCATGTTTTCAGGTTGAAATTTAATGCGCTTCTTTTTCTGCCAGAAGTTTGGCTTTTGCAATAAGTACTTCATCCAGGTGAGCCATTTCCTCCAAAATGTGCAGCGGTGGCAGAAATCACAGACAGATCCTTATAATCTCTTTCCCTTTCTCTCACTTCCCACCTTTTATATGAAGCGCTCTGAGAGCCGACAAGAATCTTCTTGAAATTACAGAACTCATGGTTTTTATAGACACGCAGTAATCTACTGCAAGACTTTGGACTCTCGTGGTGCAAAACAGAAAACACAAGGAAAGTTGTAATACAAGAGGAACTATAGTTCAGTAAGTGCAAGGGCTAGATGGATGGATTAAAACTGCGGGACTAGGCATTTAAGACCTTGCTCTCTGGCAGAAAAACACTAACAAACAGCAGAATTCCACTTTAGTGGGATAAGGGATGGATCGAGGAGCTGCTTGCGAATGCAAAGTTGGAGGAATTGTATCACGGGCTGTGTTTTGGCGCTCGAGTTATTATTTCCTCTTCCCTCCCCTCATTTTTCACACCATTAAAATTCCACCTCAGGCACCAGACTCAAAACGAACAAACAAACACGCGTTGTTCGGTATCAAAATCATGGGGGGAATGCCGGAGTGACAGATTAAATACAAAACTAATGCGCACCTTGTGTTTCCGCTGCACAGGTGCGTTCAGGGCTTATCCTGCTGCCACACAAGGCACTTAAGGCGATCTCTAAGGACCCTTTCTCTTTCTTTTCAGTTCCTCGGTCTATCTGAAATAAGCTTTCCATGGCCACTGTGCTGAAAAACTTCCAAGGGAATTAATTGTGTAAAACTTCAAATGTTATGATTGCCTCTTGTACACAATAATTTATCAATCATTGTAGCATGCAAACATTCTACTCTCTTAGCACCTGAACAGATGAAATCATCCACATTCTTTAAAGAGACTTTAAATACTACCCCTTTCTAATGCCCTGCAAAGCACAAATTGGGAGAAAGAAATAGAAAAGAAAGCTTTAAGACCACCTCTAAATCCTGCACATAAATATTACACTAAACCAAAATGGAGACAAATAGTCCAAAAGATGCAAGAGCCCTGAGACGTGTTTGAAGTCGTCAGATAAAAGTTGGCACATACAAACTCCCATTTCGAAGCTGAAGTAATTTGAAGAGGTTCTTCTTAATGTACAGCACAGCAAATATGGGTTCTGGTTTCCAACAAAAAGTGACATGCAGTAAAATATTTAGGCAATCTTTTGAGGCCTATGTAGCATTTCATAAATTAAAGGGCTTTAGTCAGCTTTCCACGTGACAGCAACCAACCCACGGTTCAGCCAGAGGAGAACTGTTTGTGTTTTATTCCAAGATGGATTGAAGGAACTTCTGGCATGGACTGACATGGATATAAACTGCTCAAGAGTTTCTACGGAGAAGAAATGGAAGACAAAGCAAACTGTTTTAAATAGAAGCTACCACAACATTCAGCTCAAGCCTAAATTCCCTGTTCAGAAATTCACGTGACTGAAAATTAAACGCAGTTTTCAAATAGGTAGTTAAGGTGCCTTTGCAAATTTCACAACTATGTTTAAAATTAATTTCTCATTCAATTAGCAAGTAGCATAGTTCATGCAGATCTAGATAGATGTAGTACTTCGATGTCTATCTCCATATCAGTGTATTTTATGTGAATCCCATGCACGAACATTGTGGTTGCCTGTAAACTGGGGGAAAACTCCTGATCCTACTAAACCATTTTCAGCAGGTGAAATCAGGTCTAGAAAGCGGCTCACAGACTGTCAGAAATCAATTGCATGGAAGTGCTCAATTGTGTTAGGCGTCTCTGTGTAGCTTTGGGGAAAGAACATTGTATACTGGTTGTTACAGGAAGGGCAGAATAAGGGGAGATGAATCCTGCTGTGACGGTATCGCAGAATGCCTGGGTGACCTTGGGTTAGTCACTTGTGACCTCTGTAAAACTGAGATAATCACACTTACCTGATTCAAAGAGGTACCAGGAGACCTACTGTTTCCTAATTGCTTAGAGATATACACAGGAAAGGCACAATATAACTCCTTCTGCCATTAAAAACAGTTACATGGGTTAGGTTTCTGGAAAGATCTACTGGTGACACGATAGATTTTACCCATCTGTGTAAAAGTGTCAAGCATTGCTATTATTTTGACCTCATTGATAAAGAAAGGATGGGTGGTCTGGTAGACTGCAGCACAATTTGCCTGGAAGCTATTACCCTTTGAGACGACCTCTTGTTTCAAATTTCACTAGTCTATCAGAAAAGTTACGGGCAGCAAGAGTAAGGGTTTCTGTAACTCATTCTACAAAAACACTAAAATCTCCTTTGTCTCCTCTGACTTGCTACTCATCTCTAGCAATCCTAATGATATTTTTCCTAATCAATTAAATGTTAATGGCAAGAAGCAATGTCACTCTCACCTGATCTTTCTTTCTTTGGGTATTCATTGCATATGTGAAGCTACACCAACCTGAGTTGTCCTACACTATTAAAGAGGTGTAGAAAAAACACCTGCAATACAAAGCAGGGCAGCAATAATGACAGTAATTTAAACGGAAGAATGAATTTAAAAATAAGATGTCTAAATGAGGCTTGAGGTAGAATGGAGATCCTTGCAATAGTCTCAAGGAGCCGTTCAGTTTGAAGGAGATGAGTTGTTTAAGGTGCTTTGGGCAGGATTTATTTAAACTGAGTATCAAGGAAAAGAGTTGGTTTACATTAAAACATAGCACAAGCCATCATCAAGTGGTAATAGTTTTAGTATTGAAATGTGACTCTGGAGAATTTTCACAAAATATCTACATTTGGCCAGGATGGGTAAGGCAAGGAAGGGGTCAGTGTGTAAGCATTAGATTTAACCCAGAGTAATCCATGCTGATTTTCATTTCACCACAACAATTTTATAACAGAAATACCTGTGTAGAATCCAAATATCTCACCGCTGCCTAAAGTGCTCATTTATTACAAAGTGCCCTTGTTTTACCAGCTCGGTGTGTTTGCCAGGATGAACCACTCTGTCATTTATATCTGCAATGCCACCCCCACCCACACGTGCCTCAACACCAGACTTGACTAATGCCTGAATCTTTATGCCACGCTCCTTATGAAACGCCGTGTACTGTCACGTTGCCACGATGCTGCCGCTGGATTTATAGCTATAACTAAATCATCCCATCATACCACTTCTGTGCTGTGCTTCGTCCATTACCACGTAATGTATCAAAAGCATCGATTTTACACTCGTGAGCTTTTACACTCCAAGGTCTCGCAGCGCTTTATTATATCCCGAGCCCACTCCCGCAGCTGTCACGCTAATGAGACATGTGTCGCTACTTTAATTTTTCTGAAACAGGTCACAAAAGCTCAACCCTCCCCTCATGTGGGAGAACCTGGAGTTCAATTCCTGAGCTGTCACAGCTGGCTGATTTTGAATAGTGCATCTGATGACAGAGACCCTCATCTTACTGACCACAAGACCCCTTCCCCCTCAAACACTGGAAAGAAATATGGGCACTTACAGTTCCAGAAAGCTTTTCCCGATTGGAAGCATGTTGTACTTATCGAACGCCAATTACCCCAAGGTGTCCAAAATGCTGAAATTCTAACCTGCTTAACCTCAATAATTCTGCGATGCAGATTTTTGTCGCTACAATACAGGGCTTATTTAGACAGAAAGAAAATGAAATGCACTGAGATTAAGAAACTAAACTGGCAGGACACCTAAAAGAACTCTGAAAACCTTCAGAAATTCAACATAACAGAAAAAATCATAGAATCATAGAATCATTTTGGTTGGACGAGACGCTCAGGATCATCGAGTCCAACCATCACCTAACCTAACAAGAACTAAACCATGTCCCTAAGAACCAGATTGGTCAAACAGGACCAAACAAGACTCAGATAATCCAGAAAGGAGCAATATATGTTAAGACAACAGATAAAAATTGCTGGCAATTTACTGTCCTGTCAGGGCATCTTTAGTTAGGACAGATAAGACAGACAAGAAATGACAACAGTGAAGGGACCTGGAAAGCTCATCCAGTGCAATCCCCCCATGGAGCAGGAACACCCAGATGAGGTTACACAGGAAGGTGTCCAGGTGGGTTGGAATGTCTGCAGAGAAGGAGACTCCACAACCTCCCTGGGGAGCCTGGGCCAGGCTCTGGCACCCTCACTAAGAAGAAGTTCCTTCTCATATTTAAGTGGAACCTCTTGTGTTCCAGTTTGTACCCATTACCCCTTGTCCTACCATTGGTTGTCCCTGAGAAGAGCCTGGCTCCATCCTCCTGACACTCACCCTTTATATATTTATAAACATTAATGAGGTCACCCCTCAGCCTCCTCCAAGCTCCAGAGCCCCAGCTCCCTCAGCCTTTCCTCACATGGGAGATGCTCCACTCCCTTAATCATCACTATACCAGCAAGTCCATCTATATTTGGGGTTTTTGTCTTAATTTCCATGTCGGGAAAGTAAAAACAAACATAATTTTTAACCCTTCAAATGCTGGCGCTTTCCAAGCTGCCAGCAAAATTAATTCTTATATGGGGTGCATATACTGGTGCATGCAGTCCTCAAAGGCTTAACACAATTGACTCTGAAGGAACTGTGACAGTCTTTTATAAATCCCTCCAAGATCAAAGGCTTCTTCTGTGCCATAACTGTCTATCACATCAGCTTTACTACCAAGGCAGGCACTGAGGGCTTGGTCCTGCTGTTAGACACATGGGTGAGGATCGCCCTCTCTTGAACAAAACCACCCTCCTGCTTTGCGCCCAGGTACACAAGGGAAGTAACTTCAAAGGACACACCGTGGTTCATAGACACACAGCAAGAAGCTGCGCTACCCCCTCGTGTCATGTTCCAAATATCATTTTCCAGAAAGCTCGCACTGTATCCACAGAAGGTGCTTTTTCCTCTGAGCCTCAGACATCTTAACCCGATCCTTTCCCTCAAAGCTTCCACCCAGAATACCCAAAGCGGTCGCTGCTGTAGTTGAAGAATTTGTTGGGGTCACATGATGGTTTGAAAGCTGTGGTTGAGATTAATAGCGTGTTACAATAAACACAGTGAATAATGCAATGGACAGAAACGATGGAGGAGGAAGCGGGGGGAGACATCTTCTGAGGTTATGCAGTTATTGGATGTGTAGTTTGAAAGAACATACAGGTCAGAGCGAGGCTTCTGGCATCTTCTCCCTTACGAATTAATCACTGGTTCACAGTGGCCAGCAAATTTCAGCTTATAAATAAAGTTCGAAGCCTCCAGGTCCTCGTTTTAAAATGGAGACATATGGCTTGAAAACAGCTAATGGAACAAGCCTTCCTGAAGTTTGAGCTCATTCCCAGCTGAGAGATCCATTTCACAGTAATAACACAACACAGCCACAAGAACACAAGCATCAGACTTCCTTCCTATATTTTATAATAGTTTGCACTTCCACACCGGCTTTTATCTGGTGAATGGAAAAAGTTCTGATGAACATCAGCTATGATCTTTCAAAGTGCAGAAGACACAAAACCCTGCAGGAGCTGAGAGCGCACACAGCCTCCTGCAAGACCCTCAGCCTTACAGACATCATCAGAGATCACAGAATCATAGAATCGTTTCGGTTGGAAGACACCTTCAGGACCATCGAGTCCAACCATAACCTAACTCTAGCACTAAACCATGTCCCTAAGAACCTCATCTAAATGCCTTTTAAACTCCTCCAGGGATGGTGACTCCACCACTGCCCTGGGCAGCCTGTTCCAATGTCCAACAACCCTTTCTGGGAAGAATTTTTTCCTAATATCCAATCTAAACCTCCCCTGGCGCAACTTGAGGCCATTTCCTCTCGTCCTATCACTTGCTACTTGGGAGAAGAGACCAACATGCTCCATGCTACAACCTCCTCTCAGGTAGTTGTAGGCAGCAATAAGGTCTCCCCTCAGCTCCTGTTCTCCAGGCTGAACCCCCCCAGTTCCCTCAGCCGCTCCTCATCACACTTGTGCTCCAGGCCCCTCACCAGCCATGTCACCTCCTCTGCACTCTCTAGCTTTTCAATGTCCTTCTTATGATGAGGGGCCCAAAACTGACCGCAGGATTCAAGGTGGGGTCTTACCAGTGCCAAATACAGTGGCACAATGACTTCTCTAGTCCTGCTGGCCTCACCAGTGCTGGTACCAGCCAGGATGCTGGTGGCCTCTTGGCCACCTGGGCACATGCCGGCTCATGTTCAGCCACTGTCACCAACACCCCCAGGTCCTTTTCCACCAGACACTTTCCAGCCGCTCTTCCCCGAGCCTGTAGCGCTGCCTGGGGTTGCTGTGACCCAAGTGCAGAACCCGGCACTTGGCCTTGTTGAACCTCAGACAATTGGCCTCAGCTCAACAATCCAGCAGGTCCAGATCCCTCTCTATAGCCATCCTGCCCTCCAGCAGATCAACACTCCCTCCCAATTTGGTGTCATCTGCAAACTTACTATGGGTGCAAATGATGAGACATACCCAGAAATAACAAATTCAGTGCTGTGCACCCAGAAATCTGAAAAGATTTAGAAGTAAGATAAACTTCCTCTCTGAAACCTGATGTCTGCAAGTCTGGAGCCATGAGTTCCTTTTGTCTACTTGTTCACAATAGTGTAAACCATGGGCAGCTCCACTAATATCATCAAGATAAGGAAATAGTTTGGAAGAATACTGAAGCTAATGGCTTGCTATATCCATCTTCCATTTAAAACTGAGAAAACGGAGGTTTAGTTTTTTAGCTGAGAAGCCTATGGTAGAAACCAGAAGGCTGAATTTCCCGTTCTTGCCCCAGTCTCTGGACAACTCTGCCTTCAATGTTTTGTTCTTCTAAAGCCGCCCAGAAGCATTTTTTCCACACAGAATCTGTTTTTTTGGGGGCTTTGTTTCATGTTAGTCACAAATCTCCCAGTATAACCTGAGGTAGAGCGAAACGCTGGCAGTCCTGCAGTGAAAAAGCATCTAATGGGCCATAAATTAATGTATCATTTCCTTTAATAGTGTAATGATTAATTCCTTCTTCAGAGCAAGATTTTGTTGCACATTTGATAGTTACACTTTAAAGAAAGAAACAGGGTTTTTTAACATGGAAAAGGATCAAAGCCAAAATGCTGCTATTTTTGTTTGTGCTCTTGTAGCCTGACTCTTCAAAAAGATTTTTCTGCCCAATTTTGTAAAGAAAAAGGTAAAAAAACTCCATCTCACATAAGACCTTGCACAGCTTGTCAAGTTTCAACCCACAGTGAATTTTTACTGCAAATATAAACTTCTGAAAGTAGGGGTTTCTAATGGAAATGCTGACATAACCTTAACTATACCAATGCTGCTGTAATGCTCAGGTTACCAGGAATATTTCTGCTGCCAATTCAGTTTAACAAGTCTGAATGCATATAATTTGTTCCAGTTGTCTTTCCTCAGAGTGAGACTCCTTTGTGCACACTTTCCAATGTGGCTTGCATTAAAAGCAAGGAAAAAAAGGAAAGAAAAAACACCTACTCCTATGTAAATTCATATACACACTGATACGGTTTTATCACAGCTAAAAAGCTATAAATCTGCTTTAAATGATTCAGTGTGTTCCCTACTGGCCTGGAAAGGTGACTCATTTCATTGCTGCCCTTCACCGAATGTGACAATCAGAACTTTGCTTTGTTCTCTTCAGGATATTTATTTTTTGCAAAAAAAAAAACACCCGACTTTCTGTGTATTAACATTATCCACTCCTGACCAAACCTCCCCTGGTTTGAGCCAAAAGGATTTTAGCTGGGTCAGGATTTGACCCTCGTTATGCTAGGATTCCAATCCAAATGCCTCCCATTGATATCAGCGATAAGAATCTAGTCCTGTGGCAAATGATTTGCTTCTCACCTTTGGCTCATCCTGAAGCCAAACAACTGCCAGGTTAAACAAATACTCTCAGGATGCAAAGTGAAATCACGGGGTAAGAGCTTAAGTGACAGCACTTTTAGAGCTTCATGTCTTCCAAAAGATCTGCTGCTTGCACACTGAAATCTTTCTGACCTTTCCTGCTGGTAGGAAGAGTGAAATGAGAGGAACTAAAACTGAACAGGATGGCTCCACCGCCAAGTGAACGGGAGCAGGAATAATTCCTGATCTGATCCTCCTCACCTCTGCCAGTTTACAACTTTGTACTTGATTTTCTAAGAGGCAATGGCTGATGCTCGGGAATTCAAAACCTGAACCTTGTTGCCACCTTTAAAACAGAGCTAAATTTGGAAGAATGATTTGAGGGCAAATCTTCAAACATGACAGTACATTTTTGGATGGTTTCAGCGAGTTCAAGTAATGACAACGCTGAAAATCAAGCCAAAATGACCAGATTGAGGCTCCTAACGAACATCTCAGGCTCCTATGGATCCATAGTCAGCCACAGCAATTTCCACAATGAGTGGAAAAAGGCGAATCTCCTCAGGATGATCCAGATCCTGATGGCCTGAAATGCCTCTCTAACTAAACTGAAAGCTTACGATTAATATGTCTCTTGTTTAGTTTTCTGACTAAAATTAAAAGGGAGGAATTTAGGTCAGAGTTTCTCAGGTTGAACTCTAAACTTGTTCCCAAATTAGAGGATAAATACAGTGAAAAATTATGTAAAAATGGTTTTCAAAATATTTTTTTCCAAGCACCTCTATTACTATATTTTTTTTCAGTTGCCACTGTTTTTAAAAAGTGGCTTTTATTAAAGAATACTTTAAAACTGTTGCTAAATTAACATATTTTTAAACCTTTCCTCTCCTTAATATGTGTTTTCCTGAACTTCTGAAATGTTGGGAGGCGGTGGAAGGCTGTTCAAAAAGTTTTAATATGGAACACAACAATTCAAATAACATCTTTAATTTTTAAAAAGACACTTGAAAAATGATTGGCTGTTTCTTCCTATTCCTCAGTTTCCCTTCTGTAATTATGAATTACTATTATGAGTGACACTGACTCCTAATGGACTCTGCAAATCTCAGATAAAAGATGCAGACATTGTTATTCTTACTTAACACACTCGAGTAGTAAAGAGAGAAGCAACAGAAAGCACTGTGTAAGGACAAAATGCAGCAAGATAATAGACCCTCTGTCCACAAGCCTTTTTGGAAAGGAAAAAAAAAACCCTTACATAAAAGAAAATTGAATTTAATTGGGATTTATTATTAATTATTAGATGAGCAAAATATCAATTATTAAGATTACATTATCAAAGGTTCTTTTGCTCTCCTCAGTCAGATCCCGGAAAATTCTCCACTTGTAAGCAGCCTTACATGATACCATTCTTTCTTTGAAATGCTTTAATATTCTGCATCTTTCGGGCTCCCCGCTGCAGTTTGAGTTCCCTCTGACTTTCTCTTCCATTCCAGTGTTGTAAACACCTCACCCTGTGCTCAAGTGGGGCTCTGACAGGACAAGTCAGAGGCTGAAGCGAGACCTGAAGACGAGAAGATGACGATGAAGATGAGAGGCCTGATGCAAAGGAGGCTGATGCCAAGTTCAGCCTTTCTGCTGGTCACACTGGGCTGTAAACAGCAGTTTCTGCATAGCAAACTATGCAGCGCCAAACACACCAAGGATACTAAAGAAAAAAACATACAGAGATTAAAAACTTCCAGCAGAAGTTGCCCTGTATTTTGGGAAGATTTCTTCTTTTTAGATACTGACGGAACCCAGCCACAGCAGCACTAGATGATCTGGTCAGTTACTGTAAACTACCAGCAATCCGCAGTTTATATCAAATTAAACTGTTTAACAAAACACCAAGAAGGGCGTAACAGTCCTCATCAGCCTTTTTGTGAAGGATTTATCTTCATAAACCTAGGGCAAATAATTTAACAAAATGGTAGAAAGTTCTGAAGGATAGAAAAGGGAGGTAAATTATAAATGGTGATTGTCTTCAAGAGCAAAAGGCTGGTCATTAAAGATTAAAAACAAATCCTCAACAGAAAATAGGACACATTCTTTAGGTTTAGGAGGCCTAGGCTGGTCCAATTCAGTTAGAACTGAGACTAAGATCTTAGGGAAACCTGCTGCTTTAAATCGTTCAGCACTCTAAACAAAGAAAAAGTGGCAAAGACAGTACACCAATCTGCATTAATTCCCTGGACACTGATTTTGTTGGCCAAGTGGTTCACTCATGTAGATCCCACTAAGTATTAATAGAAGCATCACATTGTGAGTTTTGGGGCTTCTGGGGACAAACTGGTCCTGATTTGGTGTGTTTGCCACTGAAATCAAGAATTCTCTGGAAGTCGCACTCGTCTCCTAGGATCTGATCCTGGCATATTTATGTACGTACTGAGGATGTTTTTCTCCTCCTCCCCTCCACTGACAAGGCAAATCTGTGCCTGAGGTGTGGGCTGCATTGTCCATGCTTCACACAACGCCGAGCACTCCTCGAGGAATTCAAAGTCTAATAAATAACACAGTGAATCACGGGTACCTCCCGTCTGTGTCTCTCCAGCAGCAATGTCACTTTGGGTGACTGGCAGTGTGACCCTCCGCTGCTGCTTTTTTGGAGAATAAATACCCTTAGTAGTAGCAAAGGAATAGGGCTGGTTCAGTGGGGAGACACAAGAGTTGTTGGAATAGGGATGTATTTGAGGGAGAAGCCAAAGAAATTGGGGTGCATGTATTCAGAAGTGGGTGACAAGACTCGAAAATGTATTAGTTCCTTCCTAGACAGACTTTAGTAGATGGTGCCTCCAGTGTCACCTAAGTGAAGTAATTTTTAGGACCAGACCGTCAGTTTTAGATATTCTTACGAATTTCTGATGTATCCTTACTTCTGCCAGAACTAAATAAAGTCCATGCCCATGTCTCTGAAACTGTGTCTGAGAATATTAAAATGCTCAAAATGAGGAGTGATTTTGGATTTTGTGGCTCATCTGCAGAGGTTGTTTCAAATGTCTACATCCAGCCTTCCTGTCTGCTCGATACATCTTCGAGAAACACACCAGACCCCCCAAAATGACAAAAGCACATTTCATATGGAATGCCTGCTCACCGATGAAAGAGCTGGAAGAAGTCAAGCACTTCGGCTTTGCCTATGAGGCAACACGGTCAGCGTTCTCCGAGGAATTTAGATGTCAGCTTTCCGCAGATTTCATCTATTTTTCAAAATCTGTTCTTTGTCACTCTGCACATCAGCCCCCGCTGGGGGATAACAGCCATTTCCCTACCCCACAGCTGTGCTAAGCAGAGATGTACCTGCTAATGACCCCAGTGTCACAGCTGAGGGACGTGGACAGCAACGGTCAGGCTGATGTGCTTTTCCTAAACACCATTCCCTGAAAACACTCCATTTTTTTTTAAATTTATTTTTCATGTTATTTACTCATTCAAATGGAAGAGAGCTGCTGCCTACAAGCCAATCACCAACCTTTACATTCCTCTCCTTGCTTGGCGCTCATCTTTTCCCAGTCCATCAGCATCCCCTGACAATCCCACCGTCCCATGTTTCTCCTCCCAAACCACTATCAGAACCAACGCGGACCGATGTGCTGAGCCAACGTGCCATTTGTTGCTTCTTAAAATATTCAGATTAAAGATTTGATGCGTTCAGATAGTTTTGGCTTCTCATCTGTCATATACATATATACCTCCTACATATACAGACTGATGAGAAACCTGAAGAACTAATTAGTGTTTCTGAACGTCCACCACGATACCCCAAGGCAGCCTACTTCTCAAATAGTGCTGAAATCCTCAAATCAGGAAATTTTAGGGTTTCTCAAAGGAAACAGTCTGAGCTGTTTGCGAGTTGAGGTTGCTTAGCCTGGAGAAGGGAAGGCTCTGTGTGGCTTTTCAATACTTAAAGGGGCTTCTAAGAAAGATGGGGACAGACTTTTTAGCAGGACCTGTTGCGATAGGACAAGGGGTGATGGTTTTGAACTAAAGGAGAGAGATTCAGGCCAGACATGAGGAAGAAATTTTTTCCACTGAGGGTGGTGAGAGCCTGGCCCAGGTTGGCCAGAGAGGTGGTGGATGAACCATCCCTGGAGACATCCCAGGCCAGGCTGGACGGGGCTCTGAGCAACCTGAGCTGGTGAAGATGTCCCTGCTCATGGCAGGGGTGGCACTGGATGAGCTTTGAAGGTCCCTTCCAACCCAACCTATTCTATGATTCTGTGAAACGGAGATGGTCACATCTTAGTTACTTTGGGTAATTTTATGGAAAATAAAAAATCTTCTGCAGTTAACATGTATAAAAACAAAATCAAAAAGGTCCAATTCCAAAAAGTTATTTTTCCCTTAAAATTAAGTACCTGTTGATTGTATACGTACAATAAAAACAGGGCTTCAAAATGTTCTAAATTACTTTTACCTTGTAAGTAAAAAAAAATAAACAATGGCTTGTAATACATCCAATACAAAATTAAAATACCTAGAAGATGCCTACATAATTATCTACTTATTAGTTTGTCCCAGCCTTTATTTGAAAGTTTACATGGATATTTTCCTGGAAGTGTAGGACTAATATTATGGACATTAGTACCTTTCTGGAATGAAAGGAACTCAGAGAAAGAATAGCCTACTGTATCTTCAAAAAGTAGCATGTTTCTTAAGTTCCATGTGCATTATATTTGCAATTTACATGGGGATTTGTAACAGCGCTGCTGCTCCCTGGGTGTTACTTACTTTGGATGGACTTCTCTAAGGCTGAGTTTACACAGCTGTGGAAAGAAAACCTAGCCACAATCAATTAAAAAGTGCAACACAAGTCCTTTGGACAGCATTCTCAGGCTGTCCTGCTGTTGAGACAGCTACTATTCTCCAAGAATGAGTGCTCTAACTGTATTAAACTCAGTCCTAACCAAAATAAGCTTTTACTAATTTTCACCATTTCAGGAACAGAAAGACCCGCCTTTGTCATTTAAAGTTTAAGCTGACTAAGCCTCATAGAAACCAAACGTTAAAGAACTAAAGCAATTAAATCCATTTACAAGGTCAGAAGAGTCTCTGGGTTTTAGACATGATGGGCTAGTATGGTCAGTGCTTATTATTCATGTGAACTTGCAGATTATGGGGTGATAGTTGGCATAGTAAGTCACCTTTGTTTTGCTCCTGATAGCAGAGTGACGCTGAGCTGAGCCTAACAGGTCACCAGTGTGCTGGCATTACCTGCACTTCTGATTACCAAACAACTCGAATAAGCACCCAAATGAGACCCCAGACGCCCTGTCTTTGTGCAGGACAGATTTATTACCAACCTGCTGAATCCTACACACAAAGGCGGCCTCAGGGAATGTAGTATGTCTACAAGCCGATGCAAAAAGCACTGAGAAAAAGAGAGGATAAATAACCAGGCAGCTGAAAAGCCTAAAGTCTAACTAACCAGCACATCAATAATACAATAAAGTCGTCAACCCACTGTGGACTCTGAACAATGCTTTTTCTGTTGTTCAGCTAATTAGCAAAAGAAGAGATTAAGGTCTTTAATCTCACTTGCTTTCTCTTTCTTCCCTCTTTTTACCTGGAGAGTGTGCGTGTGTGTGTTCATATATATTCCCTAAACGAGCAAAGAGAAAGTACATACATTTGATGTTGAAAATGTGAGGTTGAGTGTGAGCTTGGCTTTCTTTCCAATAAGAGTGTCATTTACATGATTTCAGATTTCAATGTACTGCAACTGCAAGGAGTCCAATGCATGTGTGTGTGTGTGTTACAGGGTGGGAAGGGAGGGGGGAAGCTGAACAGAGGATATGAATTTTAAGCAGTTTCCTGAATGAATACGACACTGTATTTCCCCCTGCTCTCCTTAGGATGACAATTCAGAGGAGATAACCTCCTTTGAAAAACCCTGAAGGGAAAGTTTGTTTTTACCATAACAAATGCAACAAAAGAGAAGAGGGAAGCTGGGAAGGGGATGGGGGGGACAAATTAAATGTCAAACTTTCTCTCCTTACTTGGAGATAACAGCATACTAGGAAACTTTCTTAGAAGCTTAACATAAATGGAGTTAAGCTGTTGCCAGCTGCAATAAACCTCTCTCTCACCTTTCTTTCTCTCTTTCAAGATATCTTTGAATGCCTTCTCCTTAGTCATAAATCAGACCTGCGAGCAATTATCACTCAAGCCGGATGGCAGCGGCCTGAGTGGCCACTGCTATTCCACCACTGTAATCTGCACTTCATCAGGTTACACCAGCCTTGATGAAATTTCACAGTTCTTTGCCAACGAGCGTTACCTCTCGGTTTATGGCTCATTGTCTTTGCGGCCGAGCGCCGCGAACCTCGCTCCTCGTCTCGAAATGTGTTTGAGCGGCACGGTCCATCGGGCAGGGCTGAGAACCCAACTGGGGAGTCTCAGAGCATCCCAAAACCACGGAGTTGTGCTGCTGCCTCAAATACTTACCCTGAGAGCATCTCCCAGCCCTTCGGAGGGAGAAGTGAGCACTGACACCCTCCTCTGGCCTCTGAGGCTGAGCACACGGTGCTGCCGCCACTGTCACAACACGCGAGGAAACTCCTGGAGTTTTGGGCATTCCTTTGCCATCCCTCGGGTGACAGGTTGGTGACAGCGGCGCCCTGCGCCCCAGCAGCCCCCCAGCTGCAAACTGCTGCTCTCACACAGTGAGTTTGTCAGCCAGAAGTTAAAAAAAGAACCAAAAAAAGAACCACCCCCCCTCAAAAAGCTCAAGAGGCTCCAACCTGCAGCTCAGGTGAAGCCTCCGAGCTCTGCGCAGGTACCGCAGCGGGTGGCTCGTCCCTCACCACAGCCACCCAGCACAAACTGCATTTTTCAACCTTTATGAGGTGATTTTTTTTCCCTTGCCTTTTATCCCACTCCCATTTCTTTTTTTTTTTTTTTAATTTTATTTTATTAACAATATTCCCAAAACAACCCAAAACGGCACATCCGCACCCCGAGGTGACCCCCATCCCCACGCACGGCCGTCAGACCAGCAAGAAAAGTAGGTATATATAGAGAGAGAGATAGAAAGAGTCACTCACCGTTGGCGGCGACACAGAGGTTTCCAGAGCCACTTTTAACTAAGAATGAATTAGGCACAAACTCTTCCTCAGAGTCAGAGTCCGCGGCCGGCTGGGCCGCGCCGTTGCCCAGCAACCGCCCCGGGCCCTCATTGGCCGGCGGCGAGGGGATAGGGGAGGGGGACTGCTCGGGGGGGGTGGAGGAGGCGGACGAACAACGCAGGGGGGGACCTGAGGGGCACAAGCACACACGGACACACAGAGAGAGAAGAGGGGGGGGGGAACACAAAAATAAAAATGAAATAAACAACAACAAAAATGACAAAACACAGACAGAGAGACAAAAAAAGTTGAGCGGGGGGTACGAGGGAAGGCGCCCCCTCCCTCCACTCCCCCCCCCGGTGCCCCAATGGGGGAGGCCTGGACTGCACGGATCTGCCCGCCGGCTGCGCTGAGGGGATCGCGCTTAAAGCTCAAATCCACTGGTTTTTTAAGTAAAATCATGTTATAGTGAGCCCCTGGTGTGAAATACTCCTAATGTGACAAAGTAGGCATTCCCTGTCAACGCCGGGCTGCGTTGTACTGGCGGAAAAGTTTTGCCCGACGTATCGTGAGGTGAATTATTTCAGATTTCATGTGAAAAGGGGCAGCGACCACTTCGGGGTTGGGTTTAACCACCATCCCCTTGTGGAGTTTATAAGGCAAAACAGCCTGAAATTTGCCACACACAGAAGGTGGAGTTAAAACACACCGTAAATAATTAATTAATGGTTATCAGGGTCTTGTTAAAATCAGTCTTTTAAACGAAAATCGGAAATCAAAACCCCCAAACTGGTGAAAAAAATGATCAGGCAAACGTGGAGGTCAGATACGTGCAGTACATTAATAAAAACAAGGGGGAATATGAACGCAGACATATAATAGGTTAAAATACAGGACAATGCATTTAGACATGAGCTTCTTGATACATTTGATCTGAAAGTCGTAATGATTAAACTCCCACTTTTTCCCAAATGCTGAAAAGTTATCATGCAAAATCCATCAAAATAAAAGAATAACAGCACAAGAAAACTGGCAAACTTAAAGAACAATCCGTTTCTTTAAAAAAACACATTTGAAACATAACATAGCACGCAACATAGCTGTACGATATTTCTTCCTAAACACAACACGAACACTTGAGGAAAGGACACAAGCCCAAAACAATAAAGAGGGTTTAACATTTAAATCCCCCAAAGCTGGTTCTGCTAAGTTCCCTTCCACCTTGCTCATCAGTTTTTCTCATGATAAACCCTTGGATCTCACCTCCCTGGCATATGGAGATCTTATAAATTGCACCTTATAATCGTAGCAGAAATTGGAGGTAAAGCTGGGGAACCGGGGAGAATTTAGGACTGTTCCTGTGCTCAGAGACACTGAAGTGACTGTGGTGACCCAAAGGAGAAGCCAACCTTGGTAAAGAGCCTACGCTTTTTTGCATGAACTGCGATCTGCGAGCCCTGTGTGTGTTTTGTTCCGATCAGCAGTGGAGTTGTCCGGGTCTCCTTCCTTCTGACAGCCCTCCAGACGGAGAAGTTCCTCCCGTAGGAATGCGGCTTTTAAGGAATCTGCAGCCGCGCTTCACACTCTCTGACCCTTTTTTACGGTGCCAAGGCTATAACCTTCCCATTGTGTTAACTACCAGTGGGAGAGACGGCAAAAAAAGGAGCACGTGCAAGTGGGTGAGCGCAGTTTTCCCTGTCGCAGACCCTGACACGCAGATGGAGATTCAGCTGCAGCTCTGATGTGCTCTTGAAGGAACAAAATCTACTCTGCGTCATCCCCCTCGATGCAACGGAGATTTGATGAGCCCTGACGTGTAATGAAGTTTAAATCCTGACTTTGATTTGCTATGCGTTTGCTACAAAACAGGCTGATGTGTATTCTTAAGACTGGGTAGTCAGAGCCTGAATTCTAGCGTGATGATGAGTGAAATGGAAAAAAAGCATTAAACCTGTGTTTTCCCATAGACCCATTCAGTTTTCTAGTGTACTTTTTAACTGGAGGACACATTTTTCCAGCCATTGAGAAAGACAAACTAGCTTAAAAACATATTTCAAGCCTCTGACTCCCCCAAAGACCAGTAAAAACGCTTAAAAAGGAGCTTAACAGTGTGACTACCCCTGACAAAATAAATGTGGGTGGCAAATGACAGGTGGCCCCCAATACTCTCCTTGTGTTTTGGTCAAACAGGATTCTTGGCATATTTATACGAGAAAGCTGTAGTCTAGATGTAAAGACCGGGAGCAGAATGAGCTGAATTTGGAATTGTGACTCTTAAAACCAAAATGCCAGTGGTTTTGTCAGCCCACATCAGAAACTTTCTGCCATTTCCGCGTGGCTGCAGGTTGAGTTGTTTGGTATGAGCTTTCCCCATTTCCCAGTATTGTGAGAAAAGAAAAATAATGAAAAAAAAAAATCAAGCCAAAATCTCTTTAATGAAAACTTTGGCTCTTAACCAGCTGCACCATTGCAGAGTGCAGATGAGAAGTTCCCGTGGGCGTTCACGGTCATTACGTGTGGTTCCAGCAGCGCATGAGCTGACCTTTACAAGGGAAGGTTCCCCAGGAATCGTGCGTAATAACCACATTACTGAGGGCCGCGTTGCTGTGAAGGGCACTGGCACATGTTCCCTGTTCCCTGGAAAATTCCCTTTTGGGCACCTGATATTGAGGTGGATGTAGCAGATTTTACAAGCTGCTGGATGGCAGGTGTGCACTGGTCAGCTGTGTGGATGACATCCAGGTAAAATGCGTGGGGAGCAAAGCAATATGATCCTTTTTAATCTAATAGCAACTCTATTTGTAAGATAAGCGTATATCTTAAGTTTTGGATCCTTTAAGAGAATTGCCTTCTTTTCTCTGCTTGGACAGAAAAGCAAAAATTAAATCTGACCTTTTCACAAAAAATAAACCAAGAGAGAAATGAAAGATACAAGTCCGTATCCTTCTCACACAAGTATCTCGTTGAATTTACTGTGACTGCAGGTCCAAGTAAAACAAGCAGGATTCGGCCCATAAACTTTGATTCCAGCTGCCAGAGCAAAATTTCTAATTGATTAGTACAAAACGAATTTGCAGCAATACTGGGTTGCTATGGAACCTGAGCAAGTAGGCCAAGTCACTGTGTGGTATGTGCTGTTTCTCCTTCAAAAATACAAAACAGAAGGACTAGATAACACATTCATTATGCACACTCTTGCAATTTGGAAGCCAACTCAAAGAAAAACAAAACAGATTCCAAGTATGGGCCCCTTGGCATCAATTTGTAACAATCTTATACATCCGCTTGCAGTGAACAGTCAAAATTATGTTCTTTGGACTTGAGGCAGGAATAATATAAGTTGAATGTCTTTGTATGAATGATATGTTACTTGCACATATTCAGAGGAAAACAGAATATAAACTCCTATTTTATCTATGTGCTGGTTTTTCAGATTAAGATTTAAAAACAAAAAAAAAATCAGGGGAAGATAGGTTGCAGTCTCTGGTAGATTTATGAAAATACTTAGGAAGCACAAACTTTGGAAATAGATTAACGCAAAGAGTCTGTGTCCCAGCTTATCCAAGGAACTCTGCAAAATTCAGGTAACCGCTTTAAATTTAGGAAAGAGACAGACCAGAGCAGACTCCGGATAGTTAGGGGAAAGTAAGACAAACAATAAACATGCCTTCAGTTTATGCTACACATTTGGCTGTAATATTTAATACTCTGTGTTTCTAGAATTACTCTGTCTCTTGCATGATTTGGCCTTCAGAGATCAAGAGCTGATTTAAAACAGGTGGATTCATGCTCATGTGCTGCCAGGAGTACAGAACATTCAAGGAGGTACTTTTAGATGAAGGACAGTAAATTGTTTCATAGACTATATCCAGTGGATTATACTCATATGTTTGCAATTTGTCCCAAAAGAGGTGAAAAAGATTGGATATGCAAACGCTGGCTTTTCACAGAACTGATACCACAAGGCAATGAGATTTAATAGTGTTCAATATACCCAGAATGGTATTATCTGCAATCAGTAAATCATTAATATCAGCTTTTTTCCTATAGTACCTTCTGTGAAGCTTCAAGCAAGAATCTTTCGGAGCTTTACAAGCACTGAGTATGTAAGCCCTGAAATGCTGCTATTGGATGTGATGAGGTCTGTTATCATATCGGCTGATAAAATTGGAGTGTCTGGGGACCAGACTTGAACTTCTGACAGGTAAGGAAACTGAGGCACAGAAAGGTGTATAATTTGCTTCAAAATGCTGTTATTTTCCTGTAGCTGCGTACTGTCTGTCTAGCCACTGATAAAGTCTAAAAGGCTGTTTGTCACACTCAAATTAATTTAAATTAGCAGAATTCCTACCATGAAGGAAGGATGGGGAGCAGACAGAAGTACTGTCATCACAATTACCACAGTACAGAAATTCCAGTAGGTCTCACCTGAGAACTTTTGCATTAAGTCACTAAAAATGCATAACCTTTATACAGCCTTAAAATATGAAATATTTCTAACAAAGGTACTGGTGCACCAGTAATGCTAAGCGTTGTTACAAATGAAATACATCACAAGAGAACTCTGGGCCTTTCAAATGTAGAGCACTGATGTGTATTGTGGGTTCACAGGAAGGCTATGTAAGTGATAGTGGAGTGTATTATCCTGTCAAAAGAAAGAGAGTGTAAACAGATGCACTTCTTTCTTTCGTCTTACCCTCACTTTGCACAGTGGTTTTGAGTGATTTTTATTGACATCCAAACTAAATCTTATTGATCTACATTAAAACCGTAGCTAGCCTTGTGCTAGAGAAAACCATGACCTGCTTACAGGACAGCAACGCTCAGGTACTCTGATCACAGAATCACAGAATGTCAGGGGTTGGAAGGGACCTTGAAAGCTCATCCAGTCCAATCCCCCCACCGGAGCAGGAACACCCAGATGAGGTTACACAGGAAGGTGTCCAGGCGGGTTGGAATGTCTGCAGAGAAGGAGACTCCACAACCTCCCTGGGCAGCCTGGGCCAGGCTCTGGCACCCTCACTGAGAAGAAGTTTCTTCTCATATTGAAGTGGAACCTCTTGTGTTCCAGTTTGCACCCATTACCACTTGTCCTATCATTTGTTGTCACCGAGAAGAGCCTGGCTCCATCCTCATGACACTCACCCTTTACATATTTATAAACATTAATGAGGTCACCCCTCAGTCTCCTCTTCTCCAAGCTCCAGAGCCCCAGCTCCCTCAGCCTTTCCTCACACGGGAGATGCTCCACTCCCTTCAGCATCTTTGTTGCCCTGCGCTGGACTCTCTCCAGCAGTTCCCTGTCCTGCTGGAGCTGAGGGGCCCAGAACTGGACACAATATTCCAGGTGTGATCTCACCAGGGCAGAGTAGAGGGGCAGGAGAACCTCTCTGACCTACTGACCACCCCCTTTTAATCCACCCCAGGTACCATTGGCCTTCCTGGCCACAAGGGCCCATGGCTCATGGTCATCCTGCTGTCTATCAGGACCCCCAGGTCCATTTCCCCTACACTGCTCTCTAACAGGTAAGAAATCAATTAATAAATAAATCTAAAACTCAGGCAATTTAATGCCACAGCATATCTGATGGATTAAAACCCCACAAGAATGAAGCAGTGCTGCAAGGGTGAGAACTTTTGTGAAAGAGCCATGTTTGAAAGGTGACAGGCAGAGTGGCCGTCGGGACGTCCCCACGCAGCACCTCTGAGATTGCTGACAACACAGGGGACAAGATGGGAAGGACAGTGCAGAATATCAAAGGTGGTGATTTGCTGCCCTAGTATTTCAGGGCATCAGGCATCCTGCTGGGTAGAGGAGGGGAGCACGGGAATATCTGGCATTTTGCTTTTCAAGGTGAAGGGCAACATATTATTTGAAGATGAGCCCTGATTATCACACAATAAATGATGGCTTTCTTAGCATCCGGGAGCATCGCTCCCTTAGAGACAGGGAAAGAAGGAATTTTCCTAAAGAGACAAACAACATTCGTGCCTTTTTCATGGCAGCGTATCGTGCCTTTCCTGTGGACAGCATAAAACACCTTTGGAAAAAGAGCAAGCTGAACTAGCTGTCTGGCAAAAACATGTCAGTGAATCATAGGGGTAAGGAATCGTGATGCAGATTTATTGCTGTTCTTTAACAATAGGTGGTCACGACATTGTTAGTTCAGCAGGGAATATATATCTTGTGTTTAGAATTGATTAAAAAAGCAGTCTTGGGAAACTACTCTTAGTTATTTATATTTCCTGAATTTCCACCTGCACTTATGTTTATTTTATATAATTTAATTTTGTGTCTTTGATTTATAGCTATGGAGCCAGAGGGGAAAATAAATGAAATAAAGGGGGCAAATGAATATCATCGTAACAAGAAAAACCTGGACAGCTGCCATGTCACCAAAATTATGAAATGAGTAGTTGGACCTCAAAAATGAGAAATAATCACATACCCTGTATGAAGACTGGCATATTGGGGAAAAAAGTGCCATGCAAGGTTAACAAGGAATGAATAAATTCCCTTGGACTGAAGTGGAGTATGAAGAACATATGTTACATGGACTTCACCTGCCTTGTGGGTGATTTGTGTTACTTTTCCAAATTCTGCTTTTCCCCTTGCCTGTGCTATGAAGAGATGCAATGATTTTCTCTGTCCGTTTGCCAGGACGGTGTATTTTCAGTGAAGGAAGTCACAAAATCACTGTCAGCGGGACTGCAGGAACATTCTTGCACGTACAGGGCAGACCTTGTTTTGGGTGGAAAACCTCTAGAATGGTGATGGCTCTGTGAGGGACGATGTGATGCTGTGATATATAAAAGCACAACTGCATGCCTGTTATCTGCCTCTGTCCCAACACAGATCACAGAGTTTACGCAGTTATTCCCCAAATAAAGCAGAAGGCAGAAAAGGACAAGAAATTACCCAGACCTCAGATCTCCTTTCCCCCAGCTCCTGAGGTTACCAACCTGACCCCAAACAGCAGAAAACAATTATCCACTGAGCAAGATGGAGAGGAGCAGGGAGGAAATTGTTCCCTTCTGAAATGCAGTTCCTCCAGGGCTCGGGGTGCTCTGGAGCAGCACAGCCACCCTCATAATTTTTTACCAACACAAGAAAATAATACAGCAGATTTTCAGAAAATTACACGGGCAATTGCCTGGGCCGCATACTCAGCTTGCTCATTTGTAGACACAACAGTAGAAACAGATTGTGTAAGTTAGCTCCACGATTTCC